>NW_009260010.1:27753-36677 GCF_000687185.1 Egretta garzetta
TCCTGCTGACGGCGCTGAGAGTGGACATCCGGCAGCAGCTAGCCCAAGAGCTCAGGGGCATTAGCCTGATGACTGATACCCTGGAGCTGACCCTTGGCGTAAAGTGGATGGACCCCTACGAAGTTGCCACTGAGGAGGGACTTCTCCCACCTTTGCCTCGGCAGGAGACAGAACGAGCCATGGAGATCCTGAAAGTGCTCTTCAATATCACCTTTGATTCCAGCAAGAGGGAGGTGGATGAGGTAAGCTCCTTGGGCATCCCACCCCGCTGCATTCGCGTGTCTCCAGGCTGTGGTTTGACTACTGGTTTTCTCCGCCACTTGCATTTCCTTGTATTATGTGCTGGCCCTCCTGCAGCCCCCGGGTGCATGTAAGGGTGGCAAGAGACTCGTGTGTCCAGACCTTCCTCCACAGAGCACTACCTCTCTCCAATGCCCTTAAGACTTTTAGAGCATTAAAATTTAAAAGTTGGGCATTTTTTCCTTCTTAATGACATGATTGATTTGTTGCGCAAGTGGGAGAGTGGAGCCCCCCAGGTGACTCCCTTCTGTGTGTGGCCTGGCACTCTTTCACCTTCTGGACAAGGTCAAAGGAAGGTGTGATGGAGAACATCTCTGGCTAATCCACAGGCCTGTTTTGGGGCCTCTTCCAGCCCTTGACTCAGTGTTGTAGAGTGAAGGGAAAAGTATTGGGCAGCAGGAGGAATGTGTTGACCTCAAAAGGAGAATCGGGAGGCTGCTTCCACTTAAAGCACTTCCACCCTGCTGCCAGTTATCAGGCTGCTGGAGGGAGGGATGGGGCTGTGGGTCTGGGATGTGGAGGATCCCCTTTCCTGATCAAGTCCACTTAAATACTCTGCTGCCAGTTATCAAGCTGCTGGAGGGAGGGATGGGGCTGTGGCTCCAGAGGCAGCAGGCTCTGGGATGTGGAGGATCCCCTTTCCTGATCAAGGTTTTCATTTTCTGTTTTGGGGCCAGGAAGATGCTGCTTTGTACCGGCACCTGGGTGCCCTCCTGCGCCACTGCCTCATGATCTCTGCTGACGGAGAGGATCGGACCGAGGAGTTCCACAGGTCTTTGTTAGACAGCTATGCCATGACCTTCGTTAGAAATAGGCGTCCCCAGGGCAGATCTTGACCTTGGCATTGACATCCTCTGCTTGTTTGGTGATTGCCAAGGTCACTGATGACAAGCAGGCATCTTTGGTTTGGCCTGTGGGTTCCTCATGCTGCTGGAACTCAGAAATAGCCCTGCCCTTCCCACAGTCAAATTCTATGTGCCACGGCCTCCAGTCTACAGGAGGAAACGTTTTCTCCAGCCTGACCCCAAGGGCCAAATTCAATATCCTGCATCAGGCCTCCCACTTCAGTGGGCAACATGCCAGAGCAGATATTTGGTACTTTTTAATGAAAGAGTCCATGGGCTGGCCTTAATTAACTGTCTGTCTCTTGAGCCAGGCTGAGAAATTGCCTGTGTAACACTGCTGAGCATGATTGATCCAGGTGTCAGCTTTGAGCAGGTGACACTGTCCTGTACCCAAGAAAACTGTAGTCAGAGGAATCCTAAGTAATGCATTGCGTTACCATCAAGGTGAGAAGGAGTGATGCAGCAGGAGACCCTGAGACAGACTGTTGACTGCCCAGGCTGGTCCTGCTTGGCCTCTGTGTCAAGATTGATGGTTTCTCATTTGACTCTGAAGTTTCTTTGGACTCCCAGAAAATAGTTCAACTACCCAAAAACCAGATTAACTTATTCCCTTTCACTGGTGTGAGGAGCTTGGGATGCAGCCCAAAGACAGCTTGGACCTTGGGGTCCTCATGCTCCTGGAAGTTTGTAATGAACCTTCATTTCTGGATAGCTGAAGAATTCTGTGAACAAGGATCTGTGACTATGTGTTCTCTTCTCTTTCATATGTTCAGTCATACTGTTAACCTTCTGGGCAACCTGCCCCTGAAATGTCTGGATGTCCTCCTGACCCCAAAAGTCCGCCCAGGGTCGCTTGAGTACATGGGTGTCAACATGGATGCAGTCAGCATCCTGCTGGATTTCCTGGAGCGACGCCTTGACAGGGTAAGTCTAGAGGCTGCCGTGTGAGCTCGTCACTGCTCGTTTTCACAAGTTCGCTGCAGGGCACCTTTCCTTCAGCCTATATTCATCCTTGAAAGCCCAGCACCAACACCGCAGGAGCACCAGCAAGCCATGGCTAGTTCAGAGAGATCCCTGTGTAGAAGGGGCAGTTTTTAGCAGAGGCAAAACAGTTACGGTTGGTGGGTCTAAACCAATATCTGTTGACTGGGAAGGTGACTGCGCCGTTGCTTTGTGGACTGCAGGTAGTGAGATTGGTTGAGCAGTAGATGATTAGCTGGGTGGCTGGAATAGCGGTGCTCCATTTCACTAAGTAGTGCTCAGCTGGTACCTTCTGGAAGCCTGAATCTGCATTATTTTCAAGCTGGCTGTGCTTTTCAGTCTCTGGAGTTACTCCAAAGGGCCTCTGAATTTTGCTGCAGCACTCCTCTACTCTGGATGCCCCGCACAAATATTTCTAGCGCTGCTGTGGAAAACCATGGTGATTGAGGAGTGATGAAGCACTGAAATTCCTGCAGCAGAGGCTGGAAAGCTTTGGTGTCCCTGATGGTCTGCACTTGTGTTCTCCACCACAGGCCAGAGGAGCTGAGCTCAGTGTGACTGATGTGGTGTTTGTTTTGTGGACACTTGTGCAGGGACACAAGCTGAAGGAGAGTTTGACGCCTGTGCTGAACCTGCTGACCGAGAGTGCCCGAGTCCACCGCCAGACGAGGAAGTTCCTGAAGGCGAAGGTACGCTGTGGTTCAGCTGAAAGTTGAATGATGCTGCGCTGAGGAGAGAGGAGAATAGCAAACTGCCTGATTATTGCCATCCTCCAAACAGACCTCCTCTACCTCTCTGACAGGTTCTGATGTATGGGTGGTGGAGGCCTTTGGTACCCACAGTGTTTTTTCCGCATCTCCCATGCTCTGTGGGTTTATTTTTAGCCGATTTGTAAAACTTGCATGCATTTTCCCCTGTCTGACCTGTCGCTGCTGTTTCAGCTCCACTGATCTCCCCTCACTGTGGCCTTGCAGGTGCTGCCACCGCTCCGGGACGTGAGGAATCGGCCAGAGGTGGGGAACTCGCTGCGGAACAAGCTGGTGCGTTTGATGACCCACATCGACACCGACGTGAAGCACTGCGCGGCAGAGTTCCTCTTTGTGCTCTGCAAGGAGAGCGGTGAGTTGCAGGGGCTTGTTGTGAGCTTTGGTGACAGCAAGTCCTGGAGCCTGGCCTCTGGGCAAGCTAGAGAGCGTGGGATGGGTGACCCTTTGCAGCCAATGGGAGCTTCTGTCTTCCCTTGGGCCAGATATGCTAAGTAGGGAAAAGCAGGGACTACCCAAGTGTGCTGTGGGAAGGAGTTGCTGCCTCCTGCCAGCTCTGCTGGAGGATGCCCCAACACCCTGCAGACAACCTGACCTGCATTCAGACCCCCCACCCCTCCCTGTCACAGAGTTCAAAGAAGCCTTGGCATTTCTGGGTCTCCGTGGCCTTGCACCGCTCTTGCTGTTGGGACACAGGGGAGCAGGAGGGGCTGGAGAGGCAGGAGGGGAAGCACAGCATGGTCTCTCTCCCCTTCTCTCGGCAGTGTCACGGTTTGTGAAGTACACGGGCTACGGGAATGCAGCTGGGCTCCTGGCAGCACGAGGCCTCATGGCTGGTGGTCGGGAAGAGGGAGAGTACTCGGAAGATGAAGACACAGACACTGAGGAGTACAAAGAGGCGAAGCCCAAGTAAGTCCCCTTTGTAGCACCCCTCTCCCTGCACCTTCTTCCCACTCCTGCCCTGCCCCTTTCTTCAGCTGCCTCCCTGCCATCTCCCTTGTCCTGCTCTTTCACTTTGGCTTTACTTAGCAGTTTCACCCTTAGCTTTGATGTCCTGTTCCACCCCCTGTACCTGTTCTTGGCTGAGATGCCTCTGTGGCTGAGCTGCTCATGGTGTGGGTGGTCACCGGTGCACATATAGGGTCCCTGCAGCTGGGCTCAGGCTCTAGAGCAAAGTGGCTTCCTTCAGGCAGAGCCCATTCCACACCTGACCTGTCTGTGGTGTGCACGTGGCAGTGTGTATCTCACTAATCCATATCTTACACCTTTTTTTGGCATCTGCGCATCTCTGTGCAGCGGCAGGCTCTTACTGTGCGCTGGGGTAAGGGATGGTCCCTTCTTGCAGCAGGTTTGGAAGTGCCAGTTACTCCTCTCCATCTCCAGAGCTCTGTGCTGCTGGAGTGAGCTGGGGTTTTTTCTTTTCTTTTCTTTTTTTTTTTTTTTTTCCCCCCCTTTGCTTGCTAGTGGGTGGTGGTAACTGGAGGATGAGGGGCACGCAGGGAGGGTGCCAGGACTATGCTCAACTGCCGGCCCCTTACTTTCTAGCATCCTGTTCAACGTGGTCTATGGGTTGGGTTTGGGTTTTTTTTTTTCCCCTGTTAGCTTTTTGCCTCCTGGCTTAAGGAGAGGGAAGAAGCATTGTCTGCCCTTGTGCATCTGGCTTAAAGCTGCGCTGTGGCATTGGCGGGATGGGAATGTTGCTCGCACCAGAGAAATGGTAGGGATTTGTAAGGAGGGACGACTATGTGGGACCTACAGACAGAGGTCAGAAGCACCACGTTGTGCTGCAATAGCGCTTGAGGCTAACGAGCCGAGGAGCAGTGATCAACCAGCCTTGCCATTGTGTTCCTGTGCTCAGTAGAGGCAAAGAGGGTTTCTCAACAGCCCTGTTGTTGCTCCTCTCCTTTACCTCCTTTCTCTGCCCCAGCCTCACCATTCTTCTTGCAGCATTAACCCTGTGACAGGACGTGTCGAGGAGAAACTACCCAACCCCATGGAAGGGATGACGGAAGAGCAGAAGGAATACGAAGCCATGAAGTTAGTCAACATGTTTGACAAATTGTCCAGGTACTAGAAAATCGTGCATGTTCATGTCTGCCTTAGCACCTGCATGTCTGTGATTGGCCTTTTACCACAGGCCTTTCTTTGAACGTCTTCCCAAGGCCACCTGAAGGGATGCGAGAGACTGGGGAGATACATAGGGAAATACCTCCTTAAGCTGGGCTGCGTTATGTGCAGGGGAAGGCACTGCAAGCCCCACACACCTCTTCGGTGTGATGGCACGCTGCAAAATTCCTCTCTGTGCCCGTGCTGTGGTTCCAGGCACCTGCTGCATCCCCAGGCACCAAGTCCCTTTCCCTGCAGGAGTGCTTTCTCCAGTCAGCTTTCATCCGTCATTAATAGGTGCCACAGAGAAGAACCCAGAGTCTGCCAGCTGAGTTCAGGCCACCCCCAAGGGTGGGAGGGGAAAAGGGCAACACATTTACTGCGTTGTGTGTTAGAGGGAGAGGAACACTGATGCCAGCGCTAGTTTTCCTCTGGCAATCCTGTACCACATGGAACAGGGCCCTAAAATTGAGCCTATTCCAGGGAACCTGAGAATGGCAACACTTGTGGATTGCATCCAGCCATCGCCTCAGCATGCTGGGGGCTTTATGGCTAGAACTGTCCCCCGCTTCTAAAAAGGGACTCTTGAAGGTGGCCCAGGGTTGTTCTGGGCTGCCTCAGGGCAGTTGCCACAAGCCCCATGTTTCTGCTGTAGTGCTCATCTGTTCCTGCAGCGACTGCTGCAAATTTGTGTTGCCTTTCCCCCCCTCTCCCTGGCTGCAGAGAGCAAGTCATCCAGCCCATGGGCATCACGCCGAGCGGCAACCTGGCCCCCATGGAGAACGCCATCCATGATATGGCTGATGAGAGGTCGTCGTCCGACTCGGACCTGGGGCTGGACTGATCCAGACCTCTCGCCCCAGCCTTGGAGAGCTGGGGAGCCTCCGTCCGCTCTCCCTCCAGAACTGGTGCTGCACCCAGAGGCTAGTACTGGGCCAGGACTCTCCCTGTGGGATCTGGATCCAGCCTGGGCCCCTCAGTCCATAACAAGGAACACCACCTGCCTCCTTCCCAGCTCCATAACCACCTCTCCTTCCAGAGGATCTTTGTGGCCTGGCTCCGCTTTGGTCTCTCCTGTCAGCAGCCTTGAGGATTTCAGACTCCAAATTGCTTCCAGGACTTTCCAGTAGGATTTTTTTTTTTTTTTGATATGTGATGTTTGGGAAGAAGGGGGAGGGGGAGGATCTTTCTGTCACACCATCAGGGTTCAGTAATCTGCAGAGCATCTTGTACGTGTGCCGACACTCATGTGGCCGCTCATCATGGCTACGTGTAGCCGGCGCGATGTGGGGGAGCTGCTCCCTAGGAACACAGAGGGGAAGGCGGAATTGCAGGAGAGGGCTGCGAGCGAGTGGTTACTCGTGGCAGTCCTTGGGGAGCGGGCTGTCTCGGCACGGTGCATCCATTCCATCAGCAGGTAGCTGTACGTGCGCGTGCTATGTATGGCTGCGAGCGTGGCGGTGTCCGTGCAAAACCAGGAGCCTGTGGACTTCGGAGCGTGTACGTGAGTGCAGAGGGGAGCAGCGGCGCCTGCACTGCAGGGAGGTGGGCAGAGCCTTTATGTGAAGCTTCCAGCATTCCCATCGGCCACAGGAGAGAAACCTGCAGGTGACGGCCAGGAACGCTCTGATGCTCGGTCTTTGGCACTGCGCAATATTCCCATGCCCACGGAGTTTAGTTTTCGGCATGAGCCTTTCCCCACCTCGTGCTTTCCAAACGAAAAGGCCAAAACCTGTGCTTGTCTGCTGCCTCCTCGTCTGCCTTGGCTTTCCCACAGGCCCACTGCTGCTTGCTCCCAGGGGCTGGTGTTGGTCCTGTCCTTCGCTGTGGCTTAGATTTGTCTTTCCCCCTGCCCCCCCCTTGTTTTCTTTAAAAAGAAAAAAACCCCACAGGATTGTTTTAAAGAAAATCTTCTGTTTTGTCTCATGTACCAGAGTTCCAAAGCTTATTAGCACAAGTAGGAATGCAAAAGTGATGCTAGAATAAAGCAAACCTGGCAACTAGGCGCATGGCAGTGATTCGCCCAACGTGAAAGCTCTGAGCAAGTCAGGAAAAACCTTTGGTTTTTCTGACTGGCGCGTGGTTCTGTTCCGATCACCCTCAACTTTATTTACAGCTTTATTAGGGAGGTAAGATCGTAGCGTTAAGCTGGGGCTAAGCCAGAGCCTTTCCCTGCACTACGATCACCATGGGTAATGGAATAGGGCATGCCAAAGTTGAAGTAAGCACTGAAGCTTGAGGCTTGCAAACCAGTCTTCGCTCGGGCCTCGCCACACGCAGTTGTTTTTGCAGGTTTGAAGCTGTGCACACCAGCTCCGTTCCCTGCCTGTGCAGCAGGGATTTGCTGCTCAGCCGCTGCAGGATGCGAGCCAGTCTCGATGCTCATTTCGTCTGCTGGGACTTCTGCCCCCCTGCGAGGCAGCAAGCACAGCGGGGCTGGGGCTCGGCCTGGGGGGCAGGACAGGCTGGCTGGGCTGCATCCCATGATTAAGAATTTTTTTTTTTAGTCGTCGTGATTAAAGTTCCAGGGGCGTACGGGGTTTATGTAGAACTGACCAGCCAAGAGTCACGGGAAGGCTTCTGTCAGGAGAACAGCCTCAGGGTGTCGCAGCTGGAGCTCTTGGGCATCCCTCGCCTTTTTTTAAGTAACTAGCAAAAAAGCTCCCCCCCCCCCGCCCCCCCCGCCCCCAAACCGTCCGTGGGAAAATGCAGACCTCTGATCTCTTTCCAGCTGTCAAAGCTCTCCAAAGCTTTCCAGGCAAAAGGAAAAGTGTATTTTTAATTCAATGCTTCTGATATTGTGGAGTTCTGCTTTCCTCTCGTGCTTAAGCCCCTGACTTGCAACTGACAGGCCCTGCTTTGGAAAGCCCCAGTTGCAGGGGCTTAACCTGGCACAGGGTGCTTCTGGAGTAAGGGTTTATAAATGGGGTGCAGGTTAAAACCAACACGTGTCCGCCATTTCCAACATGAAGCAATGTGCCCCGAGGCTTCTGGTGCCCTGCACGGTGAGAGAAGAACCCTTCTGCTTTCCCTGAGGCTGCCGCTGGGCTGCCCCGGCGGCAAGGAGGAAGACGCGGAGACATTCAAGTTGTGCATTTGGGCGAAGGAGGCTGCTCCTCCAAAGGGGAACGCATTCCAGCCTTCCTTGGAGGAAGCAGCCAGACACCAGGCACTGAACTCCCCTCCTGTAGTGTTAGCAGTAGGTGTGCCAGGATTCTGCGGGGTCCCTAGGGCCGGTCCGACTTAGAGCAGACGAGTGTTGGGTCCAAACACTTCCAATTGTGTAGCCAGAGCACCAGAGGTCCATGTCCCGAGGCTCTCGTCTTGCCCTGGGGAAAGCGTGTTGGGTGTAGCAGTCGGTAACTGTTCCAGCTCTGCGGGGGGGGGAGGCACAGCTGCGGGCTCGAATGCTTTTATTCCCTTCAC
Source organism: Egretta garzetta (assembly GCF_000687185.1). NCBI lineage: Eukaryota > Metazoa > Chordata > Aves > Pelecaniformes > Ardeidae > Egretta > Egretta garzetta. The sequence continues at coordinate 36,176 of NW_009260010.1, forward strand.
TTGGGTTTTCTGTGGTTTGGTATTAACCGTAATGAATCGGTGACGTAAAACGCTTTGCCTTTTGTTGTGCTTGCTTAGAGCTGGCACTGATGGGGGCTGCCTCTAGGACAGTTGCCGTGGTAGACAGCCAGGGCCACCTGGGTGTGACTTTGGTCCCCACAGCCACGTTTGGGTGCTGGGGTGATGAAATTCATGCCCCGTTGCAGGGAAGATGCAAAGTACATCTGGGAAAGAGCAGGATGTCACTGCAGGGCTCTGGCTGGTGCTGCCTCCCCCCGGGCCAGCATTTGCAGGGAGGAAAGGCACTTGTGTAAGGTTAGAAAGAAGAAAAAATAGAAAAAAAGCCAGTGAAAAGAGTGGTGGTGGTGGGGACAGGATGCGTTCAAACCCTAGGGAAGGTGTGAAGTTCACAGAAAAACCCTCAGGAGACATCGGCAAAAGAATTAGAACTCTTTTTATTATTAAATAATTAACATTACTGTGATTCAAAGCCCTTCCAGCA
>NW_009260010.1:36723-42632 GCF_000687185.1 Egretta garzetta
CCCCCCTACAGCATTTGTCCCCTGATTAGCTGAGATTTCATCTGAAGAATGAATGCTACGGGCCTGCAGCAGCTGAAAGACCGTGACTGGGAGAAGCACACCTGAGGCGGAACTGGGAAAGGAGGCAGTAGGTGCTCTGTCAGGTGGGGGTAGCTGGAAACTCACTCCAGACAGAAGTGACTCTGTCCTGCCTTAAAGCCTGACCTCCATGGTGTTTCCAGCTCCCAATCCTCGAAAACCAGGCCCTCTGAGGGTCCCGGAGGCCGGATGGCTCAGAAAGAGGGAGACCCAGGGGGCAAGCTGCACGTGCACAGCTCGTCTGGCACGAGCCCACGAGCTCCCAGCCATGCGATGGCCAGGGAAGGGGAAAGGCTCTCCATGGGGGTGCCGAAAGGAGGTGTAAGACAGGGAGGGAACCGTGCTCAGTGGCTCCACCAGCTGTTCTGAAGCTCGGGAAGGAAAGCCTTCAGGTGCAGAACCATCTTGCAGCTTGGCGTTTGGGCTTCCCCCCCCCCTCAGCCCCGTCCAAGGACAGAGCGTGAGCATCCCCTCCTCCCCAGCGTGCCAGTCCCAGGTGGATTTGCTGCTGCAGAGTCCGCTGGCCTCTTCTGTGGCTCCCTGCCATGATCTCTTTTTCTCTGCCTGTGCTGGGCACGACAACATCTCCTCCTCAAGGTGACCGTTGCTCTCCAGCAGCAGGGAGCCAGCTGTCCTATTTGTCTCTTGCATCCAGCTAAAAAAAGAAAGACCACAGGGTGTTTACTGGGGTGTTTCAAACCTTCCAGCCCCGTTAGCTCAGCCAGGAACGCTTCCTAGCACCAAGATCCTGGAGCAGGGAGGAGTTTGGTTCTCCATGCTTTACCACGTTTGCATCAGCTTTATCTGCCAGCGATTTTGAGCAGCACAAGCATTAAACTAAGGGCTGGTTGATCTACAGATGCAAACCAGCTTGTCGTGAAGAATCAAAAGCCTGACCAAAGGACTAATAATTCCTGTCTGTTCCTACCCTGTAAGCTGATGAAAAGAAAGAACAACCTGAATGTTAAAATTGGGACTCTGAAGCCAGATTGCCTCGTGGGTCGGAAGAAGTCGTGTATGGACAGTGTATCTGTTAAAACCCCAAGGGGCTGCTTATCACAGTGAGCTGGCCGAGCCCTGCTGCAGCCAGCCGGGCTGTGCCCCTTTGCACAAGCAGAAGAGTTGGCCCAGCCCACAAGTTACAATTTCTGCTTAAATTAAAAAAAAAAAAAAAATTTAAAAAGTGTTTGATGCCAAATGTAGGAAAATCTTCCCAGCAGGCCCAAAGTAATGTAAATTACCACTAGCACTAACCTCCCAGTAATTAAGAACCTGCTCTCCTGCAATTTCTCACTTCTGAAGATCTCAGAAGATTACAGATGTCAGGAGAACGGCACAGGGACAGAACTGATCAGCGGGGGAAGAGAGCCAAGTCTGTAGTTAGCAATTCAATGCTGCTGAGTGGAGCGAGTGCCCTTGCTGCCGCAGCACCTTGTTCGGTCTCTGGTGTAGTGCAGTTAGAGCCTCCCTCTTGTTACTGCCTTTCCTGATTTCTCACAATGACCAGAAATCCACTAGGAACGAAACCAAAGCAATTAAGGGAACATACAGATAGCGGAGAGCTCCACTGAGGTGAGGCTTGGCTGGGCTCCTTGGTTTAGTTCAGCAGTTACTTGCATTAATACGCCGTTAACAGTGCCACAGACACAGGCTCTCGGCCAGGGAAAAAGCAGCGTAGAAACCAAAACCGGAACAGCGGCATCAGCCACCCCAGAGCCTCTGCACGCGCAGGGGAGCGTTCCTCTCCTCGCACGCATCCAAGGGAAGCACTGCCTGAAGAAGAGCGTGCCCGGTGCTGTTCAAGTGCAAAGGCAAGTCCTCTGCTGACTTACAAGATGATACTGGATTAATTTGATACAGATGGCAGATGGGATTTCCTGGTTGGTCACTTCCAGCTCCAGGAAACTGGACCTTCACCTATGGGGCTTTTTCAGTGTGTTTGGGAATACATAAAAAAAAAAAAATAGATGGAATCAACAGAAAGCTTTTCAGTAATTGAGGGGGTTGCTGAAGAAACACAAAAGCACTCTCATTCAACCCAAAGCCCGGCCTTTTCCATGCGCTTCTGTTTCATCTGGGGTTGGCAGATCTGCATCCTCCCCTTCTGTACCACTGAAACACTCAGTAACGCAGCGCTCTGCTCTGCAGCACCTTCCCTGTGAAACAGCACTGAGGTTTGACCCCTCTGAGGTCCTTTTCCCCGAGCGCAGACTGCAGGCATGGCAGTGCCTGTGGTGCCAGTCTAAACCCTGGCAAAGCACAAACCTGCTCCCCCCCGGACAACTCCAGCACAAGGAACAAAGAGGCTGAGGGGAGGGAGATGGGGCTCTGAGCCCCTTCCCACCTTTTCTTTCTCCTTCTGAATTAGTGTTTGCAGCTCTTCAGTCCAGTCCAGCAGCTCCACCAGCTTCTCGACCCCACTGACCACGTCCCCCAGCTGGGCTACGTCATTGTAGCGTTGCTGCCAGGCGAAGGGTCCTACGAGGTCTCGGTTGATGAGGACTCGGGGGACAGAGCTGCGAACAGCTCCTGCCAGGCTGGCAAAGGGCTCCACCTGAAGGAAGGCAACGCGAAGGAGCAGAGAGAGACAGTCACCCCGCTGAGGGGCACTGCGGGCACGAGGTCACGGCGTGCTAAGCTTGTAACCGCTGCGTTTAAGAGCTCTCCCGCTGTGGGCTAAGCTACCCCAGTGCTGAACAGGTTACAGATGTCACCGGTTATCTGGTGGCCTTTCCTCAGGTGGCCACAAAACTCATCTCTTGCTCTCCAGGAGCACGTGAGGTTTTCAGAGGGTCTCTCGGAGTGCATGCACCCTATGCCTTACCCTGCCATCTCAAATTTTACCTCGATAACCCAGTTTCTCGCCTTCTCCTCTAAACCTTTTCTCTCCTCCAGAGTCCCCTCGGGCCCTGTTTTCCGTGTGCCTTTGTCTCCTTGTGAGCAGGGGTTTCCCTTAGTCCCAGACCTCCAGGGACGTTCCGATGACGAAAAGCAGGTCTGCCATGGGGAAGTCTGTCACGTGCAGGAGGAAGCGCTGCGGGAGCTCCTCGCCAAAGAACACAATGTCAGGCTTGATGACTCCAGTGCAGATGGGACAGTGAGGGACCTTGTCTGCCATGACATCCCCCTGAAGCGAGAGCACCCAAAAGCACTCGTTACAGGGCAGCACGTACCTGCACGGCAGGGTCAGAACCATAACGCGTCCTCACGGCAACATCCAGCCCCAAATCTGGTCCCCTCCAATAAAACCTCTTGGCCCTGAGGGCAAAATACACAGGCCTGCAGCAGGTTCTCTTCCCTGGGTTAATTATGGGTCAATGCCCAGCTGCGAGCACTCACCCTGAAGTCCTCTCCTGGGAACTTCCTTCGACAGACCATACAGGTGGCGGTGGCAAAGGTACCGTGAGCTTCCACCAGTCTATCGGGAGGGATCCCAGCAACTGGAACACAGCGCGTGGGAGAGGACCAGCTCAGCGTGAGGTGACTGAACCAGAAACTTCACATTCACTGGGCATTTCCCCAGTCCTGTCTCGTATTTTGCTTCCCACCCTCATTGCTTCCCGGCACTCTGCTGCTGAGAGATGGGGAAGAGAAAACTCACCTCTCTCCAGCCCGTCGATATTCTGGGTATAGAGGCGCAGGAGGAGCCCTTTGTCATGCAGGAGTCTCAGGAAATAGTGGGCGTAGTTGGGTCTGTAGTTGCCAGGGTAGAGCTCCTTGGCCAAAGTGAAAAAGGGCTTAGGGTTGGCAAAGAAATACATCAGCTCGAAGATGGCTTCTGGGTAAGGGATGTTGTACTGCTCAAGGTTACTGTAGAGGCCGCTCCCTGGGGACCTGCAAAGAGAGGAGAGCTGTCGGAATGCGGGAAGAGATGCCACCCACCACAGAGCCAGATCAAGGCGTGACAGAGCCGCCAGCCAGGTCCCTGGGTTCTCTCTGGCTGCTCTGTGTTGTCCATTACGCGTCAAGAGAGCAGTTGAAACTACTTCGGCACCGAAGGAGAACCTGCCTCGCACCCCTGCTCTGCGGCCGCCCCGCCTCCTCCCGGCTGCAGAGGTGTGCCCGCAGCCGGAGGCAGGGAAGGGCTGCGCTGGTATGTTGCGAGGACCGTGCCCTCTTCTAGTTGGGGCGTCTCGAGCCTGCGCCACGGCCACGTTGGCTCTTTGGTGGCCAAGGTGGTGCAGTGAGTGCAGCCACGGAATCATGCAACAGGCAGGACTTAACCATCCTGAAGACCTGGGCCAAGGAATGGCCCAAAGCCTGACTGGTGATGCCAGCCTGCCTTTGGCTGGAGAAAGAGGATCAGCAGGCATGGAAACTCTTGTACCTTGTCTAGCCTGGCACAGTTAAACAAAAGGGAGGGGTGAGAGGAGTAGCAGGCACCAGCGTTATCTAAGCTGAAGTTCCTGGCCCTCCCAGCACTGAAAAGGGACAAATGAAATGATGGAGGCCTTACCTAAAATCCGGGATGCCGCTGGGGGTGCTAATCCCAGCGCCAGCCATCACCACCACTCGGCGACATTCCTTCTTCCGAATGAGCTCTGCCACATCCCGCAGAGTGAGCTGCTGCTTCCCACCATCATCGCCCCATCTGCCCATTCCTAAAATGGCTCTGGCAGCAGCAGACAAGGAGAAGGGCCTGCTCCCTTGGGTCCTGTTTGGAGCAAAGAGAAAGCACAGCAGGTAGCGTACTGACAGCAACTGCAGCTGGAAACTGCTCTGGGGGACAAAACCAGCTCGAGAATTTTGCAGAAAGCTCTCAATCAGCAGGACTCTCTGCTAGTGCTTAACACGGAGAAAGCTGAACCGTTACTCTAACCCCAGGAGCAAATGCCTTCCATTGCGCTTTCTTACGCGGATCCAAGAATACCAAATCACTGGTACCCCTCTGAGAGGGGTTTTTTTTGGACAGGGGGTGGGCATAGGGCTGTGGGAGCAGCGGCGCTGGGACTCACAAGTCTCGCAGTCGATTTACACTGCTCTTGGGATAAGGAAGACTCTTTTCTATGTCCCAAGTTTCAAGAAGTTTCTAATGGGGCGATGAGGTCATCCTGGGACAACACTGCCCAGGTTAGCCCAGACGTTTTCATTTCCCTATTTCCCCCACGGGCTCTGCCTTGAGAGCGTTCTGCATGCAAATGCCTAAATGAAGCATGGGTCAGCACGAGGTACAGATGGGGCAGAGACAGAATCCCAGAATGGCAAGGGTTGGAAGGGACCTCAGGAGATCACCCGGTCCAAGCCCCCTGCTAAAGCAGGTTCTCCTAGAGCATGTTGCACAGGACAGCATCCAGGCGGGGGTTGAATATCTCCAGAGAAGGAGACTCCACAGCCCCCCTGGGCAGCCTGGGCCAGGGCTCGGGCACCCTCAAAGTGAAGTTTTTCCTCACGTTCAACTGAAACCTCTTATGTTTCAGTTTGTACCCATGGCCCCTTGCCCTGGCGCTGGGCACCACTGCAAAGTCATTATCATCTCAAGGAACAGCTTCTCCCCGGACAATTCGTGCCTGCTGGGGCAGGACATCATGAGCCGTCCAGAGGAGGCGTGGGAACGCGAAGAGCCAAGAGAGAGCGAGCTGCTGGATCTTGGCAATCCGCAAGCAGCAATTACCGAGCTGCAGGTGCCGGCTGCGGCCTCGGTGGGGCGGGCAGCATCTGCCTCGCCAGAGCAGGCCCCCGGGGAGCTAAACCCACCATCTCCTAACCACCGATAAATCTCTAAACCACCGATAAGTCTCTAAACCACCGATACTCCTCTGGTAAAGCTCTCCCATCTTCCCGCTCCCAGGCCAGCTCCGGCCACCCGGCTGCCTGTTTAGACGGGGGACGTG
>NW_009260010.1:43536-56335 GCF_000687185.1 Egretta garzetta
TGGCGGTACCGAGCGCCGGGCTGAAGGCCACTCCCGGGGCTGTGACTCGGGGCGCCTTCAACCAGCACGGGCGTAGCTGTGGAAAACCAGGGAGCCCGCTTTCCCCTTATTTCCCCGGGGTTACTTTACATGCGCGCTTGGGGGGTGTGTGTGTGTGTGTCTCTGCCTGCTCCCGTTTCTGTCTCTGATCTGTCACCGTCGTGAGGCCTAGCAGCCGCAGGGCCGGGCGGGCTCTGAGCATGAGAGACGGGGTACGGTGTGGGCTGGGGAGCTGGCGGGGGTGCGAGCTCACTGGGTGACCTTCTTCCCTAAGGCTCTGGCACCAGCTGACCCTGCAAGTGTTGGACTTTGTTCAGGACCCTTGCTTTGCCCAAGGCGATGGACTCATCAAGGTAAGGCGCCTGATTGCACCCCGGCGTTTTTCGCTAGCAAAGATGAGCGATGGCGTTTTTGTGCTAGTGGAAAATAAACAGCCTGTGACACACCTCTGGAGAGTTATTAAACTAAGTGAATTTGGCTTTCTGGGGTTTATGCGCTAGATGTGAGTGGGCAGGGTTTGGTTGCTGTGTGGAAGTTCTGCTGGAATTAAAGGTGTCAATTTTGGAAGCTTCACAGTGGTTCTGTAATTTAATTCACTTAAGATTTATTTTTTTTTTATTATTATTATTGGGGGTGCAAGAGGAGCCTTTTTCTTTCCCTTTTGTAACAAAGGGTTCACAACTGCAGGTGTAGGATGGACTGTCAGGTGTTCACAAGTGCCTCTGAGTATTCAGCAGGTTATTTCACTGTTTCACCTGCTGTCTGGGTGCTTCTTCATTTAGGATGATAACAGCATAGTCGGCCTAGAGTCGCATGTTCTCTGTATGCCACAAGCAATCATGTATTTTTGCTCTCCTTTGTGTTTTTAGGTTAAGATTTGGTTTCCCAGGAGATAGTTGTTTCCCCAGTAGAGCCGAGGCTCTTTTCCAAATGCGTGCAAAGAGAAATGTGAAAACTTTAGGCCTGTGTGTATCGTACGGTGATAACTGAGGGCGTGCACCAGGCCAGCCATAGCAGGGAGACTGAGGTACCTACTAGCTTGTGAGTTTCTTGAATTGCTCGTTGCAGTTGGAAGGAGCCTTTTCCCAGGAGATAGTTGTTTCCCCTGTAGAGCTGAGGCTCTTTTCCAAATGCGTGCAAAGAGAAATGTGAAAACTTTAGGCCTGTGTGTATCGTACGGTGATAACTGAGGGCGTGCACCAGGCCAGCCATAGCAGGGAGACTGAGGTACCTACTAGCTTGTGAGTTTCTTGAATTGCTCGTTGCAGTTGGAAGGAGCCTGCAGAGGTAGAATTACCTAAAAAGAGCAAATTTTGGCTCCTGGATTCTGTCCCGTGTAGTTGGATGCCCACTGCTTTTTTTGGAAAAGTGAATTGGAATACAGCAGAGAGCGAGTGTCGTAGCTGAACCAAAATATCCTTTTGCCCTGACTGTCGATATCTTTGTGCCTACAGCTGTATGAGAACTTCATCAGTGAGTTTGAACACAGGTGAGTTTGTTTGCCTGGAAGTCTTCAGGTAACTGGCTGTTGGCTCAGGCGCTTCTGACAATGAGGCTTTTGTTCTAGGGTGAACCCCTTGTCCCTGGTAGAGATCATTCTTCACGTAGTCAGACAGATGACAGGTAAGTGTCCTTACCCCTTACGGTATTTTTAGCAGCTGATGCCTGTGAAATTTGGCCAGTTAATGGCTACACTTTGTGTGACATGATTGTCTTTCTGGTGTATTGAAAAGGGAAAGCGCTAACTCAAAGAGCTTAAATAATTACTGCTGCATGGAGTCGCAGGCGTGCTGCTTCACCAGAGAAGTGGCTGGTGAGCAGAACACCTGGCCTGCGATAGCAGCACCTTTGGAAGGTTTGAGCGGTACGCTGTAGAAAAAAATAGTCTGGTATTCATGAATCCCGGAAAAGGATTTATTTCTAGGCTGAGATTTAATTCCACCAGAATTCCTGATATTGCTGCTCATTTTATTTTTTTCCCCCCTCTACTTCAGATCCCAATGTGGCCCTTACCTTTCTGGAAAAGACTCGAGAAAAGGTATTTTTGAAATAGCTTTTTCTGGTAGTCCACCTGCAGGCATTGGTTTGCGTATGAGCACGTATGGCGCAGCTGGAGAGGCAGATATGTGCGTGTTGAAACCTGTGCCGGGGAATACCTACTCCTTTTCTCAGTGAAAAACTGCATTTTAATGCAGGAGCGTGTTAACAAATGAAATGCAACCAGCACAGCCTCGGCTTTGAGAGCCGACCTGGCTGCCAGGATGATGCTCTAAGCACGTATCTCTGTGTAACTGCAGGTAAAAAGCAGCGATGAAGCGGTCATTTTGTGTAAAACAGCCATTGGGGCGCTCAAGCTGAACATCGGAGACCTGCAGGTCACCAAGGTGAGGTGCTGACTTGGGTAGTTCAAGCATTTGGGTGTTTTGGAGCACTGTGACACACTCCAGCCATTCCCACAGCGTGGACCTGCCCACGTCTGTGCTTCAGTTTTGAACGAGGAGATGATAAATCTGCAGCTCCTGGGATCTCCAGGAGACCTGTGGTTCCGCTTTCCATCTCATAACCCCTAAGAGCGCGTGTTAGTACTCGCAGCCGCGTCTCTGAAGTCTCAGTAAGATTCTGATGCACGTAGCTTTCGAGGTGCTCTTGCTTATTGGTGGCCTGCAGCTGATCACCACAACTGTTGGTATGCACAGCTCAAAAGAGAGGGTGGTGGTGGGGGAAAAACCCCATGATATATTCCAGTTTGCAGCTTAGAGGGTCTGACGAATTCGGGGGGGGGGTTGTGCTGCTTGTTGGTGAGCCGCTCACGGTGACCAGATTAGTGTATCCTTTCCTGTGCAAAGCGTGCTGCTTATTTCATCTCTTGGCTTTGTTTAGAGCCATCTCTTAAAGCTGAGATGAGGGGGTTTTCATGCAGCGCAGCTTTGTCTCTTAGCAAATACAAAGTCTGATGGGTATAAGCATATATAAAGCATGTGCATGTGTATATGTATGTATATAAGTACAGTTGCAGGGTAGTTTTGGGGGGGGATTTACCTAACTACTCTGTAAAGGAAGAAAGCTGTTGCTTTATGTTTAATACTGTGATCTCACCCGCTTTACTGCTGAGAGGGTGTTACTTCTGGACCACACAAGAGTGCTGCAACCCTTACAGGGGCGAGCAAGAAGGCTGGGAGCACGGGTGTGCACGAGGTGTACCCTCACCTGTAACAAACAGGTTTTCACCCTCCTCTAGGAGACCATTGAGGAGGTTGAAGAGATGCTGAACAATCTCCCTGGGGTGACTTCAGTCCACAGCCGCTTCTATGATCTCTCCAGCAAGTACTACCAGACGATTGGGAACCATGCCTCTTACTACAAGGACGCTCTACGGTTTCTGGGATGCATTGATGTTAAAGATCTGCCAGGTAACTCCTCCTTTGCCGAGCACAGAAAGTCCCAGTTTTCATCCTCTTGTTTCACCACTGTGCTCTAAATAAATGTGCTGGCAGAGAACGGGCTTTCTCAACGTTGGTTTGAATCTGCTGTAGCTGGGCCGGGATCTAGCTAGAAAGAGGAAGAAGCCACAAGAGGAATGAGTGGCTGAGCAGGATTCTGCTCCTAAGCTGTCTTGAGGTGATGGGAGGGGGGAAGTGCCCCCACCAGAAGGAATAGTTTGTTCTACTTCCCAAAAATCTTAAATATGGATTCAAAAAGTGGCCGTTCTGTGCTGCTGCTGTTGTTACTGCAGGCTTCTGAATTTCAGGCTTGGGAGAGGATGAGAAGGAGGGCTGGGAATGATTTAATGCAGGCACGGAGAGGGGGGTGAGGGAGGGGCTGCTGGGGCTGACTGCTCCTTCATCCAGACTATTTTTGTTTTGGGGTTGTTGAGGTTTGGTTTTTATTTTTTTTTTCAGTATCAGAGCAGCAGGAGAGAGCCTTTACCCTGGGGCTGGCAGGGCTCTTGGGAGAAGGTGTTTACAACTTTGGGGAGCTGGTGAGTTGATGCTGCATTGCTTCACTTACTGAGTATCAGGGATTTATTTTACCCTGTTAATGCTGTCCTGCCTGGTTTCTGCAGCTCATGCACCCCGTTCTGGAGTCCTTGAGAAACACTGATCGGCAGTGGCTGATTGACACGCTTTATGCCTTCAACAGTGGTAACGTAGAGACATTTCAGGCTTTGAAGTCGGCGTGGGGTCAGCAGGTGAGCGTATGAGCTGCTATATTGCTTAAGGCCTAGGCTCAGTATTTACGGAGGATGCTTAGGTTCTGCAGACCTTTACCTTAAGAATTCCTGACTCTGGTGCATTGGTATAATTTTAATCATAGAAGCAGCGATCTTTCATCTTGGTAGGTACCATTAGTTTTCTTTTGGCTTCCCTCTGTGCCTGGTTGATTGAAAGAAGTAGAGAGAAATATCTTGTGGTCCAAGGGGGAAGCAAACAAAAACTTCCTGCAGTCCTGCGCAGGAAGATAATCTCTGATTTAATTTCCCTAGTGTCATTCACTCCCAGTATTAAACTGCTCCCAGTATAAACCAGCAGTTTTCCCCTCTGTTCTAGGAAGTCTGGGGAAAACATTGGGGTTGGGTATTGGCTACACGGGCTAGAGCAGTGATTTACCCATTGACTTGCGTGCCTGCTTGCGGGAAGCGGTGGCCTTTGATAAAAGGCAGCCTTGCCTCGCGAAGCGCTGCGTTCACTTGTGCAGTTCTTGTGACTTGTTTTATGGAACAAGAACCACACAACTGAACGCAGCGCTTCGTGAGGCAGGGCTCTGGCCTGTGTAGCCAGTGCCTAACCCAACAGTGGGTGGGTTGTAATGGCCCTGTCCCTCGTAAATGAGGGTAGCGGGTCCCCGTGGGGCTTATTCCTGCGTGTAGCATGCTCTTCTTCCCCCCCGGGGGGAGAAAAAAGTCATAACAAACTTACTTGTTCCGGTTTATCCTCTTACAGCCAGATCTGGCTGCAAACGAAGCGCTGCTGCTGCAGAAGATTCAGCTGTTGTGTCTTATGGAGGTGAGCTGGGAGCTGTAGTGTGTTAGATGTGGGAAATGGAACGGGACTGCTCCAGCGACCTTCCAGTGGGGGCAGCACTGCTAAAATACACTATGCTCTGCTGGGTGCGCTCATCCACTCGTCTTGCAGAAACTTGTGGGTATGGCCGACTGCAGATTTTGCCTCTAGGTGGTGCCAGGCGGCCGGTGCTGCTGGGAAGGGAAGCCTCGTGGTGTGCTGCTTGTTTGCATTTCGGGGTGTGCTCTTTCAGGCAGGGTGTGGAGGTGGGGTAGAGAAGAGTGAGCTTTGTGTCTTGAGGGTGGTCTCTGAAATGACAGCTCTTGAAGCATGCTCTAGTATAGCAAAGGCTTCCAAAACACAGTTAAAGCTTCATTTCCTAAAGACTGAAGACCCTTTCCCTGCTGGGTAAACCCAAATGTTTGAATGGTTTCTTTCCTGTCACTTCGGCTCTGCTGTTGCCGTGTAATACTGGTGTGTAAACCTCCGTGGCCCTGGATCTTTTTCAAAAACTTAAATTTTTTTGTTGTCTGGAGCGTAACGTACGTTTGTACACCTCCACGCACCGATAGGTGTATGTGTTAATGTGTATACATTCCACTTCCAGTGTTACTACTGTGAACGAGTTTTACAACCCGTAGGTACTGTGTTATCTCGGGGATTTGATGTGCACCGAGACATTTCAACACAGATTGTTCTGCTTTATTTTATTGCTTGATTGTGTTGTTGCCCAGGAAATCTGCTGCTTGGAGCAGCAAGGTGTGTGTGGAGGAGGGAGTGGCGCTGTTCCTTTCTGCTGGCATAAATGCTTTATTCTTTGAGGTATTTTGATTAAGTGAGAAGTACGGTTGCTACTGCAGGTGGAGAGCTCAGTGGGGCAGCACGAGGGAAGCTGTGCGTGCTGCTGGAAGAAACTAAAACTGCGTGGGATTTATTTTTTGTTTTGTTTACTTGAATTCAGATGACTTTCACCCGACCGGCCAATCACAGGCAGCTCACTTTTGAAGAGATTGCCAAGAGTGCCAAAGTCTCTGTCAATGAGGTGAGTTTGGGGTCAGACAGACTTACTAATGTCTCAAGTCCCGAAGATCTGTAAGTGTCTGGAAAGTCCTACTCCATAGGTGAACTCAGGTAGAAATATTCTCCTCTGTTCATGTGTATTTGGACAACTTTGTTAAGGAGGAGTTAACTGCTTGGTGCTCCTGTTTCTCAGCAAGTAAATTTTTGAAGGTCCTTAGTCATAGCCTTAAGCTGGAAGAGAGCTCTGTAGGTGATCTGCTCCCACGTGCTCTCGAAAGTGCAGGCCTTTGGATTAGGTTACGCAGGGCCCTGCCAAGCCATCTTGAGTGTTTCCAATGAGGGGAAATGTTACGGATGTTTAATTTTTCTCACGGTGAAGAATTTTCTTCTGTTATCCAGATGGAGTCCCTGCTGAAGCAAATCCTGCCTCTGGTCTCTTGTCCTTTCACTGTGCATCCCTGTGAAAGTAGTACCCTTATCTTCCCTGCTGCTACCTGTTGGGTACAGGAGGGCCGTGGTGAGGTATCCCCAGGCTGCCTCTTCCCTAATCTGAGCAAACACAGTTTCTTCAGCCTGTCAAATTCTCAGCATCCTCATCTCAGTGGCCCATTGCTAGACTCTCCCCGGCTTTGCAGCGCCCCCCTTAAGCTGAAAGGGGATGCTGCAAAACTGGGCACTGCATCGCACCCCACCCCCACCCCAGACTCTGCCCCTTTCCGACAGAGCGTACTCTCAGTATACCACAGCCAGGCAGACCTCCCTCTGTGCTGTTGCTTGGGACCGTTGGGTCTCGGGTGCAGGACCCCGTGCTTATCTTCATTGTTCTTCATGTTATTCGTGCCAGCCCAGGCTGCTGAGGTCTCTCTTCACGGTACCTCTTATTTCCAGCACGTCTACCTCTCTCTGCCATTTGGGTGTCATCTGTGAAACTCATCCACCTATGTCGGATGGGACAGGGTTAATTTTCCTCCTAGCAGTGGGCACAGGGCTGTGGTTTGGGTTTAAGATGAGCAGAATATTGGTAACTCACTGATGGTTCAGTTGGTGCTGAGCAGGGCTTACACCAGTCCAGGACTTTCCAGCTTCCCCTGCTCTGCCGGGGGCACAAGGAGCTGGGGGGGGCACGGCCAGGACAGCTGACCCCCACTGGCCCAAGGGCTACGCCATACTCTACAGCATCATGCCCGGTATAGAAACTGAGAGGAGTTGGCTGGGGGAGTGATCACTGCTCGGGGACAGGCTGGGCGTCAGTCAGCGGGTGGTGAGCAGTTGCATTGTGCATCACCTGCTTTCATACTTCTTATCATCTGCCGTTTCATTTAACAGTCTTAACCCACAGGTTTTACCTTTTTCCAGTTCTCTCCCCCATCCCTCAGGGTGGGGGCGGGGAGGGGCGGCGAGGGAGGGGTTGTGTCATGTTCAACCACAGCGAGCTAGCTGAAAAATCGCTATCAGCCCCGAAGCTGAAGTTCGTGACCAGCTGCCTGTTCAGCTTCAGCCCCCTAACCACTGCCGTTTGAGCGCAGTAGATTTTCCGCTCGTCTTGTGGTCGTTCTGTCTGCTCTGTAGCTTACCAGCGTCAACAAGGATGTGGTAGAAGGTCTTGTTGGCCACTTTGCTAAAAGAAAGGTACAGGGTGCCTACAGTGCTTGCTTTGACCTAGTTTAAAAAGGCAATCGTATTGGTCAAGCACATCTTACCCATGTAAATCCCTGTGGACTTTTTCCAATGACCTTGTTCCTCCTGGGATTTTGGAGAAGGGAAAAGAAAATACATCTGCTCTTAGGGAAAAGAAATCTCTCCTGTGTATTTAGATGTCGAGTCTCAAGGCTGTATTGTAACCCAGAAGAGGGTGTGAGAGAGGCTGCAGCTGCCCTTGATTTCATTGTGCGTAGTGGACAGTCTTCCAAAAGCTGGTGCCACTGAAAGGTTTTATTCATCTCAGGGAGGGGGGGAACTAGGTGATTCTCAGTTGTTTCCTTGAATGATTTTTTTTTTTTTTTTTAAATTACTTTTAGGTGGAACTGCTGGTGATGAAGGCGCTCTCGGTAGGCTTGGTGAAGGGCAGTATCGACGAAGTCGATAAGCGGGTACACATGACATGGGTACAGCCACGCGTGTTGGATTTACAACAGGTAACAACCAGCTTGCCTGTTAAGGCAGTACTGACCTGTTCCGTTGTGTGAGGTGATCTGGAAATTGAAGTCAGAACTGCAAAGGGTCACTGTCTGAGAACTGGTGTCCTTGGTGCTTCTTGAAGCTGCTCAGGGAACGGCTTTTCCTCGTTCCCTTTTACGTTGCCGCCTTTAGCTTTTACCTTGGGTATCTGGTGGGTTTGTACCTGTTTGGCAGTAAGCAGTTAGAAACTCGTTGGGAGATAGATTCGGATGTTAGTGTTGCTCCTCCTCCCACAAATGCTGTGACTGTGCTTTCCAGAAGGATTGCAGACATCTGCGTGGCTGCTTCAAGCCTAAGCGCCCCAAACAAAGTGCTAGCTGCAAACAGTTGCTTTTATTCAATTTAACTTTGAACGTTGCCCTTCTGATGGTCAAAGATGTCCAGTAGCATCTTTTCTGGATGTGTGGGCTTTTGAGGAGTAGTTTGGAATCTCAAGGGTTTGTCCTTCAAGGCAAGTGTCGGTGTTGCCAACAGTTGAGATGTTAAAGTTATTGTGGGCTTGCCTTGCAGATCAAAGGGATGAAAGACCGCCTGGAGTTCTGGTGCACGGATGTGAGGAGCATGGAGATGTTGGTGGAGCACCAAGCTCATGACATCCTAACATAGAGCTCAGACCACTGACTCTGTACTGAATTATACGGAAGGGGGGTGGGTGGGCAGAGGGGAGAGCAGCTTTTTGAGGCTTGTTGGGAGGAGTAAGTGGCCTTTTGCTGTGTAACCCTTTGGTGCTTGGAGTCAAGATTCCCCTATGCGCTAACATTAGTGGCACTGGCTGCGAGAGCGCCCATCCTGCTCTCGTAGAAGGAGGACAGAGGCTCCGCGGTGGTTGATCTGTCAATCTTGTTATCAGGCTGTTGTGGGAGGATGTGATGCTGGTTGCATGTTACAGGAGGGGAGGCCCTTTGCCAGGTACAAGGGGTAGCAGAAGCTTCCTTGTGGAAACACGCTGGAGAGGTGCCTGACGGATACCTGGTGTTGGCCTTAAGAGGGCGCGGCCTTCCCCGGTAACCTCTCTCCCCCTGTCCCTGCAGCAGCCCGAAGGCAGCATCGCTGTAATCATCTGTCTCCTCTCGCCCTCTTCTCCGCCACCCCTCCTCCTCATCTGCAGCAGAGGGAGTGTTTACTCCATCAAAGGGTCTTTTCCAGGATTACCGTTTAGTGGATGTGTTTTTATATACCTTTGGGGGTGGTTGTCTTTTACGAACACATTGTGCTGAAGTGAGGTGCAGCAGTATTGCTGGAATAAACTTCTCTGCCTTCCCTTTTCTGTAGTTCCGTGTTTGTTGTCTTTGTAACTGGCAGCTGAGCCTCTGGTCTGGTTAAAAATACTCCTCCTTGAAGTTTAACGTTCCAAAACCCGTCTGCCCAAGAGCGGTACAGATTTAAGCGCCCTGTTAATGGCCGGTGGGGCTGGTGTGTAATTTACTTAGTGTGCAGTGCCTTGGTGCGTACTCTGTGGTCAAGTTCCTTTCTGCTGTGGGAAGCAGGAGGCCTGGTGCCTTGTCTCAAGCTGAGCACGCATTCCTGGCTGAAAAGGCCTAAATAAGACCCAGACAACAAGTTTTTGTTCTGTTTTTGCCTCCTGCCTTCTGCTACCTTAAAAACTCTCTGTAACGTAATTGTTTTGCCCTACTGTGGTGTCTTCATAGGGATGGAAGATAATGGGGCACATCAAGAACTGAAACCAAGGCAGATCTGATCTGGAGGCTCCCTCCAGGCATCCCTTTGGGTGCATCGTGCTCCTGATGATCAGGCAGTAACAGCAGACCGTGGCCTCTGTCAGGGTCTAAGTGGATTTTTAAACTCTGCTGCCAATGTATCCGCGGTCAGTCCTTGCTTTGCAGCGCCCTGCGGTTACTGCTGTGATTTAAGAGCTCGGTTACCGCCTTGATTCTCCGGAGTTGTGCCAACAAACTGCACTGCTGGAATTCTCACGCTTTGTATGCTTCTTCTAGTTCGCTGTCTTGACTCTGAGGGTTCAATGCCAGCAGTGGAGAAAAGACCGCACATGGCTGATGCTGGCTGCAGGTGCCACCATGCCCCAGGCAAGGAAGACTTAAGCTTTTTAAAAAGAACAAAATAATCCAATTGCCGGGCCCTGCACCTGCTCACACTCCACCCTGCTGCCTCTGAGCTGTTCTGGCCTGAATTTCTTCCGTGTTTGAAGTTGTTGGGTTCTGCATGCCTGCCCCTTCCCCACCCCATCCATCAGGTTTTTGTGCTGCCCTCATTCCTTCGGTTGCTGGAATCTGTGTTGAGCCACCGTGTTTTCTCCTCCTGTGTTCTGCACTTTGGCTTTCCCTCGTTCGTGCTGCATCTTGTCTTCCAAAGCTCATTCCTGGTGTCGCTGGTACTGCTTCAGAAGAGCGTGTGGAGGAGACAAGTGTTCTGATTGGGAAAATACTCCTTTTATTTCATAGCTAAGGACGGGAAAAGGGGCTTCAAAAAGCACAATCTCCTCAGTAGTGTCATGTGGCTACCCGTTAGGAGTCAGCGACACGCCAACCATGGGGCCAAGCTGACGCGTCGCAGGGCTGCTGTCGCTCTAGGTGGGTGTCAGAAACCCCGGAGCCTGGCTGGCAAAACGGCGCCGAAGGCTCCCAAGAGTCTTCTGACAACCCCCGTGTGCCGCGGGGAGCGCTCGCTGCGGGTGCGTTCTTGAGCAGCTCACTGAAGCCAGCATGAAGATCTGCAGCCCGAGTCAGTTACGGCAGTCGTTCCGGAGATATCTGGGGGTATTTGCTACCCCGACCTTCCCGGGTGGGAGCAAGCGCTGGCTGGCTGCTGCCCCAACACAAATAGTTGAGGAGATCTGGGGTGTGTTTGGGGGGGTGGAGAGGTTCCTCATGCAGGAGGAGGTCAGGTGTGCAGCACCCAGACCGCAGGCCATTCTAAATGTCACTTACAGCCTTTGAGTATTTTCTCGCTGGGAATTTAACTGGATTTTTGCACCCGTGCTCGTGCTGTGAGGGGTTCCTTGGTATCTGCCCTACGCTGTGCTGCAACTGTACAAGGTAAAAGCTCTGCTGGGAAATGTGTCTCCCTGCTGGAGCCTGCTGCAAACTCGGGCAGGAGCACTGCCTTTGGGCCGGCACGCTGGCCGGCAGCAGGTCTGGTCCCCCGTGAACAAGCACGCAGTTGAAGCAAAACCAACACGCCGTTACGCTGAACGCTAACATGAATTTAATGAACAAACTCGGCGGGTTCCTTCCCTGTGAAGAGCTGTTCCATGGTCTTCTCTTCACTCATACTTCTGCTCCCAGCCGGGCGCGGTTTGTTCTTGCCACGGCTTAATCTGATCTGCTCTTGTAGTGCTCCACGTGCGCCAGGATCCAGGCAGCTGGCATCAGGAAGCAGAAGGACATCACGGAAAGCGCGATGGCCTGCTCCTGCCGGTGGGAGAAGAAACGGAAGAATGAGTGGGTTGGCCACGCGACAGCCCCGTTGGACATGGGGCTCCTGGGACGGATGCACGCCAGTGCCGCGTCTCATGCGAGGGATCGTCCGTGCTCCGTGACGATTCCAGCCCCACGGCTGTCAGGTGGGCGCACCCGGAGGCTGTGGGAGGGAGGCTGGGGTGGGCACAGCAGTTCCCACCAGCAGCGGACCAGGCCGGTTGTTCTCCAGGTTTGTTTCTGTCACCCGGTGTTTTTCTGTCACGATACTCGCGGGGAAATGGAAGGGACTCATGACCTTCAGTCGGCAGCGAGGCTGGGGCTCGTGGTGTTTCTAAAAGCAGCTGTGCCTGACTTTCAGATGACTTTGAGGTGGGAATTGCAACCGGCAGCAGCCTCTTCTATTTCTGGTGCACCACTTAACCCCTTGCGCTATCGCCTTTATTTCTTTTTTTTTTTATTATTTTATTTGCCTAGAAAAGGTGTCTCCAGGCTTGTGAAGTGCTTTATTGCAGCCCTTGGAATGGCAGCAGGGGGGAAACTCCACATGCGAGGGGTGGAGGTGAAACCCAGTCAGGATTTATGGGTGAAAAGCTCCTTTTTTCTGAGCTCATTTCACCCAGCCCAGGAGGGTCCCCACAGCTGGAGCGGCTGCTGTTCTGGTGGGGGTCGTCCCCAGGGGGAGGAATGATGGAGGGACCTGTTCGCCCCAGCTCTGTGGCGACAGAAGACCCCATCCTTGCCCACGGGGACCCCTTCTTTGGGGTGAGTGCCCCATGAAAGGAGGGGACACAGGGCCCAGGTCTGTCCCTGTGCTGTATTAAGGGACTGCCAGTGCCACTGCCACCTCCTCCCCGAGGTCCTCAGGCTGCCCCATGGGCTTGGGTGCCCTGGGCTGCAGGGGACCCTCAGCAAGTACCCTAAACCCCAAAGGTTAAAGAGGGGGCTGACAGGATAAAATAAAATGGAAGCAAATGTCAGAAGGGGGGGCAGGGCACGTACCCCTCCGTGGGGGTGCAGGCTGGAGCCTGCACTGCTCTGGGGGCACCTTTCCTCCTTTTTCTCCCCCCTCCCCTTTTGCTTTCACTCCCAACAAAAATATTTTGGCTATAATTGGCAGACGGGGGGCGTTGTGCCCCTCTGACCCCAGGAGCAAGGTCTCCCCCC
>NW_009260010.1:56460-63092 GCF_000687185.1 Egretta garzetta
CCACCCCTCGCCACGGGGCCTGCCGCCCTCCCGAGGGCTTGGCAGCTGAAACCTCTTCAACAGCAAGAGTCCAACCGCATTGCTCACTACGTCGTCTTGGGTTTTTTTTTCCCCTGAAGTGTGGGGTTTGTTGTTTGGTTTTTTGGTTTGTTTGTTTTGTTTCTGGGGGGTTTTTTTTGTTTGTTTTTTGTTGTTTTTTTTTTTTTCCTAAGCAGCACCCAACTCCCCACAGCTCTGAGGTCAAAACCCGTGTCCCCAGCCAGCAGGGTGGGACCCCTCTGCGGTGCTCTGCCGGACAGCGGACCTCCTCTTCCCTCAGCCTTTTTAGAATTTATAACACTCGGAGCACAACGGCCTCAAGTGGTGCCAGCGTAGGTTTAGGTTGGATGTTGGGAGAAAATTCTTTACAGAAAGAGTGGTCAAGCATCGGAAGGGGCTGCCCAGAGAGGTGGTGGCGTCCCCATCCCTGGAGGTCTTCAAAAACCGTGCAGATATGGTGCTTTGGGACAGGGGTTAGTAGGCGTGGGGGTGTTGGGTTGATGGTTGGACTCAGTGATCTTGGAGGTCTTTTCCAACCTTAATGATCCTATAACGAAGGCGCTGGCTGCTCAGGGACTGAGCTGCGCCAGGCTGCCATTGCTAGCACCGAAGCAGGGGTCTCAGATCCCCTCCTGCCCCCAACCCTGATGCGTTCAGCATTTCAGGGGATGAGGGAGGGGGAGCATTCCTGTCCCCTGGTCCCTTCCTGAAAGCCTACCTAGAAATCTTCTTTTGCTCCTGGAGATCTGTGGCCAGCACCCGTGCTGGGGAGCATTGCTGGGGTCAGGAGGGGTGATGGCGAGCATGGCCACATCGGTCCAGGGCAGCTGTGAAAGGCTTGGTCACGTTTTCTATGAACAGCAGGAGAATAATCTGGTTGGTGAGGGGTAAATCCATGTGGATTTTGTCCTGAACAGGAACTAAAGAAAAGGACTGATGAAAATCCTTCAGGAGCTGGAGAAACGACCGGGGGATGGTTGTAGTTACCAGATTTCCCCTGGAATTCTTAGAGTAACTTGTCTGGGCCCTGGCTTATCCAGGAGAAAATCGCACCATGCAGGTGAAGAACCGGGGGGGGAGGAGGGAAGCCTTTGGAAACCCTCCCTTCTGGCCTCAGCAAGGTCTGCTCCCTTGACAACACTCCGGCAGGGTTCGAGGGGGTTTGGCCTGCTGTGAAAAGGGATTTTCTGGAAGAGAATATTGTGATATTGCATTACTAAAGCAGAGGAAGCCGCGTGTGGGGCTGCTGGGGGCGAAATGCCCTTCCCTGCCTGCATCCCGGAGCCCCAAGGGGCCTCTGCTCCCGGGCACGGGGGGGGCCCTGCCTGTGTTTGCCCTGCACGGGCTCAGCCCTTGCCCCAGACCAGCCAGCGGTCACGAAGATTAAAGAAAAGACTGAATTAAGCTTGCTGCGGCAAGGAGTGCCTTTGGATCCTCGAAGGGACGAGAGCTGGGAGCGAACATCAAGGGTTGGGCTCTGCCGGGGGCAGTGGGACCGATCCAGCAGGGAGCATCCGCCTCTTCGGCCGCTCTCCTGGTGAGTCTGGGGAGCCGGTGAGGAGCCAGCCGGGAGCAGTTGCCCCAGGAGAGGGCTCTGACCCTCCCCACCTCTCGTTTCGGTAAGGAAGGCGTGCGGCAGCGCTTTTTCCTAACCCGGACACCCTTGCTGCTCCTTCTCCTTCTCCTCAGCCTCCTCCCTGGGTTGACTTTGGCATGAAGGCCGCTCCAGGACGTGTTGCCACGTGTGCCCTTGGAAAAGCTTCCCTTCGGTCCTGTTCAGCATGGCTGGACCCGGCGGTAGGTCAAACACCACCACCTTTACCTGGGCCCCCCCTCCCTTCCCTGCAGGCTCAGGCCACACCTCCAGCGCCACCTCTGCTCCTGTCGATGGCTGTACCTGTTCGCTTCGGGGCTGAATCCCGAGGAGCTCATCCCACCTCGCTCGGGAGGAAGCCGTGAGGAGCTTTCGCCTTCCCCAGGTGCGATGCGGTGTCTTCCACTGCTGCTGGACCGAGGAAGCACGCTTAACGCTGATGGCAGCTTTGCTGGAGTCGGGCGTTGGCGTCTGCATGAGGACAGGACCCCAGATCTTCCCACCCAGAGAGGTTTGCTTCCGCAAGGACCGAGCGCACTGCATGGGTGGGATGGAGGAAGCGCCGGTGCAAGGCCCCTCCGGTGCGTTCGGGACACAGGCAGTGCTCGAGGAGGGAACCTTGAAGCTTCAAGAAAGATGAGGAACTCCTAGAAAGAGTCCAGAGGAGGGCAACTAGGATGATAAAGGGACTGGAGCATCTCCCCTACGAGGAAAGGCTGAGGGAGCTGGGCTTGTTCAGCCTGGAGAAGAGAAGGCTGAGAGGGGACCTCATCAATACATACAAATATCTCAAGGGTGGGGGTCACGAGGACGGAGCCAGACTCTTTGCAGTGGTGCCCAGCACCAGGACAAGGGGCAATGGGCACAAACTGAAGCAGAAGAGGTTTCAGTTGAATGTGAGGAAGAACTTGTTGACTGTGAGGGTGCCTGAGCCCTGGCCCAGGCTGCCCAGGGGGGCTGTGGAGTCTCCTTCTCTGGAGATATTCAACCCCCGCCTGGACACTGTCCTGTGCCCCCTGCTCTGGGTGAGCCTGCTTGGGCAGGGGGGTGGCACTGGATGATCTCCCGAGGTCCCTTCCAACCCTTGCCATTTTGGGATTCTGTGATTCTCAGGAGCATGAAGGCTGGCAAGAGGAAGCTGGGGCTGCCCCGCACCTGGGCCGAGCTCGGAGATGGCTGACGGCGTGGGGAAGGGAGCAGGAAAGGTTTGGAGAGAGAAGAGGCATGGGATCAAGCAACAAGGTGGGTCTGGGAGCCTCCATCCTCCAGTGAGGGCTGACAAGCAAGCTGGAGGGATGCCTGGCATCCGCGGGGAATATCCATTTAAAGCCACCGTCATTCCCCGCCCCGCGCTCGGGTTTGTAACGCACGGCTTCTGTGCCGTCCTGCGCTCGCTGTGTTTGATGGGGAGCACAAGTGTCTACGGAGGGGCCGTCCCCTCCCTTTGCTGAGGGGCGCAACAGGGGGTGAATTTTGGCCGTTGCGTTCACCAGTAATGGGAGCCGCTCACCCGCGGCACAAGGCAGCTCCAAAAAGCTCTGCAGGGGAACGGACAGCGTGAGCCTTTGCTGTGGTTGGGGAACGTGGTGCCGTGCTGAGACCTCCGGTGTCTTGGGGACCCGCACCCGTCCAATTTAGTCACGGATCTCTTGGGAGAACCCCATTCCAGCACAGAGGCTGTATTATGAATTTTACACAGATTACTTGTTCTCTGCAAAGCTGCGCTTTTGTGTATTTTTTCCACTTCCCTTGAACATTCACATGGGTAAACTGTTGAAAGAGGGACTAAAATAAAACATTCCCAAATAATTCTTCAGGTATGGAAAGCCACCTTAGTTAATTTCCTGGTGAAAGGTTTCAATGTCTTAAGATACAATCTGCTAAAAAAGAAATACAAGCAAGTGTCCTCTTTGAAAGAAAAAGGTATTTTTGTCTCAACAGTCAAAACCCACCCCAAACCCCTTGCTTTCATAGAATCATAGAATCGCTTTGGTTGGAAAAGACCTTTAAGATTGAGTCCAACCTTTAACCCAACCCTGCCATCCCACCACTAAACCCTGGCCCTGAGCACTCTTCTCTCCTTCTTTTAAATACCTCCAGGGATGAGGACTCGACCACCTCCCTGGGCAGCCCATTCCAGAGCCTGACAGCCCTTTCGGTGAAGAAGTTTTTCCCAATGTCCAACCTAACCCTGCCCCGATGCAGCTTTAAACCATTCCCCCTCGTCCTATCATCTGTTTACCAGGGAGAAGAGGCCGACCCCCACCTCCCTATTTCCAGATATGATCAAACTAAACTCTGTGCAGTTTGGCAATTTGAATTGATGATCGGCATTTCACTCAACACGAGAGTTGAAAGGGGCAAAACTAACACCAAGTTTGCTTTCCTCAAAGGGAGTTCAGGCCCGAGGAACCATTTGTCCACATTCATCAATCACAGATACTTTGACCAGTATCTCTATGTACGCTCCAAGCGTCCTGCGGTAGGGGGAGAGGGGTCAGGGGAAGGAAGCCGGGAAAAATTGTGCTGAAACCAAGCTCCGGATCCGTTCCCTCCGAAAGCGGGTGAGGAAAAGGCTCGGAGCGTGGCCGGAGCAGCCCCAGCTTTCCGCCCGGGCCGCCGCTGCTTTTCTGGGGCGGCTTTTAGGCGATAAATCATCAGCGGCTGGTGTTTCCTCTCTCGGTTCCCCCTTCCCAGGAGCACAGGGCAGCGGTGAGCCCATCTGAGCAGACACCCGCGTGTCACGGTTTATTCTTTTATTAATTATTCTTCGGGTTGTTTTAAGAAGGGGGCAAAAAAAGTTATTTCCTTCCTTCTTCCCCCGCAGGGCAACTTCCGTCCTTCCCCCACGCCGGAGCCCCACGGCAGCAGCCTCCGCCTGCCCGGCCGGGGGTCATGCGTGGCCCCAGCCCCAAGGCAAGATCCAACCCCCTCGCTGCCTGCGCCCCTTTTTGCTTCCTTTCTTTTTGTTTTCTTCTGGTTTTTTGAACTTTCCTGAAGGCAGGAGGAGGGTTTCTCTCACAATTCAATCTCCGGGTGAGGAAACCGCACCACCCCTGGGCGCTGCCGGAGCCGGCTGCTGGCGGGGAGGGATTTTGGGGACTGCCAGCAGGCGCCAGCCACAGCTCCCTTTTGTAGGTGCTGTTTATAGGGGTATATACTTTTAATATATATTTATATATGTGTTTATATATCATATATAAGTGCATTTTTAATGTGTTTATCTATATAGCAATGAAAGAAAAAGCTGCTACCCCAGCAAGCCGGTAACTGAGCTGGAGATGCAAGAGTGAGGGGAGCCCAGGGGTACAGCGAGTTGGGAGATGGGGAGCGCTGAGGCCGATCTAATCACGTCACGGAGGAGCCTTGGGCGGGGGGGGAAGAGGAAGAGGAAGGTGGCTGTGGTGTATTGCGAGAAACTGGTGAGAATCTGCCACAGAGAGGGCAGCAGAAGAGGAAGAGGGGGGAAACTGGAGAAGCAACAAAGCCACTGTGGGGTCTGGGTGGACTGGAGGAGCCGCCTTCCTCGGCTGGCGACAGCCAGAGCCAAGGGGGAACGCGGGAAGCCTCAGAAGAGGAAGCGAGCCCGGGTGGAGGAGACCTGTCCAGGCGCTGGGGGGGAAAGCTGGGGTGGAGGAAAACCACAGGTGGAGGCGCTGGTGGTGGTCAGAAGGGAGACTGAAAGAAATAGAGACCCTGGGAACGTGTGGAGGCCAGGGCCAGGCGAGGAGCCGGCTTGGCCGCTGAGTGGGGCGGTACAGCAAAGTTACAGGGAGAGAGAGAAGCAACATGCGGCCTCCGCTTCTGGCCGGTGTCCAGCACGGCCACGCTCAGCCTGCCCCGACTTTGTCCGTTCAACCCTTGGCCCTGATTCCGTCCTTGTTGCTGTTGTTCTGCAGCTTGGCCTGGTGAAAAATGGCTGATGGCAAAGAGGACCCCGCCGTGTTCACCTCCACCTCTCTGCCCTCGGACCCTCGGCTGCTGGCTACAGTGACCAACGCTTACCTGGGCACCCGTGTGTACCGAGACATCCTCCACGTCAATGGCGTGTACAACGGAGCGGTGGGAAACACGCACCGTGCCGACATCCCCAGCCCTGTCAACGTTAGGATGACGGTGCCCGGTGTGGACAGCCCAGCTGAGACCTTCATCTTGAACACCCGGACGGGTAAACAGCAGCGCGCGCGCAGGAATCGCCCGTTCCGACCTCCACCTTGGGCACTGACCACTCCTTCCCTCTAACTTCTGGAAGTTAAAGTCTCTTTGCCTGCGTTGCCTCTTCCACGAGGCCGTGTCTCTCTTCTCCCCGTTCTCCATTCGCCTGCGGGGCGTCATCCTTTGAAGTCACAGAATCCCAGAATGGCAAGGGTTGGAAGGGACCTCGGGAGATCATCCAGTCCAAGCCCCCTGCTAAAGCAGGTTCTCCTAGAGCATGTTACACAGGACTCTATCCAGGCAGGGGTTGAATATCTCCAGAGAAGGAGACTCCACAGCCCCCCTGGGCAGCCTGGGCCAGGGCTCAGGCACCCTCAAAGTCAAGAAGTTCTTCCTCACGTTCAACTGGAACCTCTTATGTCTCAGTTTGTGCCCATTTCCCCTTGTCCTGGTGCTGGACACCACTGCAAAGAGTCTGGCTCTGTCCTCGTGACCCGCACCCTTGAGATATTTGTACGTGTTGATGAGGTCCCCTCTCAGCCTTCTCTTCTCCAGGCTGAACAAGCCCAGCTCCCTCAGCCTTTCCTCGTAGGGAAGGTGCTCCAGTCCCTTTATCATCCTAGTTGCTCTCCTCTGGACTCTTTCTAGGAGTTCTAGTTTCTAGTTGTGTTGGAGCAATGGAAAATTCCCCTTTCTTGTGAGAATAAGAGTGATTTTCAGACTGTATCTCAACCCCTGCTGGAGCCAGGCTCAGCAAACACTGTTGACTCATTGTCGTGGTTTAACCCGGCTGGCAACTCAGCACCACGCAGCCGCTCGCTCACTCCCCCCCCCCCCTCCATGG
>NW_009260010.1:63145-65960 GCF_000687185.1 Egretta garzetta
AGCAGGAGAAGCTCAAAAAGTCCTTGAGTAGTCTGAGCACTACTTGGCAACAGCTGAAAACATCAGTGTGTTATCAACATTCTTCTGGTACTAAATCCAAAACACAGCACTATGCTAGCTACTGTGAAGAAAATTAACTCTATCCCAGCCGAAACCAGGACACTCATGAAGCCTGGTAAAATGTTTTATAGCACAAATTATTGCTCAGCAGCTTGGCCAGACTCAGCGTGTTAACAGTGTTGTCCAGTCAAAAGCTGCATTGGGATCTGGGAAAGGCAGTTCCTTCACCAGTAGGAACCGGTAGATAGGGCAGAAATGGGAGTCTGGGGCAGGACATCAGGACCTGGGGGTTCAAAAGGCTGACGGCTTCTCCTGGATTCTTCCAGGAACCTTCAGCCATGTGCTTCAGTCAACTGATTATACAGCCACCCATCAGATCTACGCTCACCATTCCCTCGTCCACTTGATGGCCTTCAGCATCACCATCCAGCGATCAGCTCATGCCCGCCAGCCCATCACGGTCCAGCTCCAGGCTCCTTTTGTGCCAAAGAGCCAGGACTTGGACCTGAACCAAGGACCAGACTTCCAGGGAGCACAGTGAGTTTGGGTCACTGGGGTACCTTGCCCCGAGCGCATCCTTCACGTGCTGTTGCATGCTGCCCCGCTCACCGTTAGGAAATGAATCACAAAATGGGGAGGTTTAGGTTGAACATTGGGAACCATTCCTTCCCCGAAAGAGCTGTCGGGCACTGGAAGGGGCTGCCCAGGGAAGGGGTCGAGTCCCCACCCCTGGGGGGATTTAACAGCTGGGCAGAGGCGGTGCTGAGGGCCAGGGTTTGGGGGTGGGATGGCAGGGTTAGGGGAACAGCTGGGCTGGGGGAGCTTAAAGGGCTTCTCCAACCCAAATGGTCAGAATCATAGAATTGCTTTGGTTGGAAAAGACCTTTAAGATCATTGAGTCCAACCTTTAACCTAACCCTGCCATCCCACCACTAAACCCTGTGAGAAGCAAGGCTGGAGCTGGGCTGAGATGGGAAGTGGTGTGGGGGCTTGTGCAAATCTGCTTCTTCCTGGGAGGTGAAAATTAAGTATAGAAATATTTTTATTAGTTGTAGCTCCAGAATTATTACTCACACCGACACATAGAAGAGCACCGAAGGCCCCAGGGACCTGATGTGATTACAAAGCAATGAGTTTGGGGAAGGGGGGGGGGAGTTTGGAGGAGATCCCCTCTGAAAAGGGCTCATGGGGACTGGGGACCCGCTGTAATGATTTCAGGTTCCCGCACTTTGGGGGCGGGAGGGCAGCGGAGCTGACATGTGGGGACAAGGGAGCTCCCATCCTAGGTGGGCAGGGGAGCCTGATGCTGAGCTGCTGGGGGGAGGTCCCCCCCACCAGCTGGGTGGACGCGCATGGAGCCCCCCCCTCCTGCCCTCTCCTTTTCCCCAGCTACATCTACGGGAAGACACTGGTTCCCGAGGTGGAGGGGGGACCCTGTCCCACAGTTCACATGCTCTGGACTCCTGTGCCACAAGCCTTGACGTTGGGCGGGGAGGAGCGGGAGCGATCCTGGGAGTTCCTGACGGCCGTGGCCGAGAGCGAAGAGGAGGCAAAGAGGAGCTACAGTGAAGGGCTGGCCCTCATCGCTGCGGGCTCCCTGCACTCCTCCCATGCCCACGCGTGGGCCGCGCTGTGGCGAGGCTGCCACGTAGACCTGGACGGACCTCTGCCTTTGAGACGGGCTGTCTACGGGTGCCTCTACTACCTGCTGAGCGCCATCCCGCCCCAGGGCAACCCGGGCTTCCTCTTCCACGGCATCAGCCCTGGCGGCTTGTCCAACGGCGCGCAGGGCGAAGACTACTGGGGGCATGTCTTCTGGGACCAGGTGGGCAGGTGCCGTCCTAGCTGGCAACCTGGGGGCTTTGCCCAGCGGCTGGGATGGAGGAGGCTCAGCAGGAGGCTGCTGGGTGGGGGGACCTCTTCCTAACCCCCAAGTAGGGGTACCTGGGCACCAGCCTCTTGCTGGAGAGCGTCCTCCTGCGCTTTTCGCAACAGCCATGATCCCAACCCAGCTCGATGCCTGGCTTGGCTCATCTGGGTCGTCCTCTAACTTTGGTTGGACTAGATGACCTCTAGGGGTCCCTTCCAACCCAAAACATTCTATGATTCTATGATTCTATGATTCTATGATTCAAAAGCAAATCTCCTAAATCAAAGCTAGACACCTGGGGCTGCGAGGGGCCAGGAGAGACCCCCCCTCCTCCCCGGACTGAGGTCTGGGGCTGAGGCAGCCCGGGGAGCTGCGGCGATTGGCTTAGAGCATGGCTTAGAGCACAACCGCTGCTTTAAACCGCTGTTCAAGCCGACACAAGCTGAAACCTGCCCCTCTCCCAGCTCCGGTGGCATTGGCGAGCCCCGTTTCACCCAAAGCGCTGCCTAACAGCAATAGGACGAGGGGGAATGGATTGAAGTTGCACCAGGGCAGGTTTAGGTTGGACATTAGGAAAAACTTCTTCACCGAAAGGGTTATCAGGCTCTGGAATGGGCTGCCCAGGGAGGTGGTCAAGTCCCCATCCCTGGGGGTATTTAAAAGAAGGGTAGATGAGGTGCTTAGGGACATGGTTTAGTGGTGGGATGGCAGGGTTAGGGGAATGGTTGGACTCCATGATCTTGAAGGTCTTTTCCAACCAAAGTGATTCTATGATTCTATAACAGAAGTGTTTTCTGCGATGGGCACGTTCCGCTTCTAAACACGGGTTTGGTGTTTACTCAATAAGCCGGCTGGGCTGGGTGGCTTTGCCCCAGCCTGAGGCTG
>NW_009260010.1:65985-74691 GCF_000687185.1 Egretta garzetta
CGCCCTCGGCAGCCGAGTAACGATGGCATGGGCAGGAGACGCTGCTGGGTGACGTTGAGGCTCCTGCGCTAAACCCAGCCTGGCCTTTCGGTGGGAAAGGGCTTTTCGGTCCCGTGGACCCTGTGTGCTTGCTTTCTGCTGCTGCATGGGGTCTTGACCCTCTCCAGAGCTTCGGAGGACTCCTGCCTCCTTTCTCCTGCACGGTGGGAGGTCCTGCTGGGATCACCCCAGCGAGATACCAGCGGGTAGCAGGCAGGGGCAGGAACAGTCCCATGTGGATTTATCCCTTTTAATGAGCCCACAGGACAGCATCTTTCAATAGCAGCAAAATCATGGTCAGAGCAATTGGGATGGGGCAGACTTGAAGGGTGAGACTGGTGGGAGCATCTGGGTGCCCCACCAGCCAATCCCACCATCTTGCCTTGCTTGGATGTTTCCAGGACACCTGGATGTTCCCGAATATTCTGCTGTTTTATCCTGAAGCTGCCCGGGCCATCCTGGAGTACCGGATTCGCAGGCTGGAAGGGGCCTTGCGCAACGCGCAGGAGCAAGGCTACAAGGTGGGGACAGGGCTGGTGGCGGGGGGGGGGGGGCCGGGGACACCCGACGCCCGGGGAGGAGAGCTGGGCTGTGCTCTTCCTCTCTGGCTCCAGTTTTAGCCAGGGGCTATGAGCGGAGCGGTGCCCGAAATTGGTGGGCTGGGCAGGGCACCTCAAGCTGCAGCGCTGGGCTGCCCGATGGATGGCTTCTGCTGGCAGGGTGCTAAGTTCCCGTGGGAGAGCGCAGCCACAGGCCGGGAAGTCTGCCCTGAGGAGATCTACGGTGCCCAAGAAATCCACGTCACTGGGGACGTTTTGATGGCCTTCGAGCAGTACTATCACACCACACAGGTAAAGGTGGTGGCCACCCCGATGGCCTGGACTGCAGGGCATCTGGGGGTGGTCACCGTCTCTTCCCAGAGAAACTCTGCTGCTGTCTGCTCCCATCAGAATTGCTGGTAGCACCCCAGGGTCCCTTCTTCAGCTGCTGCCTCCTCTGTCCTTGCTCCTCCCGGGCGACTCAGCATCCCCTTGGCTCAACCCAGGCCAGTTTTCTGACCTCTTCTGCCTCTGTGTCCGTCTCGCTCTCCTCTGTCCTCTTGCTGAGTTTGGGTCTGGTCAAATCTCCCTCATGTCCCTGTTTTTCTCCGGCTTTGGGTCCCTCCAGGACCAGAAGCTGTTCAGGGAGGATGGAGGCTGGGAGGTGGTGAGTGCCGTGGCCCAGTACTGGTGCAGCAGGATGGTGTGGAGCCCGGAGGAGCAATGCTACCACATCAAAGGTACTTCTGCAACTGCTAGACCTGTTCGTAGGGAAGGGGTTTGTGCCAGCAGAGGCTCAGAGCTCCTCCAACCAGACCTGGATGAGAGTGCACGGACTCTTCGGACTCCTGCCCTCTGGAATATCTCGCAGATAATGTTTGCATCTGTGCAAGCACAGGACAAGATGCTCAGCTTTCTTCCAGTGCCACTCTATCGGCTCTTTTCTCTCTCGGCTGCTTGCCACCTGTGGAACCACCCCTGGATGCTTCCTTCCAG
This sequence comes from Egretta garzetta, assembly GCF_000687185.1. Classification (NCBI taxonomy): domain Eukaryota; kingdom Metazoa; phylum Chordata; class Aves; order Pelecaniformes; family Ardeidae; genus Egretta; species Egretta garzetta. The sequence continues at coordinate 67,560 of NW_009260010.1, forward strand.
GGTGGTGCTCCAGGTCTGCCGTGGTGACGGGGGGCGCTTAGAGGAGACAAAGCACGGAGGCTTTAGGGAGGAAGGACTTTTCTAAGCCTTTTTGAAGAGACCTGCGGGAGTTAATCATAGAATCACAGAACAGGATCTGGAGCGGTCGGTGCTGAGCACGTGCAGCTGCGGGGCTGCCCGGCGGGGGGAAGGGGCTGCATAGGCAGGGGTCCTGCTCCGGTGGATGCCTGGGTGGGTGCAGGTCACCAGGGCTGGGCTGCTTCCCATGGGGATGCTGGGGAAGAAAACGAGAAATGGAGGTGAGGTGTTTGTGGGAGGAGAAGGCTGGGTTGGAGCAAAGGGGTCTGGTGAAACAGGGGTGATGGGAGCTAGAAGAGCCCCTGGGGCTCCTGCAGGCTGGGCTCTTGGTGCGAAGATCCTTGGAGACAGCCCCAGTGCCCCCAAGGGGGTCACTTCTTTAAATGGCTATTTTCTTGGGAAGTGGCCGTCTCTCTTGGGAACAACCTGGCAGCCAAGGAAGGAGCTGAGCTGGTAGCTAGGGGAAGATTTAACGACTTGATTGGCTTAATCAAATGACTTGAGAAAGTTCCCGACTTGAAGGTCACCTTGCCCGTGAAGCGAGGGAGATGCCCTCAGGTTGAGGGATCTGCTGCCCGTTGGCCAAAGCCGTGGGGCCAGGTTGTCTCACGGCAAGCACTGCTTACGTCCTCCTCTCCCGAGCGCCGCATCGGGATCGCTGTGGGATCCCTCCGGACGCAGGGGCAGCGCCTCGCCGTGTGGGCAGGCATCACCGGAGGGGTTCCCTTCCCCCTGCCGCTCCCCTGCACTAGGACTCAAAGCCCTGCCAAGCCCTGTGGCCTGAAGTGTCCCCTTCCTCCCCTTCCAGGTGTCATGCCCCCCGATGAGTACCATCACCGGGTTGATAACTCCGCTTACACCAACGCCGTGGCCCGGCGGAGGTAACGCACACACCTTGTTGAAACGCCGGCCCCTCTCTCCTCTGCCGATCCGGAGGGGTCGGAGGCAGCGGGAGTCCCGCGCAGGATGCGCCATCCCTCCCTTCGCGTGCCTCTCGCGGAGCTGGGCTCCCTCGCCCGCCTCTACGGTCAGCGGAAGGAGGGAGGTGGCCCCGTGGCAGCTCACCCGACCCGCTTCGGGTGCCCGCATGGGACCCAGGGGGATGTCACTTCACGGTGGGGGGTTCTCTCCCTGCCTTTATGAGATGTCTGTACAATTACCCAGCTGGAGACAGCAAGAGCCAGCGGGGCGGGCTCCCAGCTCCAGCGATGAAAGCTGCTACCCCAAGCTTAAGCTTTGACCCGTGTTCTTCCAGCATAGCTCCGCTTTGCGGTTATGGCTCAATTAGTTCCTTCTGCTTCCTTTCTTCCCTTCCCCTTTCCGAGGGGTCACGGGCACCCATGCCTGACATAAAGCATTGTTCCATGCTGCTTTTCAGCTTAAATTTTGCAGCTAATATTGCTCAGGACTTCTTGATCCCCGTGCCAGAGGAGTGGGTGGACTGTGCCAAGAACGTCAAGGTGCCCTTTGATGCCGAAAAGCAATACCATCCCGAGTACGACGGCTACAGCCCAGGTGAGCGGAGAGGCAGCAACGGGCCCTTGCGTTGGCCGTGGCTCCTTCTCTGTAAGCCCACAAGAAGCGGGGACTCCTGCTCGGACACGGGAACAGCGGCTGAGTGCTTGGCCGGAGCGAAAACCTCTCGCCGTGCTCTCCCGGTGCGGCGTTTGGGTTGCCACTCTGGAGAGCCTGGCTTGCAGATGTTTTTTCTGCCTCTTGATGGATCGTTTCTCCTATGAGCGGGCTCGCAAAATTAGGAAATTTGGGAACGCAGAGGGTAGGGAGAGACCTTTAGTGCTGGGCTGGAGGTGGTGTGGTTGCTGTGGCCCCCCCGGTGACAGGCCAGGCTGTCTTCCCAAGGCCAAGTAGCATGTGTTGCCCTTCCAGCGGCACTCGGCCCCCTGGAAGCAAAGGGTCCTGGTGGGAACGTGTGCCCGGTTTGGTGGCCCTTTCCTCCCAGCTAGGGGCAGGACAATCTGGGTGCCCGGGGTGGTGGCAGCTATTCCTTTGCCCCTGAAGCTCGGGTGGTGCCGGTCTGCGTGCCCTTGCCTTTGGGCTGTGCTGGTGTCCTGCCTCGATGCCACTTCGAGCAGACAGCACCAAGGGCAACCCATAAGCTGCTGTTCTCCTCTAGCGAGGCAGCAACGAGGTGTCCTCCCTGCGGATCACAGAATGGCAAGGGTTGGAAGGGACCTCGGGAGATCATCCAGTGCAAGCCCCCTGCTAAAGCAGGTTCTCCTAGAGCATGTTACACAGGACTTCATCCAGGCAGGCTTTGAATATCTCCAGAGAAGGAGACTCCACAGCCCCCCTGGGCAGCCTGGGCCAGGGCTTGGGCACCCTCCAGGTCAAGAAGTTCTTCCTCACGTTCAACTGAAACCTCTTCTGCTTCAGTTTGTGCCCATGGCCCCTTGTCCTGGCGCTGGGCACCACTGAGAAGAGTCTGGCTCCGTCCTCGTGACCCACACCCTTGAGATATTTGTACGTGTTGATGAGGTCCCCTCTCAGCCTTCTCTTCTCCAGGCTGAACAAGCCCAACTCTCTCAGCCTTTCCTCGTAGGGGAGATGCTCCAGTCGCCCCATCATCCTTGTTGCCTTCCTCTGGACTCTCTCTAGGAGTTCCTCATCTTTCTTGAACTGGGGAGCCCAGAACTGGACCCAGTGCTCCAGGTGGGGTCTCCCCAGGGCAGAGCAGAGGGGGAGGAGAACCTCCCTCGCCCTGCTGGCCACACTCCTCTTCATGCACCCCAGGATGCCATTGGCCTTCTTGGCAACAAGGGCACCCTGCTGGCTCATGTTCATGAGGCATCATGGATGTGGGGTTTGTTTTCTGAAGCTTGTGGGTCCGTGTGAGTCAGGCTTGTTCCTGGTATGAGTAAACAGACCGGGTACCAGCGACGCCCAGCTGGCACACAAGGTCTGCCCGGCTCCTTTCCCCAGGTGAGCCTGTGAAACAAGCTGACGTCGTCTTGCTCGGATTCCCGCTCATGCACCCCATGAGCTCTGAAGTCCGGAGGAATGACCTGGAGATGTATGAACCCGTCACTGAGCTGGATGGGCCGGCCATGACCTGGGTGAGGAGAGGGGCAAAGCCCGAGGGTGGGATTTACCCGCGAGGCGGGTGTTTCCCTCCGCGTTAGCCGCTGCCAGCCCCGTCAGTGGGCAGGATTTGTCAGACACGCTTTGAAAGGCGAGGGGATGCGGGCGGCGTGGAGCTGGAGATGTGCAGCGGAGGCGTCTGGGTCAGAGGGACGTGACAGTAGCAATGGGTTAGCGGTTGGGCTCCATGGTCTTTTCCTACCCAAAGGTTTCTACGATTCCCTGCCGGCTGCGGCGTGGCTCCGAAGCTTGTGCTGTCGTGCCACCCCTGGGGTGAACGGCCGTCCCTCTCTCCTGCAGAGCATGTTTGCGGTGGGCTGGCTGGAGCTACAGGAGGTGCAGAAAGCCCAGAGCCAACTGGACAAGTGTTTCAGCAACATCACGGAGCCCTTCAAGGTCAGCCACGTGCCACGCCATGGGGGCTGCCCCGGGACAAGCGCCCGGTGTTTCTACCATGCCTGTTCCCCAGGAGGTCGCACCGCTGGGACCGGAGCCCATGCTGCCCACACTTGCGGTCCCTCGGTTAGGGTTCTGTTGTGCTGGGTGCCTGCATGCTCTGTCTCTTCTCCGCGTGCTTCCAAAGAGCAACAAGGAGGCGTCCACTTCCTACCAGGCATCCCGAAGCCGTGGGTCGGTATCGTGCTCGCCCCAGGCTTCCTTCTGCCAGCCAGGGCTGGGATGGGGAATGGAGACGGTGGCATTTAGCGGCGCATCAGGGCGCACCCACAGCCCCGTGGTGGGCTGGGCAGCAGGGCACGGTCATTGCGACACCCCACGTAGCGATGACGGTGTGTGTATTCGAACCCACAAACCGTGTGAAGAGCCCCAGTGCCACTGCCGAGTGTCGAGTCGTTCCTTTCTCTTGCTACCGCAGATCTGGGTGGAGAACTCGGATGGGTCAGGAGCTGTGAACTTCTTGACAGGGATGGGTGGATTCTTGCAAGCCGTCCTCTTTGGCTACACCGGGTTCAGGTGAGACCTTCGCTAGGTCACGTTTCATCTCTAAGCAGCTACCCGGTGCTTGCAGCCTCCCTGTTTAGCAGGAGCAGTGCAGTTTTACTCAGGAAAAGGAAAGGAACTTGCAGCATCCGGAATATCCTCCAAAGCTCCCAGCAGGTAACGAGCAAACAGGAGCATTGATGATCCCAGGTGAACTGTGGATGCTGGGGACAGTCACTGGTGGGGAATGGGGTGCTCTTACCAGAAATGAAGAGCTTGGCTCCCTCTCTTCTCCCGCTGCGTCAGTGCCGAAAGCCATTGGCTTTGACCCTGGCTGGATACTGAGGGCCCACCAAAGCCGCTCTATCGCTCCCCTCTTTAACCAGACAGGGGAGAGAAAAGTCGATGCAAAGGCTCGTGAGTCGAGATAAGGACAGGGAGAGATAATTGGCCAGCTACTGTCACGGGCAAAACAGACCCAACCTGATGAAATTAATTTATTGCCAATCTGCTGCTTATTGTGGCTTCTGTGCTGTGGTCTGTCCAATGGGACCTTTGTAAATGGAGATCCCAGCCCTCTACCCACACGGCGCTGCCATAGCCTATTCCCACTTTAAGGACTGGAAACAGATTTGGAACAGGTAGGAGAGACTCTCCGGGTCGCTTGATGAGTGAGTTGCCCATTTGGGAAGATAAATGCTGCTCCCTAAGTCCGTCCTCTGGCTTGGCTGTTGCGGCATCCCATCTCCGCTGGGCGCAGTGGGGGACGACCTTCTGCTCCAAAGCAATCTGCCAGCCTCAGGCGCGCGGCTCTGCAGGCCCCCAGGGAGGAGCAAAGTGCTCGGCTGGCATCGCTGTGGCATCAAATGGCAGCGCCACAGCATTAAAATATCTTAGAAAAAACATTACGCTGTTCATGTAATTTCAGAGCCGAGTCTCGTACCCAAAGCAGCCCCGTGGTTTCCACCCTGGAGCAGCAGTCTCCCAAGCGTATTCTTAGCCTAATTGCGGATGGATCAACCTCATGAGCCTTTTGATTTCCAGTGAAACCTTCTAGCGCTAACTGCCTGTTTTTCCCCCTCTGTGCGTGTGTGGCCAGAAGCTGCTGAGGAACCCACCCGTTCCTTGGTGGAGCTGGGTGTGAGCGACCATACTCCCAGCTGGAAACCGTAATCTTGGCTTTTGCGAGGCTCCAAGGTCTTCGCCTGCCCTGTGTGTGGGTCAGGTTGGGCCCCCCTGGCACAGGCTCAAGCCATGGGTGGCTCCACCCAAGCGCCCACAGATGCTGAGGTGACATTAGTGCAGCCCTCAAGGCCATGCTCTTGCCCTGCCCGCCATAAGCCACGGGCACGTTGGCCGGCCGCTGCGGCTCTCCAGTCTCTTGGGCATCTCTTGAGTCCTCTAAACTAGTAGTTTCTACAACTAGAATCGTAGAATCACTTTGGTTGGAAAAGACCTTTAAGATCATCAAGTCCAACCTTTAACCTAACCCTGCCATCCAACCACTAAACCCTGTCCCTCAGCACCTCATCTATCCTTTAGATAGTCTAGCCTAAACTGCCTGACAGGAGGCTGTAGCGAGGTGGGGGTTGGCGTCTTCTCCCTGGTAACAGATGATAGGACAAGGGGAAATGGTCTGAAGTTGCGCCAGGGCAGGTTTAGGTTAGATATTAGGAAAAACTTCTTCACTGAAAGGGTTGTCAGGCTCTGGAAGGGGCTGCCCAGGGAGGTAGTCAAGTCTCCATCCCTGGAGGTATTTAAAGGAAGGAGAGATGAGGTGCTTAGGGACAGGGTTTAGTGGTGGGATGGCAGGGTTAGGGGAATGGTTGGACTTGGTGATCCTAAAGGTCTTTTCCAGCCTAGATGATTCTATGATTCCTTCCAGTCCATTGAGCCCTCTTGGCAGGCTGGAGGTGATGGCCAAGGGCTCTCACGTGTCAAGATTTGAGTTGGAGATAAGAGGGCCAGTTGTCCTTCTTCATCCAAAGCCAAAACACATGAACGGGCTCTGTTTGACTTTGAGCAAGGGCTTGGAGGGAGGATTCGAGCTGTTTGCTCGATTTTATCTTTTGGTGAAGGAGTTCCTCATCTTTCTTGAACCGGGGAGCCCAGAACTGGACACAGAGCTCCAGGGAGAGGGATGGGAATGCCTGAGGGTGCTGGCCTGTGGAATCATGACCCCAGTAGCTCTTCATCAGTGTGTTTAGGGTTTGCCTGGAGGTCCCTGGGGTACCCCAAGGACTTTCTGCCCACCCACGCAGGGGGTGAGGGGGGGGCAGGGGGGCCTCTGGGCTGCGTGGGGCTGTGCTGGCCGGGAGGTGGCTGACCCTCCAACCTTGCCTTGGCTCCCACCACTGACCTGCTCCTGCCTTTCCAGGATCACGAAGACTAGCCTCCGCTTCAACCCAGCCTTTCCCGATGACATCAATGAGTTGAAAGTCACTGGCGTCTCCTACTTCGGCAACAAACTGAAGTTCACCATCACCCACAAAGAGATTGAGGTTGAGGTGACCGAGTCTCCCCGGGATCCCCTGGCATTGCCCCTGGAAGCTGTGCTGGAGGGGTCGGGGCAGCGCTTTCCCCTGCGTGAAGGTACGGTATGTGTGTGTGTGTGTGTCCCCAAAATAAAGGTGTCTGTGGCCTGAAGCGATGTGGGGAAAACCCACTCCCGTATCTCACGGGGGTTATGTGCTGTTTGCAGGGCAGAGCATCTCCCTCCCCGTGGCGGCCGGCTGGATTCAGAGGTCACCCACCAGCGCCTTCTAAACCTTGCCTGGGCTGGGCTTTACCCACCGGAGCAGCAGACACAAGTCGAAGGGCAGATGCTGGCAGAGGGGGAAGGTAAAGGTGGGGTGGGAGGTGGGGGTCCCAGGCTGCGCCAGAACCCCCTTGCCCCCCGGGACTGCACATGCCGGCTCTGGGGCCCTGGGGAGGGGCGGTGGGCTCGGAGCCCTCACCATGGCTGGGGTGGCAACAGGTCCATGAGTGATGCTGGGCATCCTTGGCTACGCTGGGG
>NW_009260010.1:74900-76666 GCF_000687185.1 Egretta garzetta
GGCGTGGGGCGGCGGGCGGCGCTGAGGGGGGGACACACAAAGCAAGGCTGGGGCTGGGCAGTGTTTTGCAACCAACATTCGTCACAAAAGACACGGCCAAGAGCATCTCGGCCCCCTTGGGGCAGCGCCCGGCTCCTTTTCTTTTGAGTTATTTGGTGTATCGTGTTTTCAACCCCTTATCTACCCTGTCCTCTCTCTTTTCAAGCTGTTTTGGAGTTAAAGCCCTTCTGGCTTGACGCTCGAAGGGCTGTGGGAATCCCAGGCATCGGTTGTCGTTGATTTTGTGTCGGATGAGGACAAGCACGGTCTTTTCCTGGGGTCTGCGCTGAGTCCTCCTCCAGCTGAGCAGCCTCAGGGCGAGCAAATTCCCTGGACCTGCTGGACTAAATCTGCGTTTTGGGTGTCTTAGAGAGCCCCCAGGGAGAGAAGGTGAAGGGCTGTGCCCAGGTATGCATGTAAATGGGGGACATGAGACCCCCCCCAGCACCCAGCTCTGCACCTTGTGGCATCCTCCCCCTTCCCGGGGCTGGTTTTGGGGCCTCGTTCCCCAGCCCCAAACCTCGGCTAGAGCAGACTGGGGTGAAAGCAAGGGGCTGTCGAAGGCACCGCCTGCCCCACCGGGGCCCGTCCTCGCTAAACAAACCCCAGGGATGGCGGCTGAATCCCGCAGAGTTTATAAAAAAAGCCCTGTGGCTGCTCCCGGCGGCGGGCAGCATGTGGGAACGCTTAGGGAAGGAGGGAGAGCGGCTCCCCCGCCTTATAATTACGCTGGCTCTCCGTCAGGCCTCGTCAAAAGTTGCTCAACCCCTAATTACCAGCAGTTCTCGGCAGCGGGGCAGGACAAGGGGACCCATCCGTCAACGTGTCCCCAATAACAGCCCCACAGGCTGCACCCGCGTCTGGCTTGGGCTGGGGCTAAAGCTGAACTCTGAGCCAGGTCCCGGGTAGCACTAAAAGGGGTCCTCCCCCCCTCCCAAAAAAGGGATCCTCTTAGTCCAGTTGCCAAAATGAGCTGGCTCTGGCCCAGGGAAAGCGATAGGGAGGGGTAGCACCGAGCAGCGGGCTTGCACCCTGCGCTTGTCCCCTGTCCTTGACCTGCTGGGGACGGCTGCTTTCCTGCAATGAGTCTGCAGGTCTCAGCTCACCGTGGAGGAGACGACAGCTCAGCCGCTCGAGCGCATCCCCACGGGGCCGAGGAACTTCTCTGCTGCTTTCCCCTGCTCGGTCGCTGGCGGGGCCCCAGTGGCCTGTGACTGGTTTAGGCTGGGGGGGGCCAAGGGTCACAGTTTATTGCTTCTCCTGGCTCTGAAGAGCACGCTCTGAGTGAAAAAGCCGTGTTTATCTTGTCCCTGTAGCATCCACCACCACCACCACCACTACACACACACACGTCGAAGCCTGGAAACATGTGAAATGGTTTAATGATTTAAATAGTAATAACCGGGGTGGGAGGGATGCTGCGCTCCACGCAGGATAAAGGGGGTTAAAAACCCCCAGGGTGAACAAAAATAACCGAGCTGCCCCGAGAAGCATGGCCAGGAGCCGGGGTCAGGCAGTGTGGGGCTGGGGGTGCTCGACCGGGCAGGGGAGGGTGAGGGGAGATGCAGCCGCGTGGGAGAAGCTCGTGGGGGTGCCTCCCCCCGGCCGTGCACCCCCCAGTCGCCCTCGGAGCTTGAGGACGTGGCCCTGGGTGGCAGAGATGGGTGGTGGCTGGGTTATGCTGGACCAGTGGTCCTTTGGGGTGGGGTGGGGGGGCCACCAGCAAC
>NW_009260010.1:77069-78627 GCF_000687185.1 Egretta garzetta
CGTTAATAGGGGCAGGAAAAGTGCAGGGGCTTTACCAGCCACTGGTGTCACCCGCAGCCAGCCTCTTGAGGGGGTTGGGCTCTTGTCCCCCACCCCAGCCCTCCCAGGTAGTTATTTCAGCTGCTGCGTGCCTCCTCGGGATGCCCATCCCTTGGCACCAGCCCGGGGAGGGCTCCCAGGGGACCCCCAACGCTCAGTCTCCCGTCCCCGTTGGGTGCCCGTACCTTGACGGAGAAGGCGAGCGCCACGAAGCCGAGGCAGCAGAAGTTCATGTAGATGGTGTTGAAGATGGACCAGATGAGGTGGTCGCGGGGCAGCGGGGAGGTGCCGACGGCCAGGACGGTGGCAGACGGCTGCCGCTTGTGGGACGGTGCGGGCAGGTAGTCCTCCCGTGGGTAGGAGGTGTCCATGGCCACGGAGAGGGGCACCCCACGGCTCTCCTGCTCCACCAGCCTGGCTGGGGGAGTGGGGCTGGGCTGCCCCTTTATATAGCCCTTGCCTATGGCACGGCCTCGTCTCCTCTATATATAAACCCAAGAAATTACAGCCCTCCCTGGGCTGTGGTTATCAGATGCGCTTGGCTGGGAGCTAGGAGAAACCAACTCGGGTTTGGGAGCCTACGGGCTTTTTATATCTGGCCTTCCTCCCGCGATGAGGAGCACAGGCGGCTCCAGCGTGACAGAGGGAGAGGCCGAGCGCTCCGGGAGGACCGCTGGGATGGAGTCATGGGATGACTTTGGAACCAAGCAACCGTCACCCCGAGGGGCCGATATGAGACAGACCCTCGGTGCCAGGATCTCTTGCTGTGCCACCTTCTACCGATACCTTCAGCCCAATCCCTCCAGGTGGCCTTGGCATTCAATGGGAACCCAATATCAAAACGTGGAAGAGCTGCTTTTAGGGGGCTCCCTGGAAGCGGGAGGAGCTAGGGCTGTGCGTCCGGATGGGAGGTGTATGGCTGGAAAACCATGGAGGTTTGTTTGGGTTTTCTTTCTTTCCTTCTTCTGCAATGCCTATGCTTTTAGAAAGAAACCTCTCTGGTTTCTGGGCTGGAAGTGCTCTGCACCGTGGCGGGAATGGAGACAGCGTGGTGGAGCCGGCAGCGGGAGGAGGAGGAGGTGGAGGCTGTCCCGAAGACGCACAGGGACCTTTCCCCACTGTGACCAAAGCAACAGGCAAGGGGGTTTGGCAGGATGAGCTTTATTTGAGGCAACAGTGACCTACACGCGCGGCGCAGCTCAGTTAAATACCGGGAAGCCCAGCAGCTCCCTGCCGAGGCGCAAAAATGAAGAAGAAAGGGGGGCTGCCCCCCATGTGCCTGCCTGGCCCACCCTTCTACGCGGTGGGCGTGCTAGGACACCCAGGGGTGCAGGCAGGGAGGGGACAGGGCATTGCTCTGTACCCATGTGCCTTAAGTGGGGACAGGGGGACATTTGTGGGGGGGGAGCACCCCACGGGGCAGCAGCAAGCAGGTTGGTGGCCACACGGCCACGGTCAGGTGGTGGTGGACGTGATGGCGGCGATGACGGCGCAGATGATGACCACCACGGTGAGGACT
>NW_009260010.1:80208-82176 GCF_000687185.1 Egretta garzetta
GAGGGGTCTCGAGGGGACTCAGAAGCCAGGTTTCCCCTTCGGAGAGTCACTTTTGGGGGCTCTGAGGGACCTTGGGGGCTTTGAGGGGTCTCGAGGGGACTCAGAAGCCATGTTTCCCCTTCGGAGAGTCACTTTTGGGGGTGCAGAGGGGACCTTGGGGATGCTGGGGGACCTTGGGGATGCAGAGGGGACCTTGGGGGCCCTGGGGGACCCTGGAGGCGCAGGGGGACCTTGGGGATGCTAGGGGACCTTGGGGGCTCCGAGGGGTCTCGAGGGGACTCAGAAGCCATGTTTCCCCTTCGGAGAGTCACTTTTGGGGGTGCAGAGGGGACCTTGGGGATGCTGGGGGACCTTGGGGATGCAGAGGGGACCTTGGGGGCCCTGGGGGACCCTGGAGGCGCAGGGGGACCTTGGGGATGCTAGGGGACCTTGGGGGCTCCGAGGGGTCTCGAGGGGACTCAGAAGCCATGTTTCCCCTTCGGAGAGTCACTTTTGGGGGTGCAGAGGGGACCTTGGGGATGCTGGGGGACCTTGGGGATGCAGAGGGGACCTTGGGGGCCCTGGGGGACCCTGGAGGCGCAGGGGGACCTTGGGGATGCTAGGGGACCTTGGGGGCTCCGAGGGGTCTCGAGGGGACTCAGAAGCCATGTTTCCCCTTCGGAGAGTCACTTTTGGGGGTGCAGAGGGGACCTTGGGGATGCTGGGGGACCTTGGGGATGCAGAGGGGACCTTGGGGGCCCTGGGGGACCCTGGAGGCGCAGGGGGACCTTGGGGATGCTAGGGGACCTTGGGGGCTCCGAGGGGTCTCGAGGGGACTCAGAAGCCATGTTTCCCCTTCGGAGAGTCACTTTTGGGGGTGCAGAGGGGACCTTGGGGATGCCAAGGGACCTTGGGGATGCAGAGGGGACCTTGAGGGCTCCGAGGGGGCTCAAGGGGACTCAGAAGCCAGGTTTCCCCTTTGGAGAGTCACTGCCCTGGCAGCCAAGAGTAAGGGGAGAGCACCGAGGTGGGCAGGGAGGGCTTCGGGCTTGGGGATGGTTTCAGGGTGCAGAAACGCAGGGCAGAGGGTGTGAGGAAATATGGGGGACATACACACACACACCCCCCCCAGCTCCCCTGCTGAGCCCGGGGTTCCTCGGTGGCAGTGGCAGAGCCTGGCAGTTCCTCTCCCCACGGTGGCCATCGCCGCCTGGGATGGAAGATAACATGGGCGGGAGAAAACACGGAAATTGGTCCGGGAGGGGTGTGGGGCATCTCTAAGCTCCCCAGAAGCCCGGGGAGGGCGGTGGCTGTGTTTTCATTTAGCTGACAGCACCGACATGGCACCCCCTTTCCATGCCCTTTTCCTGCTCCTCTTCCTCGCTCTGCCCTGCCTCCCCGCTTGTCTGAGTTAAGGGGTAACCCTGGTCCCCCGAGGTGGGGATGCCTGGGGGGGCGTGGGCGGGGGGAAGACACCTCCCAAAACCTGAAAGCATGACACTTCCATAGAGAAGGGTGGGAAAGGAGCTTTATTTGCTCACCCCATGGGTTTGTGGCCGAAGAGGGTTGTCTCCATCAGGTTGCGCCAGGAGGACATCATCCAGCAGGAGCGGGGAGAAAGGTACCGCAGGATCCGCGTGTCTCCCCGACGAGCGAGGCGGGTGGGTTTCGGATGAGCGGGGCGGAGGGGAAGGAAAAATGAGGCCCTGGTGCCGCTGCTCCCCCCCGGTGGGACGGGGTTAGCGGCGTCTGCCTGCCTGCACCCTGTTGTAGATGGTCAGCACCACGATGATGATGATGATGAAGATGCTCAGGCAGAGTGCTGCGATGTTCAGCTGCCTGGCAGTCCTCCCGTAGGTCTTGGCAGCTCCTGGGTCCTGGGCAATTTTCCTATCTCTGGCCTGCGGATGGGGAGAGGGAGATGGGTAGTGAAACGGCACGAGCCGGAGGCGGCGGGGGCAATGGGCCGGGGGGGGCACCCGGGCTCCA
>NW_009260010.1:82213-82519 GCF_000687185.1 Egretta garzetta
CGGCATCCTGAAAGCGCTTTCTTAATGGCGTATGAAAAGCCATTACGCTTGGCAGCGCGCTACGTGGTCCTCTTGGGGGGCTGGGGCAGCAGGGCAGGGCGGAGGGATGGTCAGAAGAGGGGGGGTCTGATCGGGAGCACCCACACGGCGCTTCCCACGGTGCCTGAAGACGCGGACCCGCACCCCCCCACGGTTAACAGGGCGCCCATGGAAAATGATTCACTTCCAAGGTAATAAAGGAAAAGAGCGCAGGGAGCAGCCATTTCTTATCGCAGGTGGGGCAAAGCTTGGCAGTGGTTTCGGGAG
>NW_009260010.1:83748-84524 GCF_000687185.1 Egretta garzetta
GGCGGCAACCCCCCGCCGAGGAGGTGAAGCCAGCAGCGGTGGCGGGGGCCGCCCAGGCACTGAGTTCGCTTGCCGCCTTTCGAGGGTTTTCTCCTCCTTTTGGTTTCGCCATCCATGATGGCGTCTTGCTGCCGTGGTGAGGTCTTGTGGCTGCTGAAAAAAAAAGGTTGAGGGGTGGAAAATGAAAGAAGAAAGCATCAAGACAGCAGCAGGGAGATAAAAAGCATCAGAACGAAAAAAACACCGAGGCACAGAGTGTCAGCATCCATCCTGTGCGGTGGCGGCTGGCTCCTGGAGGCCGAGCCAGAGGCTGGTAAAGGGACACCCAGCCCTGATATTTTTCGGAGTTTCCCCGTCTCGGGATAAGCAGAGGATTTGCGTCAAGAAGTGCTCATCACCCGTGCTCACCGCTGTGCCGGGTTTCTGGCCCGCCTGGGAGCTTGGGCGCGGACCTGAACGTCCCGGCCCCTGACGTCACTTGTCCAGAACTCACAGGAAATCAAAGATTTTTTTTATTTTTTTTTTTCCCCTCGGCTACTTCCTTGGTGGCTTGGGGCCACTCGTTGCGGTTAACTTGAGGTGACAAGGTTCGTTAGATCGTGGTGATAAGGAATGGCTGCGGGAAGCGGGGAGGCTGGCAGGGATGGGCAAGGCAATGAATGGAGGAGGGCTCGGCCTCGGTGGGGATTTCGGGGGGAACGTTTGCACTTCAGCCCCAACGCCTGATGTACGGCGCTGCCGAAAAAGCCATTTGCAGGAGCCCAGCAGCGGGTTCA
>NW_009260010.1:85972-86847 GCF_000687185.1 Egretta garzetta
CGGTGGGCACGGCGGGGTTGGCCTATGGGCCGGGCAGGCAGCGAGCAGCCCCGGTTGCAATGGGATAGCCGGCACTTTTTGGCTTTTACGGGAAGCAGCGGAGGAATATGTGATTCACCAGGAGGCTGGTGCCAGGGATCCTGCAACAAAACAACCGCTGTGTGCGGCGGGTGGGATTTCTGACATCTTACTCATGAGCGTGGCTTCTTGGCAGGAGCCTGCTGTTCTTGGGAAGAGGAAAAGAAAAAAGGCTTTTTTTTTTTTTTTTTTTTCCTTTTTCTTCAGCAAAGATGAGGTGCTGCCCGCCTCCTTGGGGCGAGCCCTCCAAGCGCTTTGCATCCTCTGTGGGTGCCTCTTCCCCACGCGTACCCAAACCCGGCGTGTCCTCGAGCATCAGCTCTGGGATGCTCCGGGCCAAGGGACAATTTCCCTCTCCAGGCGCATCCCGAGGGTGGACGCCATTTCTCAGCCAGCCAAGCTGGGGTGGGGGGGACCCCAAACCACCCCCTGCCAGAATGAAACCAAGCCAGGGGCAAAAGTGATAGAAACCTTTATTTGAACCAGGTTTTCTCCAAAGGAGGTGCTTCTCCTTAGGACTATTCGTAGGGGCACTCAGGGCTACAAAATCGGAGCGAAGCGGCAAGCAGAAAAGCACGCTTTTGCCCTCTGCTACAGCCAGTTTTTGGGTGCTCGGCTCCTGCCAGAGGAGAGGCGTCTCCGGGCACTTCTAGGGAGGGCGGCCACCAGAGAGGGCTCCACAGGGGCTTTGAGCAGTGAGCAAAGCAGGACAGGACCCCAGCGGGCTCTGGGGGGGGGCTGCATGGAGGACACTCCCCCCCCCCCCCCCGCCCGCAGGGGGGGCCGGGTCGCCCGGC
>NW_009260010.1:87170-87512 GCF_000687185.1 Egretta garzetta
CCGAGGGGTGACGGGGCCTCCTAGCAGACGTCGAGGGGGATGCCCTGCCCGTGGAGCAAGGGAAGGGCTAAGTGGGGCCGGGGAAGGAGCCATGCTCCTGCTTTTGGTAGAGGTTCATGATGGTGATGGTGCCGCTAGCGATCAGGGCGATGATGAGGATGACGAGGAAGATGTTGAACAGCAGGGCGGTGATGTTCAGCCACTTGGCGGTGGAGCCGTAGCTGAGCGCACCGCTGTAGTCGCCGAGGACTTTGCGGTCCCTGGACTGGGGGGAGGCAAAAGGGAGAGTCAGTGGGGCTGGGGGGGAGGCAGCGGAGGGGGACAGGCAGGGGGCTCCAGGCT
>NW_009260010.1:90721-92634 GCF_000687185.1 Egretta garzetta
CTTTCTTTCTTTCCACAGGCATCGGCAGAATCATCTTTCGTCTTCGGCTCCGGCGGGATTTTTTTTTTTTTTTTTTTTTTTTTTTTTTTTTTCTTATAATCCTATTTGGTTTTGGCCAGGGTAGAGTTAATTTTCTTCACGGTAGCTGATGTGGGGCTGTGCTTTGGGTTTGTGCTGGGAACGGCGCTGGTAACCCAGGGATGTTTCAGTTATTGCTGAGCAAGTCTGACACAGAGCCGAGGCCTGGTTCTGCCTTCACCCCACCAGCGAGCGGCTGGGGGGGCACAAGGAGCCGGGAGGGGACACGGGTGGGACAGCTGACCCCGACTGACCCCCGGGGTATCCCACGCCTTATGACGCCATGCTCAGCCCATAGAGCTGGGGGAAGAAGGAAGGGGGGGACGTTGGGAGCGATGGCGTTTGTCTGCCCAAGTCCCCGTTAGGTGCGATGGAGCCTGGCTGTCCTGGGGTGGCTGAGCACCCGCCTGCCCGTGGGAATCCCGTGGTTTGCTTGGCTTGTGCGCGGCTTTTGCTTTACCTATCAAACTGCCTTTACCTCAGCCCACGAGTTGGCTCACTTTTACTCCCACCGGGGGCTTAGCTGCCTGCTGGGTTAAACCACGACGGTCCTTTGGCGCCCAACATGGGGCTTGAAGGCTTCGAGATACCAACGGGTCTGACTGGAGCGTGCTCGATCAAATTCGGAGCTGTTCAGGTGTGAATCAGCAGGCTCCTGCGCTTGCCATGGGGCTCGCTTGCCATGGGGCTCGCTTGCCTCGCTGCCTATTAGAGTCCCATGCTCGTTAGTGGCTGCTTTCTGCTTTTGCTGCTCACCGTGCTGCCGATCAGCTTGCTCTGCTGGGCCTGGGGACATTTTGGTGACAGCCGTGGCCCTGCACCCGGGCTGGCCGACGGCCAGGGCATGGCTGCTGTTCCTGTGCTGCTGTACCGGACAGGCTGGAACTCCAGTGGGAGCTCAAGGCGCCAGGGACTGGGACCTGTGGGTGCGTTCCCGCGGGAGCAGGGCACCCCAAAGCGTCTGTGGCCAAGGTTACGTCCGTGCCGCAGCAGGCACACCTCTGACGGGACTGTGGCCCATCAATCCATGCTGGAGAAGGTCCCCCTCGAAGCCTCTGTGGCTGTGCATGGGGTCATGCTGGAGCTCCTCAAAGCGTGTGGCTGTGGATAAGCCCACGGCAGAGCAGGTACACCCCTGGAGGGACTGCAGCCACGGGTGAAGCCTGAGGCTGTCTCTGGGCGTTATGGCCCATGGAGAAGGCCACGCTGGAATGGGTGCTCCTCAAAGCGACTGTGGCTGTGGATGAGTCCACGCTGCAGCAGGACACCCCTGGAGAGACTTCTCCCCTTCTTTGCTGCCTTTTTCTTTGTTCCTCTCTTTGCCCCCTTCTTTCCCCCATTCTTTCCCCCTTCTTTGCCCCATTTTTTCCTTGTCCCTTTCTTTGTCCTCCTGGGGTGGCCATCTGGGGTCAACTGCAAGCCTCTTGGGGTGCTTGGTGAATAAACCCTAAATAAGGTCCCCACCACACGGCACTGGGACCCCCCCTTCCCTCCCCATTTTCAGCCCCAGCCCCCAGCTCCCCGCTGCCGGCAGTTTGGATTTTCTGATGGGATACAACTTCCCGGCCCCTCGAGTGGCCAGCTCCATCGAGGAGAAGCCTTTTGGCAGGAGCAGCGCTGGCTGGGATGAAGATCCCTTTGGCAGGGTGTGGATTGCCACTCCCCTTATTTTCGGATGGGGGTTCTTCCCAGAAACCTCGTCAAGGCAGGGCTGAGCGCAGCGCTGGCACAGGGAAGCAGGATGTCACGCAAAGGGCTCGGGCTTGTGCCTGCCTGTGAAATCCCCGAAATCCCGCTGCTGGGGGGCGGAGAGCGGCGCCGGGCAGCAGCAGGAC
>NW_009260010.1:93416-94892 GCF_000687185.1 Egretta garzetta
GGGGAAGAGGCTGAACTTTGGTCTCTGGCCGAACAGCCGTGCCCCGGCCCGCAGTGTCCCGCTCCCACTGCTGGACAGGGGCAAAACACAGGGGAAATAAGGGATTATAATCTCCCTGGATGCGCATCTTCCCCATCCGCTGGGAGAGCCTTGCGCAGAGATCCCCATCATCCCAGCCTCCTCCTCCTCCTCCTCCTGGCCCTGCCAGCCCCCGGCCGCCCCAGCCCGCTGCGGGGCTCCATTGGGGTTCTCTTCCTAATGAGGACCGAGCCCGCCGCTCTGCCACTGCCTCCACCTGTTTGTCTAAATTGGGTTTAATTACGAGCTAATTAACCTTCCATATCCGTAAGGGAGCGGAGGGCAGGGAGCCGCAAACCAGAGCGCTGGTGCCCTCTAGTTTCCCGGCTGTGAATGTATTTTTGCTCTCTAATAACCAATTTCTCGTCCGTTTTTGTCCCAGCCCCGGGCTGCAGCGAGGAGGAGCTCCTGCCTCAACTTGCGGAGCGGGAAAGGAGAGAAAGAAAAAAAAAAAAATAAAGCTGATGTTTTCGCTACCGTGCTACGGAGGGAAAAACCAGCCGGCGCAGCAGTGCGCTGAGTTGTGGCCGGTCTCAGCCTGGCTGAGCATGGGGGGCACGGGGCCGTGGCCCCGAGGAGCGGCCCTGGCGAGCGGCTCCTCCAGGGCGGCGTGGGCCGTACCCCTCCGGCGGCGAGGCCTTGGGTGCTGCTGGCGTAATTAAAAGTCTTATTGTTAATTACTGTCAGGCTTTGCACAGGGCGAGCTACAGCCCTCGCCCTTCCACTCAGCCCCGCCGGCAGAAGTGGCATCGGTCCCTATGGGGTCCCTGCACCCAGCAAGGGGGATCCCAGGGATCCCAGCCCCAAGGGATCCCTGCACCCAGCGAGTGGGAATCCCAGCATCTGCCCCATGGGATCCTTGCACACAGCAAGGGGGATCCCAGGGATCCTAGCCCCAAGGGATCTCTGCACCCAGCAAGTGGGAATCCAGGGGATCCCAGCATCCACCCCTATGGGATCCTTGCACACAGCAAGGAGGATCCCAGGGATCCCAGCCCCAAGGGATCCCTGCACCCATCAAGGGGGAATCCCAGCATCCGCCCCATGGGATTGCTGCACACAGCATAGAGGACCCCAGGGATCCCAGCTCCCAAGGGATCCCTGCACCCAGTGAGAGGGAATCCGGGGGATCCCAGCATCTGCCCCGTGGGATCCCTGCACCCATCGAGGGGGAATCCAGGGGATCCCAGCATCTGCCCCATGGGATCCCTGCACACAGCATAGAGGACCCTAGGGATCCCAGCCCCTATGGGATCCCTGCACCCAGCGAGTGGGAATCTGGGGGATCCCAGCATCTGCCCCTATGGGATCCTTGCACACAGCAAGGGGGATCCCAGGGATCCCAGCCCCAAAGGATCCCTGCACCCAGCAAGGGGGAATCCCAGCATCCACCCCATG
>NW_009260010.1:96868-97371 GCF_000687185.1 Egretta garzetta
TGCCGGCGCTCGCCCTACTGTTCGGCTTCGTGGTTAATTGCTCCTGGCTTTACCCTCGCAGGCCTCGCTGGGCTGCTTGGGTGGCATAAAACTGCACGAAATATCGGCGGGTGAAACTTGAGCTGTGAAATTTCTGGTCTCACCGAACTCGCCTCGCGGTTTTTATCCTAAAAAAAAAAAAATTAGAAAGAAATGGGAGCGAGTGCTTATTTAGGCAAGAAATGGCTTTCCTGAGCGGGTCGGAGCAGTTCCAGAGGCCGGTGAAGCTGGCAAGCCTAAAGTTTCCGACCGTAGCAGCAGCATGATCCTGCAAATTTTGGGGCCTTACGGTAAAATTGGGGAAATCGGGATAATGCTAATAAGAGAAGCAGGAAATGAGGCTGCTCGTGCGTCGCCTCAAAGGAGCGGCTTCGGGGAGGCTGCGCCGCTTGTTTGCTTTTCTCCGCTGCAGGGCCGTGCTTAATGGAAAAGCCACAAGTTAACGGCAGGCGAACCGCTGCCCC
>NW_009260010.1:98251-98653 GCF_000687185.1 Egretta garzetta
GGGGCCCCGCCGGGGCCGGTGGCGGGGCGGAGCCCTCGGCTGCTTTGAGTTCCCAGGGGTACCCGATATTCCCCGGGGCTTAGCGGGTGTCCCTGGGCTGGGGGGGTCACCGTGCCCTCCTGGCTTGTGTCCCGTCTCCCCGGTCCGTGGGGCTGTGGGGTCTCTCACCAGCTGCGTGGGGAGCTCTGGTGCATCTTGGCCCCAGGTCCCTTGGCAGGGGGGGGACACACACTTGTCCCCGCAGGGGGAGAGGTGGCTGGGGGGGATGCGAGGCTCCTCAGCATCACCGCAAGGGGCCTGAGATTTGGGAGATGACTTTTGGGTTTTTTGGCCGCTGTGAGCCAGAATCTGCCTGCCTGCTGCTGAGGATGCTGCTGGCCCACGTCAGCTGGCAGAGGATGT
>NW_009260010.1:98957-101451 GCF_000687185.1 Egretta garzetta
CTGCTCCGGCGATGGGGTTTGGGTTTGCCCCGTGCCGTTGGGGAGCACGGGCATCTTCTCTGGGTGCAGCGAGGTGGGTGCTTCCCCAAGGGAAGCTGGACCTCTCCTGGGCTGGATCATGCCCCGCTTCACAGTCCGGGACCAGGCACCGGGGCGATGCTGCTCCCCGTGCTGGAATTTCCCGACTGGTGCCTAAAGCCCGGGTGGATGCTTGGCAGAGCTGGAGTTTAGGTCCTGCTCAGCCCCTTTTACTTTTTCTTTTTTTTTTTTTTTTAGCTAGCTCTCTGTATGAACAGTGAATGCTGCACTACAGGGATGTCCTGTTACTTCTGACCCCATTTCAAGGACTATAATTATTTAATAACATCACAGATAACATAATTAGCTCCTCAGATGTGGGTTAGTTGCATGGCATATTTAACAGACAGCCCCAGAATAACTCTCCCCTGTGAGACACCGTGCCTTAGCAAGAGGAGAAAATAATATTATCAGAATAAGAGCATGAATAACGTAATGCAATATTAATACAACTGTTTCTCTGGAAGCAAGTAACATGTTCTAGAATTATAAAGTGTTCACATATTGTTGTTTGTTGAATAAAGGTAATTTATTAGACCGGAAATATCTATCTAGTGCAATTAATTAATGATTTACTTGTTATGCCCTTGTTGCATTCATTATGCACTAGTTTCCCTCTACATTTTTTTTTCACGATTTGGTGTTATTGGGTTTATTAATGTTTGCTGAGTCATTTACATTACTGACTTTTTCTTCCCTCATTAACGAAGGTGTAGGGTGAAATTTGGCTCACCGAAGTTCATCATAGGTGCGCTAGCGCTATGGAGGCATTCCTATAGGCAGATCTGTCACTGCTGAGGTTCTGCAAGGTCTCTGGGGACTCCCCAGCAGGTCAGAAAGGGAGTGGGAGAGGCACTAGAGCAGCCAGGAGCAGCTACAAGGCTCCATGTCTACACATTTGTTGTTGGAAATTTAGGAAACATGCTGTGAAGAGATGGTCATGAGCATGTATTAGCGTGTATTGTAGGTTCAGTGAAATGGACTGGTTTACAGTGCAAATAGTTGCATTAGCGCAGTACTTACAGCGCCTGTTTCACAAGGTGCATGATGATTGCAAAGAAGGCAGATCATCAATGCAAGTGCTACACAGAAGATGAATAAAACTGCAACATGCCCATATTGACATCTGAGCTAAAATTACTTCGCACCGTTTTAATAGGCCACAGTGAGCTGATGCAGCAAATTAAAGCAGTCACATTTCCCATAAACCACCTTTGACAAAGTTATATTTCCTCAGGAGAGTACAGGAAATGGGATAAAAACATCGTTCCGTTAAATGTGTTATACAAAGAAATAAACATAAATGCAACAAACAAAATGCAGAAGAGGTTTGATCTCCATTATCTGTATGAAAACACAAAGTGCTCTGTGGTGGGTTTTCAAGAAACACAAAACCAATCCAAAAAGAAAAGGAGACAGAGAGCGCGGTTTGGAAATTACACTTTTATTTGAATATACGTTTTAGATTAAAAAGTTCAAATTATGTTTGCAGGGATATATAGCATTCGTGGCTACAAGGAACAAACTGTACCATGTATAGTATTTATCTAGTGCAGTTAACCAAAGCCAACCTTTGGACAGCTCACATATGAACTTGACTAGCAGCATAGGTATTATTTCATTCCTGGCTCCTTGCCAGATATACTAAATCCCTGCAGCCATCTCATGGGGCACTGATTTAGCATGAGGGGGTATTGAGGTGGTGCTGGGAACCCAGTTTCGGGAGGGTTTTGCGACTGGGGGAGCGCAGGAGGAGGTGAGGAGGATGCTGAAGCTGATTCACGACCAAAGCGGGGCTGGGGCGGGGAGCGGCGGGGGGAACCCTGCCGGGCTTCTCGATCCGGGTCTGGCTGCGTGAGTCCTCGTGAACCGTGTCTGCAAGAGGAGCTGCTGGCGTGCAGGAGCAGGGGATGCCCCTCTGCCCCGGTCCAGAGGGCTCCCCAAAAACACCCTGGGCTGGGGCAGCGATGGGTCGGGCGCTCTTTTTTGGGCTCAGCCCGTCGCTGCCTGCAGAGCCTTGTCCTCGCCTGTCCCTCCTGGGGGACCTGGCCCTCGGGGTCTCGCATGCCAGGAGGGTGGGAAAGGGTTGGGGTGACGGGTGGCAGCCTTGCCCCCGAACTGCAGGGGGATAACGCGTCGCTTCGGGACAGAGCGGTCGCGATGGATCCTTTGATTTTTAACTGGGAGGCTGCCGGCAGCGCTGGGTTTCGTTGCTTTTGTCAGGGATGCCGGGAGCAGGTAGGGAAGAGGATGAGAAAGAGCCCTTTGAAGAGGAAGGGCGGTGGGGTTTGCCAGGGGGCTGGGGGCTGTTTTAGCATCGCCCCGCTCTCCTACCCCTGCTGGAAAAGCCTGCTTGCCCCGGACAGACACCCCCTCAGCGCGGGGTCCTGGTCCCCACCCTGCTGCCAGAAAGAGA
>NW_009260010.1:101718-102824 GCF_000687185.1 Egretta garzetta
TGGTTTGCTTTGCCCTGGGCTCCTTGCCCTGCTCCTCTCAGGTGCCCACTGCCCTGAATCGGCTCTTTGTCACCGTGCCGGACCTGCCAGGAATGAGCCGGGTGGACAAGCGAGCCCTGTCCTCTGGCCGGGAGGGGCCGCGAGCCTCGCAGGGCTTTTTGGCAGGTGATGGGGGGAGAAGTATGGGAAAAACCTGGCACGAGCCTGCTTTGGGTTATTCAAAGGCAAAACCATGGCTGTTCAAAGGCACGCTTGGCTTTGAACCGCCCTGCGGCAGCACCGCTCCCCAGCCTGGCTGCGACCCAGTCCCCCTGGCATCTTGGGGGGATCCCCCAAAAGTCCCGTGATGCTAGGAGAGGTGAGGAATCGCAGGGCTTGAGGGTGGAGCAAACCCAAACGGGTTACATCGGGGTGATTTATCTGTAGCTCTGCCCTCCTCCTGCTGCTCGCTCACTGCGTCTCCGCTCACTGCTGCTCCGGGGGGGCTGCAACCCTGGAATCACAGAATGGTTTGGGTGGGAAGGGACCCCCGGAGGTCACCCAGCCCAACCCCCTGCAGGAGCAGGGACACCTTGAACCAGATCAGGTTGCTCACAGCCCCGTCCAACCTGGCCTGGAATGTTCCCAGGGATGGGGCCTCCACCACCTCTCTGGGCAACCCCTTCCAGTTTTTCACCACCCTTATTGTAAAGAAATTTCTTCCTTAGATCCAGTCTAAACACACCCCGGTTTAGTTTAAAACCGTTACCCCTTGTCCTGGATGAAGGCAGAGAACTCATCTTGGCATCGTTACACTCCTGTATTTATAGAAATATCTCTGGATGATCTTCACTGAGGTTATCTACATTTTTTATCCTTCTTGGTAACGTTAATAAATCCCGCGTTTTACCTATATCCCAACATTTGTGCAACTTCTGGCACTGTACTAAATGGTTTCTAGCTGACCATTATTATTCACTTCTGTCAAAAGCAGCTACCGAATTAGAAGTGTTTTCACACACAAGTCTTAATATTGTTTTGGCTTACACTGAAAGACACCGTCATGCTTAACTTGTGTCCACCACGCGCTTCTATGTGAATATCTGTGAGGGTTTTTTTTTTTTTAT
>NW_009260010.1:103722-104355 GCF_000687185.1 Egretta garzetta
GCTGGTCCCTCCATCCTTCCTCAGCCCTGGAGGCTCTTCCAAAACCTGGCAGCTTACGTCCTTTTAAAAACATAAAAAAAGGCCTGAAACAGCCTGTTAAAAAAAAAAAAAATTATATATATATATTCTCCATCCCTTTTAATGTGGGGATTTGCTGTTGATTCATTTCCTGTACTGTTTTCTTCCTCTTGGGGCCTCTTTTGAAATCTCCTTTAACCGCAGAGCTGTTGATGCGCTGCGGTGAGCTGGGGTCACCGCTCACCTCCTCCATGCCTGGGAGAAAGGTGGATCCATATGGAAGGGGCCTCCGGAAAGCCCGGCTGGCCACGTGCTGGGGCGGCAGGTTCCCCCACCGTACGGCGTTTGTCCTCCGGCCATGCCGTGGCGGAGCCGAGCAGCTTTCGGAGCATCCCGGAGAGGGCATCGAAGGACCCATAGCTCTGCTCATCCAGCACGCCATCCCGGGGGATTTGGCGCGGCGGGGGCCTTTGCTTGCTCCCTGTATCCGTAGCTGCTGGACTCGGGGCGGGTGGGGGGATGCGGGGAGGCGAGCATGGCCCCAGTCGGGCGCCGGTTTTGGCATTGAAGAGGTGATTGAGGGAGCGTGGCCGTGGCGGGGGCGAGGTGCAGGTG
>NW_009260010.1:104379-105521 GCF_000687185.1 Egretta garzetta
GGTTACCCACACGGGCGTCTCGGTGGGTGATGGGCGTCTCGGCCGGTGGCACGCGTCTCGGCTGGTGCTGGTGCCTTCTGCTCCCCCTGGCCTCCCGGTGATGGCTGCTAGGGCCAGGGCAGGGATGTTGGCTTTTTATTAGGAAAAGGCTCTGTTCCGAAGGCGTCGCTGCTGCACACCAGAGATGCTTGGGGAGGGCGAAATGCCTTCCACCCCCCACGGTATGGGCTTTTCCCAAGCACCAGCGGCACTTGGCATTGGGGTTTGGGGAGCTCTACCCTTCCCAGCACCACCGTGCCTCTCCCCTCCATCCCTTCCTCTCCGGAGCGGCCGCCCCGATGGATGTATCGGTGGCTGGTTGCCTTGGCAATGGCAGGACCGAGGGATTTCGGCTGGGTGGGAGCCAGCTGCTGGCCGGCGGGGACCGCACAAGTGCGATGCGCAAGAGGATATTGGGGGTGGGGGGCTGAACAGGAGCGGGTGGTCCCTGCAGAGGGGCAGAGCTCAGCCAAATTTGCTGCCAAATTAAAGCTAAAGGAAAGGTTAAAAGCTCCAGAGGCTGGCGGAGACCAACCCGATGCTGGCTGAAGCAGATTGGAATGCTGGTGGGCGAAGCGCTGA
Organism: Egretta garzetta; assembly: GCF_000687185.1. Classification (NCBI taxonomy): domain Eukaryota; kingdom Metazoa; phylum Chordata; class Aves; order Pelecaniformes; family Ardeidae; genus Egretta; species Egretta garzetta. The sequence continues at coordinate 105,001 of NW_009260010.1, forward strand.
ACCCCAGGGGCCGTCCGCAGGGCAGCCCGGGGGTCAGAGCCCGAAATACTCAGAGGCTAAAATGGATTCCGCCTGGATCCCAGCACATCAAGGGTACAAGTAACCTCCTGCGGAGGCGGTGTCCTGGGAGGTGAAACCTTCGCACTGAGGGCCAGGGCATCGTCCCCTCCAAACGGGCCAGGCAGGGGGACGGGTGCGTGGTCTGGCCGGAGTTGCTCCAGCACGCTTCCGAGCCGGGGCAGGATGAAACGATGCTGGAGGGGATGGAGGGCAATGGATGCGTGGCAAGGTGGGGGGCTCAGGGAAAACGGGGGAGATCTGGGTGCTGCCAGTGCACGGGAGGGATTCGGGACCCTGAGCTGAACGGGGAAGCATTGGGGCTGCCTCTCCTGGTGGGTGGCTGGGGCTCGAGCGGCCTCGCAGCGGGGCCATCGCCAGCCCGGAGCGTTTTGGCATCGATTTCCTGATCCTGCCCCCCTGCCTGCATCCCCCGTGGTGGTCACGAGCCCCATGCTCCTCAC
>NW_009260010.1:106143-110936 GCF_000687185.1 Egretta garzetta
CAGCCCTGGGAAGGCCTTGGAGTCGGGCTGCCCTCCTTTGCTGTTCCCTGGACCCACGGCAGACGCTCGGGAATGGTCCTTCCTGAGCCGCTCGCCCGTTGCTGCATCCCTGGTGCATCTTCTGGCTCGTGCCCGTGGGAAGGCACGTGTGGGGAGAGGTCAGCCCGAATTTCCCCGGGGTGTAAACCCATTTGGACGCCGTCGCTTTTCCAGCTGCGGATCTGGCGTCTCTCCTCGCTGGTAAGGGCTTGTCGGGCAGGCATCCCCCTCCGGCACGGTCGTCGCTCCGCGTGCCACCACGAGCCCGTCAGGCCCTGTCCCCCCACTTCCCACCACCGTGCTTTTCCCGGGAGCGGGGATGGCTTTTTTTCCCCCTGCTTCCTTTGCAGGCTCGTTGGTTTGGTGGCGCTTGAGTGTTGTTTTGGTTTTTTGGTTTGTTTTTTTTTTTTCCGTGGGGGGAGAGGGAATGGATGCGATGGTCTGGATGGGACAGAGTTTCTTTACGGAAGCCTTGCAGCATTTCCCAGCTGTGCAGAGGGCCTTTTCCCGGGAGCGGGGATGGCTTTTTTTCCCCCTGCTTCCTTTGCAGGCTCGTTGGTTTGGTGGCGCTTGAGTGTTGTTTTGGTTTTTTGGTTTGTTTTTTTTTTTTCCGTGGGGGGAGAGGGAATGGATGCGATGGTCTGGATGGGACAGAGTTTCTTTACGGAAGCCTTGCAGCATTTCCCAGCTGTGCAGAGGGCCTCTAGGGTAGCCGGGCTGGACACTGGGGAAGCTTCGTCCCTCTCCCGTCCCTCTGGATTCGGAGAGCTCCAAAGCATCTCGCAGAGGTTCAGAGACCAGGAGCAGCCGGGACATGTACAGACCTCAAAAGATGGCAGCTCAGACTCTTGGGGTGCTCAGCATGCCCGAAACCTGCTCCTCAGCATCCTGGCCTTCACCGTGTGGTCCTGGTGTTTCCCACCCATTCCCGAGCAGCGCTTCCTCATGGCACGGAGATGCAGGGCACCCATCCCATCCCAGCTCCTCCCCAGCCCTTCCTCTTGGATTTGTATTTCTCCGAGGAAGGCGAGGTAGGGCTCAGGCCCGTGGAGGTCCCTCAGCAATCTCCTGTGCTTGGTCCCAAGGTCTCCTGCGGCAGCTGGCAGCGGGAATTAAGGGAATTAACCCAGGCCCTCCTGTTTTCCAGCCTCCAAAAGCTTTGCCTGATTTTTTTGAGCGTCAGAGCTGGCTGCTCTGGCAGGATCCTGCCCCAAGCCAGAAAGGGGGAGCAGCCCTGCATCGCTGGGAAGTGCAACATGGAACGATGTTATCCCTGGGGATGGGCAGGTCAGGACCCACACTCATCCTGCGTCTCGCCCCCGTCCCTCAGCTTCGGGATGTGCTGGGGAGCAGATTTGGGGTGCTAAGGATAGTGGCAAATCCCAGGCTCGTGTTGCTATGAGCAGTGAACCCCACCTCCAGCTTCGGTTTGGACCATGGGGCTTGGCCCTGGTGGGGACACTTGGAGCCCTGGCCCCAGCGGAGTTTCTCCTTGCCTTTCCCCGTCTCCCGTGCACAGGGCGGGGGGTGGTGCTGCTTCCCAGCTCGTGGTAGGGATCCAGGTCAAGACGCAGCTCTGAACACGCCGAGATGGTTTTGGCAACCCGTTGCAGCCCAGTCCACCAGCATTTCGGGGATGGATGGCGGTGAGGCTGCTTGCAGCTGGGCTGGAGGCAGCTCCGGCTGCTTTGCCGGCTCCCATCCAGCCTGGATTTTGCTGCAGGAATGGGAAGACAGGAAAGCAGATGGCCACTCTCGTTGAGGGGGGGGGCTTTCCTGGAGGACCGAGCTAAACCCATCCATCTCCATCGCTCCGCTCGCGGTTTGCTCTTGGGGGTGGTTGGTGGGGAACCGCAGGTTCCTGCATGCAGCGGCGGGCTTCTCCTCTCGCTGCCGGGCTGTGTCCCCCGGGAAGTGGTGCCGTACCCCGCCCCCGGCCAAGGGGGAGGCTGGCCATGGCCTCAGCCCCCCGCAGGCGACACGAGGTCTGGGAAACCAAGCCACAGCTCCAGGGAGGTCCCCCAGGGCAATTCCAAATTGCAACTTAAATGTTGGTGGGGTTTCTTGCTTGGTTTTTTGGCATTTTTTTTTTTAGCATGAGATTTTGGCCGTTTGAGCTCGGATGTGAAGTTTTGCTGGAATCTCAGGATTTTTCCAGTCCTCTGCAGTCCCAGCCAGCTCGCCCATCTCCAGCAGGGCTTTGCGGGGAGGTGCAAGGGGGGCAGGGGACAAGCATGGGGGGGCTGAAGGGGCTGGGGGAACCCCGCAGAAGGCTGTGTTGCAGTGGGATGTGGCTCCTGGCGATGGATAAATCGCTCCACACATCTGCTCCGGAGCATCAGCTCGGTGGGAAAGGCGTTGGGAATAACACAGGGACCGTGCCCTGAATCCCAGCCAGCCGATGTGCTTGGGCACTTGGGCTGGGGTGCCTCGTTCCTCCTCTCGCTGGCTGAACCCAGGCGCCTGGTGCCCTTCGGGGTCTGTTTTGGGGGGAAAAGAGAGAAGGAGGGTCCTGAGGGTCCTCAGCTGCTGCCAGGGGCCTCTCCCGGAGGAAGAGGTCTCACCTCTGAAGCTCCAAGAGCTCAGCATCGTCCACCCGGACACAGTCTGGAGCAAAGCAGGGTCGGACTCTGACCCTGCTCCTGTGTTGGATGGGAGGATGCTGTGTGGTCCCGGGCGATGCTGCCTCCTCCGCCGGCACCGTGCCCGCTGCCGAGCCAATGCTCTTCATCCCTGAAGAGGCCTCCTTGGCCACTTAGGGCTTTTCATCCTCACAAGGGCGCCTTTGGGATGGGGAGCAGAGCCGTGGCTGGAGTGGCAGCTGGGCAGAGCGTGCCAAGGCCTTCCCTGACCATCATCCCATCCCAGCAGTTTCTCTCCGGTGGCTCCGTCCGTTCCGTACGCAGTTGCCTGATGGCCAGGGCCAGCACCATCGGCGGGACTCTTCCCAGTGAGCAGACAGAACTTGTTGGGGCCGAGCATCCAGCTGGAGGGCAGGAGCCAGGGATTTTGGGAATCCCAGCCCTGATCCTTTTGTGGATGCTCCCATCCGTGCTGGGTTTGTGGGGCCGTGTCTGGGTTTGTCCCTGGGTGACCGGTCTGGGAACAGGCTAGGTGAGAGTGGAGCAAGCTTGCAGCAAGCGGCTGGGGAGGGGAGACTCGTTAGAAGCAATTAGGAAAAGCAGGAGGAAGCGTAAACGAGGGGCATCTCCAGCCACGTTGGAAGGTTTGGAAAAGCTCCAGAAAGCTGGAGGAGAGATCCCAGCTCCGAAACCCAACCGAAGAAAGGGGCTGTGTTCGGGGCGAGCGAGCTGCGTGCTGCCAGCCGAGCAGGGGAGGAAGAGGAGGGAGGTGGGGAGGCAGGAGCCCGCTGCGTGAAAGGCCCTCTGTGCTCTCCGGTGGGGGGCGGCGGTGCTGGGGGGGTCTGCGTGACTGTGATATTGGGGAAACTCATTCCCCACCCACCCAAGAGGGGGCATTGCCCCGGTCTCCGCGCCATGCGATGGGGTCGGCGCGTGGTCCCTGGCACCCATGGTCTCGCCCTGAGAGCCGGCGCTGGCTCGCTGCCTGGAGGCGGCCGTGATGCCGAGCTGGTTCGTGTGATGGCACGTGCGTCTCCTGCCCCCTCCTCGCGCCTCTCCGAAAGCCCCTAGCGTCGCTCCTGCTAGGGGAAGAGCTCTCAATGCCTCCCTGTTGAGCATCTCCTGGGAATGCAGTCCCCAGGAGAGCAGGTCCCCTGCTCGTCCTCCAGACCTTCCCCCATCCTCGTCATCCCCCCCCCACCCTGAGGCGGCTCTTTCTGGTCCCTGGGAAAGAGAAAGGGGCAGGGTAGCAGAATTAATCAGGTCGTGCATCCCGTGGGGGTGCTGGGGAGCAGCCGGTCCTGGAGGGCGCTGGGGGGGATGCATAGAAGGAAACCAAGCGGGGACGAAACCAAACCCCCTCCCCCCGCCCTTCTTCCCAGCGCTGCTTTCTCCCTCCTCTTCTTCATGTACGCCCTGACCCGCGCTCTCGCAGGGCTGAGGTTCCGTAAAAAGGGGGGATCCATTTCTTTGGGGAGAGCAAAGCTCGTTGGTGCAAGGTGCTGGCCGCCCCCTCTCTTATCAAGGAGAGCATTTCTTTCCCGCAGAGGCTGCTGAGCATTTGGATGTTTGGCTAAGGCTGCTCTTGACCTTCCTCTCCAAGATTTGCATTGCAGGAGGATAAGCATCGTTGTAGGAGCTCGGAAGCCTTTTTCCAAGCACTGCTGGCGCTTTCGCCCCTCCCAGGATGCGGGCGCCTCTCGGGGGCGAGCACTTGGCTCCCCGCTGAGATGAGGGAGGGTTTTGCTGAAGGCGAGGAAGGGTTTTGCCGAAGGCGAGGGAGGGTTTTGCCATGGGCGTGCGGGTTTGGAGCCTCAGCGTCACTTAAAGCGGTGGCCTTTAATGTAGACCGAAACAAAAGTAGGGAGCCCAAGCCCCGTCTGACTGCTTTACGGTGGCTGAGAGGAGGTGCTTGAGCCTGGGACAGTCCCTGGTGAGGATGGAGCTGGGTGATGGGGATGAAGGGCAAGCAGGGGGTTTATGGCTTCAGGTCTTGAGAGCCTCCAAAGACGGAGCCTGCGCAGCCTCGCTGAGGACAACGCGTGTTTTTTCCCCTCTTTGCTCCAATGTATATCAGATAATCTCTCCCCGATTTACCCGATGCCTCGCAGCAGAGGCCCAAGCCTGGGGGCGGTACCCGGCGGTGAGCGAAAGGGGCTGAGTGGGTGGGGG
>NW_009260010.1:110952-112106 GCF_000687185.1 Egretta garzetta
CTGTGGGTGCCGTCTGGGATGCTGCTGGCCCAGGTTTCCTCACCAGGACCCAGGGCTTGGCAGCAGAGGCCCATGGGGGGCTTTAGCCCATCCCAGGGACAGGATTTGCAGCGTGGTACCCCCAGCCTGCACCACGGATGGATACTGAGCTGGCAAACCTGGAGCCAGAGAGGTTCCCCATGCACCAGTCCAGGCTGGGGGCTGACCTGCTGTGAAGCAACTCTACCCAGAGGGACCTGGGAGTCCTGGTGGATGACAAGCTGACCATGAGCCAGCAGGGTGCCCTTGTTGCCAAGAAGGCCAATGGCCACCCTGGGGTGGCCAGCAGGGCGAGGGAGGTTCTCCTCCCCCTCTGCTCTGCCCTGGTGAGACCCCACCTGGAGCACTGGGTCCAGTTCTGGGCTCCCAGTTCAAGAAAGATGAGGAACTCCTGGAGAGAGTCCAGAGGAGGGCAACAAGGATGATGGGGGGACTGGAGCATCTCCCCTACAAGGAAAGGCTGAGGGAGCTGGGCTTGTTCAGCCTGGAGAAGAGAAGGCTGAGAGGGGACCTCACCAACACATACAAATATCTTAAGGGTGGGGGTCATGAGGATGGAGCCAGACTCTTCTCAGTGGTGCCAAAAGACAAGGGGCAATGGGCACAAACTGAAGCAGAAGAGGTTCCAGGTGAATGTGAGGAAGAACTTCTTGACTGTGAGGGTGCCTGAGCCCTGGCCCAGGCTGCCCAGGGGGGCTGTGGAGTCTCCTTCTCTGGAGATATTCAACCCCTGCCTGGACGCTGTCCTGTGTGACATGCTCTAGGTGACCCTGGTTGAGCAGGGGGGTGGGACTGGGTGAGCTCTGGAGGTCCCTTCCAACCCTTGCCATTCTGTGATCTCCTCCCAGGCCGGGAGAGATCCCCTGCGTGGGCACCACAGAGCCGGCCGCTGCCTCCAGCCCTTGGCAGGTCCCTTGGGGGCGTTGAACTCCTACTCATGGCCATGATTAATCCACAGATCAGCGTGGGCGGGGGGGGGGATAACGCCGTCCCCAGTGCTCTGTGCTGGAGCAGAGGCATTTGCAGCCTCAGCCCAGCGAGGTTTGGCTTTGTTTCCACCGCCTGGGCTGGCAGGAGCATCCCCAGGGCTGATGGGGGGGGGGGGGGGGGGGCCC
>NW_009260010.1:112677-112962 GCF_000687185.1 Egretta garzetta
TCTGAGATGCCTGGGGACAGGGCTTGCGCCATTGGGGGCTCGCCCTTACCGAGATATCGGAGGCAGCTGGTTTTTGGGGGGTGGCTCTTGGACGTCCCCCCCTCTCCGAGCATCGTGTTGAGCTTCCCTTGATGCCGCTTTGAAACGCGGATGCCAGAAGCGATGGTCAAACGGTGGCAGCGGAGGAACCGCTGCGTCCCCTCCCTCCATCGGCCCCCAGTTTTGGGGGGCCTGTCTAAAGCGTTCAGAGGCACCCATCTGCTGCAGCAGAGAAAGGGGACGTGC
>NW_009260010.1:113108-113425 GCF_000687185.1 Egretta garzetta
GGGGGGCCGTGGGATGCTCTGGGAGGGGCAGGGAAGCAGGGATGCGTTCCCCAGGGATGGACGTGGAGTGGGGTCCCACAGGAGCTTCTCCCGGCCACCCCCTTACGTAAAAGGGAGCTGGGCTGCGGGGGGTGTAATTAAACCTGACGCTGATGAGCTGCTGCAAGCTGCTCAGTAGAGCTGTAAGGAGGGGAACCGCAGCCAGAGCCCTCGGCCGTCGTCCCCCGTGTCCCTCCCCGACGGCAGCGCCTGCTCTTCCCGTGCCGGGGCGAGGGGCTGTCCCCACAGGAGGGGGGGGGCTGGGGGGGGGGGGGGGG
>NW_009260010.1:113487-114782 GCF_000687185.1 Egretta garzetta
GGCCCCGGCAGGCGGCCGGCGGCTGCCCAGGCGTCGGCACGGCAGAGGAAAGCCGAGGACTCCAGCGAGAGCCGCGAGGAGGAGCTGATGGTAATCGGAGAGCCGGAGCGGGGTCGGGTGGGAAGGGACCTACAGAGGCCGCCGGTCTGAGCCCCCCTGGGTGCTCCAAGCCTTGTCCAGCGGCATCGATCCAAAGGTGGAGGGGGCACAACCTCCCCGGTTCTGCTCAGCAACGCTCGTGGCAGATAAGAAAAATCCCCAATATCCCATTGGAACTTCTGGTCTTGTGCCTTGTCGCTGTGTTCCTCTACGAAGCCTCTGGCCTCGTCTTCTCCGCGCCCCCTCTTGCGTAGCTGTCACCAGCGATCAGGTCCTGCTTCGCTGGGCAGAGCCCCCACCTTCTGCATCCTCTGCTCCATCTTGCGAACCCCCACGGTCTGTCCTGGGCTGGAGAGCCCCGTGCTGGACCCAGTACACCCCAGGTGGGGTGCCCAAGCTGCAGCTGGGAAGAGGTCCTCTCCTTGGCATCGTAGCCACAGAGACACCCTGCCGTCCCCTCTTCAACCTGGGGTCACCAAGCCCTTGTTGAACACCCTGCCGTCCCCTCTTCAACCTGGGGTCACCAAGCCCTTGTTGAACACCCTGCCATCCCCTCTTCAACCTGGGGTCACCAAGCCCTTGTTGAACACCCTGCCGTCCCCTCTTCAACCTGGGGTCACCAAGCCCTTGTTGAACACCCTGCCATCCCCTCTTCAACCTGGGGTCACCAAGCCCTTCCCCAAGCCCCTGTTGAACACCCTGCCGTCCCCTCTTCAACCTGGGGTCACCAAGCCCTTGTTCAAGACCCTGCCCTCCCCTCTTCAACCTGGGGTCACCAAGGAGCTCAGGAGCAGGGCAGGCAGGCAGGGTGGTGGGAGAGGGGAGCCCCAGGGGTGTCCCCTGCCCCGTCCCACCAGCAGGTCACTGCCAAACTGCTGCGAGCCCCCTGTGACACCAAGTTGCCATCGGGGTGGGCATTGCTTGGGCTGCTCCCGAGCTGCGGTGCTTCGAGCATGGGTGAGGGGGTTGTGTCTGGAGGGAGGGGAAAGCATCGCGCCCCTGCGCACGGGGCCCTCTTGGTGCCCGTCTCCTTATGCCTATGGACATGACAGCATCACCAGCTCTGCAATTAAAAGCCCAGCCCAGCTTCAGCAAATCCCCCCCCCTCCCCGTCCGCAGCTGCGGGGAGCTGGGCTGTGAATAGTCCCCTCTGTTGGGGTGGGCGGGGGGGGAAAGGTCCCCTCTGCTGGAAAACA
>NW_009260010.1:114977-118734 GCF_000687185.1 Egretta garzetta
AGGAGATGGAAAACTTCCCTCCGGCTGCGTTCCGAGCTGCGGCACTCGCCAGGGCAGGGCAGGGATGTTGATGGCTTGTCTTCTCCACCAGTCTCACCTGGGGGATGGAGACCTGTTCCAGTCCCTTTCCGTAGAGGGCCAGCAAGGTTTTCCCGGGCTCCAGGAGCAGAGAGCCGCGTGCCGGTCGGGAGAGCCGGCTTCAGGCTGGGCAGCAATTAGGCGGTGAGAAATGCAAACGGGGCAGAGAGCGATTGCGCCTGCCTGGCTGGCAGGGGATGGGGAGAAAGGAGGAGCCCTGCTCTGATCTCTCCCAGCTCCTCGTAAATAAGGGACAGACGGACAGAGGAGAAAGATGAGGTACCTGGAGAAAGCACGGGGTGGTGCGGGCTGAGGGCGGGGGGGCAGTGGGAATTGCGTCTTTGCTTGCCCCGAGAGGAGGGTGAATCCTTCCAGACGGCGCGGCACGATTACGCCGCCCCCCTAATAACGTCTTCCAAGGGCACAGCTCCCCTCCTGCGGGCTGCTAATGACTTTGTTTAGGCAAAGTTTGCTAATTATTTCTTTGGCGCTGCGCATCCTAATGGGCTGCGCTGGATGCCGCGGTTCTTCTCGCCTGGGCTCTGCTTTCGGAGAGGGGCGGCTCTGCTCTCCGAGGGGTGGCGCGGTCCCTCCTTGCCCGGCCGAGGCCACGGGGAATGATGGCTGTGGATCCTGCTGGGACAGGTGGCAGGGACATCCGCGCCCCCCTCCGTCCCGCAGCCGGTGGCCGCTTCGGACAGGGTTGGTGGCTCTTCCTTCCCCACGCACTAGCTGGTCCCCTGTCCCCGCTCTGGGATGCGATGGCAGAGAGCTGGGGCAATGCCCACGGGGATGGCACGGGCTCGTGCCCACTCTGCCTGCGGCCACCAGCCTGGTGGAAGGGGAGGATGCTCTGGGCAGGCTCCAGAAGCGCTCGCCTCTTCCCTGCCACCCATCACCTTTTCGGCAAGCCGGGGTCAGGGAATGCTCAACCTAATCCCTCTGAATTACAAGATACAAGCAATCGGATTAACCTAATCCCATTTAAAGGAGGAGGGGGAGTGGAGGAACATCCCCTTTCTTCCGCCTGCGAGCAGACGGAGAGGTTGCTTCTGCCTCTCCTGGAGACGGGACCCCAAATGCTCCGTTTCCAGTAGGCAAATATTTTGGATGAACAGAAGCACTCCCTGTTTGGGAGAAGTTTCTCTCCTTGGCAGAGGAGGGGAAATGAGTTTAGCTGGGAGGCTTTGAAGCTCTGCTTCCCCGGGCCACCTTGCTGATGTTTTCCTGCCCCCTCCTGCCCCTGCTTTCCTGTGCTGTCAGCCTTGGAAGCTTTTGCCTTGGTTGGGCAATGCTTGACGTCCAAAGTGAAATGCTTAGATCTGGGGAGACCTCCTGCAAGTACAGCTGGCCTGGCCCTGATCCCCCATCTCCCATCTCTCCCTCCCGCTTCCGTGGCAGAGCGACGGGCAGGACTCGGACGGCTGGTTTTCCAGAGGCCAACGGTCCGACCGAGCCACCACGCACCCCAAGCTCAACCTGACCAAGCAGGCTTTGCCCTGGAACGAGCAGGTAAGTGGGTGGGGAGCAGCCAAGGGGGTGATGGAGGAGGAGGAGGAGGTCCCAGGAGGTCCACCCTGCCCCTTGCTGGGAAGCCAGTGCTCCAAAGCCATCTCCAGTCGTTCTCCCTGTGCTCCATCGCCCAGCCCGGCCCGGGGCCTCTGCCTGGTCCCGCGGCCAACATGGTGCCCGTGAGGATGAGCTCCGATGGGCTGTGTGCTGTGGGGGGCATCAGCTCCCTCGTCGGGGCGCGCCCCCGCGTGTGGGTGTGCAAGGGGACACTTCACTGCCCGTCTTCTCTGGACGGCTCCACACTGTGCCCGTCTCCCGGTGCTGGCTGTGTGCTGGTGGGATGGATGCTGGGGGTGGGTGAAGGCTGGGCTCGGGCCCCTGGTGCCATATCCAGATGACATCCCTGGTCCAAGCGCGCCTGGGACCCAGAGAAGCAGCAGCAGCAGGAGGAGGGTTATCTCTTGGGGGTTGGTGTTGTGGCCACCTCCTGGGGTTTGGTGTCGTCACCCTGGGGCTGGGGCAGGGATGGGGGCTCGGCCCTTCCTCAGCATCGCTGCAGAAGAGCTGAGGCCAGGCAGGTGACAACCCTAGGGCTTGGCTTCCATATTTAAGCCTGCCCTAACGCTGTCCTTGGGAGGCGAGGGGGGGCACAAGGAGGACACCCCGCTCATCCCCCCCCATCTCATCCCGCAGTACAAAGGGAAGGCGAACTTGCACGTCTTCGAAGACTGGTGCGGAGGGGCCGTGAGGCACCTGAGGAAGAACCTCCATTTCCCGCTCTTTCCCCACGTAAGTCCCGGGCCCGATGGCGGTGGGTCGGAGCGGGGACCTGCTCATCCCTCTCCAGGGCTGCTGCCTCCCCACCAATTGTGGGCTCGGTCCTCAAGACCTTGGCTTGCAGGCTTTTTGGTTTGGTTCGGGGCAGGTAATTCCCAGCAGAGCAGGGATGGAGGGAGAGGTGGGTGGTGATGGGACCTCCATGGCCCCTCTGGCGCCAGGGACCCTGGGTGAATGAGGAGGAGGTGGGCTGGGTGGCATTGGTGCCAGGCGAGAGCTGGTTGTGCTTCCATGTCTCTGTCTCTCCTCGCAGACCCGCACCACCGTGAAGAAGCTGGCGGTGTCGCCCAAGTGGAAGAACTACGGGCTGAGGATTTTTGGCTACATCCACCCCTTCAAGGATGGTGAGCGATGGAGCTCGGCTTGTTCTCCCCCTGCAATGACACTGAGAAGCTGCCTCCTTCCACTGCCTTGGGCCTCATGGGGACAGAAAGGCTCTGAGGGACAGTCCTCAAACCCCTGGCTCCCAGGCAGGAGGGTCTTTGCTCTAGAAAGGTCTTTTCCCTGGCTACTTCCAAGGGAGGCAAAGCCCCGATCCCATCCAGGACACAGCCACGACGTGGGGCCTGGGGTGGCCCCATTACCTCCGTCCATCCATCCCTGTTTCCCCATCTCGCAGTGAGGCACTGGGGCTGAGCCCATGACACCACATCCCTCCGTTGTGACCTTCTCCTTTGCTCTTCCCAGGGGATTTCCAGTTTTCCGTGGCATCAGACGACAATTCCGAGTTCTGGCTCAGCTCTGACGAGAGTCCGTCCAACTCCCGGCTGGCTGCGTTCGTGGGCAAGGTACGTGCCGGCGTCCCCGACCCTCTGCCTTCCCCCGCATCGGGGGTGCTCGAGCTTCCACCGAGGGCATCTCCTCCCTCGGGGTGCCTTGCTCCCAGTATGCTGGTAACCATCCCGAACGCCTTTTGGGGATCCCTAGCGCTGTTACTGATGGCTCAAACCCATGGGCACTCTTCAGCCACCACAGCTTCTCCCTTCTGCAAGTCCCTCTGCTGCAACAGCTCCCAAGGGAGTGTTCTTTGCCCCTTTGGGAACTGCTGGGCTCCTCCAGCCTCTTCCCATCTCTGCCCCTAGCCAGGCCGAAGGACTTCCTGCCCCTTGGTCCCATCCTAGTTGTAGCTACCAAAGACCGGCTTCTGTCTCTGAATAGGAGATTTAATATTTGCTCCTGGACTTCCTTGGCATGAACTCCTATAACTGCAAACCCCCTCCGACCCGTGACCGCATCCATGCATTTTTGGGATTGTGGTGGTGTTGGCCGGTGACAAGTTCTTGTGGCTGGAGTGCCACCAGCTGGGGATGAGCGGGCCCTGGGAGAGAGC
>NW_009260010.1:119403-120131 GCF_000687185.1 Egretta garzetta
GTGCTGAGGGACGGGGTTTGGGGATGGGATGGCAGGGGTAGGGGAACGGCTGGGCTTGGTGATCGTAAAGGTCTTTTCCAACCCAAACGATTCTGTGATTCCTTCCTTCCCCTAGCTGGGCACCGAGTGGACGGCACCGGGAGAGTTCACCAAATTCAGCTCGCAAGTCTCCAAGCCTCTACGGTAAGCATCTCCTTGCTCCCACTGCCCATTCTGGGTGGATGGCGTCAGGGAGACGGAGCTGCTGGCTCCATGCTGACTCTGACCAGTTCCTCCTCCCCGGGAGGAAGGAGACCCCTGGCCACGGTCTCTTACCAAAAGGCACGTGGGGTCAGGGCTGGACAGGAGCTCAATCAACCATGCCCCCAGGTCCCTGGCTTGAAGGTGTTGGGGGCTGCAGCCGCCTCTGCAGATGCTGAGGTGGGGACAGGGGATCCCCCCAGTCTCCTGAAGCTCCTGAGCAGTGGGATGGGGGAGCAGATGCCCACCTCACACCGCCTGGCTCCTTGCCCCAGGAAGGTTTAGCCACATGCAAGCAAGACAGGGGGGGTTTCCCTGGGTGGCTCCTCTAGCCGGGGGGGCGCCCCCATTGCCCCGGCAGCAGGGCAGCTTAGTGATGATTTCTAACCAGCTCCTTCCCCTCTTGCCCAGCCCCATGTCCTCCAGACGCTACTACTTCGAGCTGCTCCACAAACAGGACGACCGAGGTTCAGACCACGTGGAAGTTG
>NW_009260010.1:120271-121259 GCF_000687185.1 Egretta garzetta
CCAGCAGCTCAGTCCGCAGAGGGGATGGAGTCGGCGTCGCTCCGATGGAGCTGGGGCTCATCTCCTGGGTATTCCCGTGCAGGACGCCTGGGCACGGGCTGCTTTTCTCCCTGCTCATCCCATCCTTTCGGGAGCCGTCCCTCGCCCGTGCTCCTGCCGTGCTCCTGTGATGGATGCTAAGGCAGCAGCCCCTTGGCTCCAGGCTCTGGCAGTGCTGGGACACCCAGCTCTGCGGGACCCATCCCATCCCTTCTCCTTGCCCTTCTGCAGAGGGAGAGAGCCAGGTCCCCCGTGGGCCACTGCTCGGAGGAGCCCTTTGCCATGGGCCAGGAGAGCCCAGGCCATGTTGGGTCGGAGCAGGCGGGTCCAGGGCACCATCTGCGAGCGGCAGCCCACCTCGCTGGCCTGGTGGTGGGAGGGGGGCAGAGGGCGAGGGAGCCGGGTCCTTTTTTAACTTTTTCCCCCTTAGAGGTACCATGAGTTTCAAATCTGAACTTGTCTGCCTTGGCTGCGCAACCATGGCAAAGCCCGGAGCGTGTGCGCTGGGAGCTGGGGCTGTCCTTGGGAGGGGAGGATGCTGGCTCCTTAGCAAAGCTTTCCTTTCTCCCAAGCAGTCATTAATCACTGGAGTCAAACTGGTGCCAGCAAAGCATCGGAGAGGCTGCCAACGCCCCTTCCTCCTCGCTTGGCTCCCTCCTCCCCATCGCCCAACCTCCCCCTCCCGGGGCTCCGGCTCGGTCCATCCCGATAAGATCTGCATTTCTGCTGTGAAAAACAAATAGATGGGGGAGACGTTTTGGTTTTTTTTTTGTTTGTTTGTTTGGTTTTTTGCTGGAGGGAGGGAAGCCTTTCAGATGCTCAGAAAGAAACACCACCACAAAACAGCAGGACCCTAACGCGACTCCCCCCGGGGGTATTTCAGGGCTTGTCTGGGCAAAGGCTTGCTTTTAGAATGCGTGTAGATAAATCGGTGCGGGCAGCTCCGGAG
>NW_009260010.1:121269-121860 GCF_000687185.1 Egretta garzetta
GTCCATGCAAACTTACTGTGCATTCCACGTCGCGCTGGAGCGAGATGTGGGAAGGAGAGGAGGTGGCGTAGGTCTCGGGGCCCATCGGCTTTGGCTCAGGTCCTGGCAGGAGATGGGCCGGGGGCTGTGCTGGGGCAGGATCAGTCCTCTCCCTCGTTTCTCTCCCAGGTCGGGGCTGGGATGGGTGCAGGCAAGTTTCTGGGTGCTGAGGACGGGGGAGGCCCCATCCCTGGGTGCCTGGGGTTGGGCAGCAGCATCCTGACCCCCTGCCACCCTCCCGCTCATTCTCCATCTCCTGGTTTTTTTTTTCTTAGTGGCGAGTTTTCCTCCCCAGCTTGAAGTTTGAAGTGATCGACTCCTCCTACATCTCTCTGTACACGGGTAAGGGCCGCGCGTGTCTGCCCGCAGCCACGGTGAGCAAGCTCCCAGGTCCTGGGGGCATCAGGTCCTGGGGGCATCAGGTCCTGGGGGCATCAGGTCCTGGGGGATCAGGTCCTGGGGGGCATCAGGTCCTGGGGGCATCAGGTCCTGGGGGATCAGGTCCTGGGGGAAGATCTTGGCCTCTCAACCTCCCCGAGCTTCTGCTGGGTG
>NW_009260010.1:124128-126927 GCF_000687185.1 Egretta garzetta
GCGGGACCCCCTCAAATCCCCCCCCCCCCCCCCCCTTCAGTCCATGCAAACTTACTGTGCATTCCACGTCGCGCTGGAGCGAGATGTGGGAAGGAGAGGAGGTGGCGTAGGTCTCGGGGCCCATCGGCTTTGGCTCAGGTCCTGGCAGGAGATGGGCCGGGGGCTGTGCTGGGGCAGGATCAGTCCTCTCCCTCGTTTCTCTCCCAGGTCGGGGCTGGGATGGGTGCAGGCAAGTTTCTGGGTGCTGAGGACGGGGGAGGCCCCATCCCTGGGTGCCTGGGGTTGGGCAGCAGCATCCTGACCCCCTGCCACCCTCCCGCTCATTCTCCATCTCCTGGTTTTTTTTTTCTTAGTGGCGAGGTTTTCTCCCCAGCTTGCAGTTTGAAGTGATCGACTCCTCCTACATCTCTCTGTACACGGGTAAGGGCCGCGCGTGTCTGCCCGCAGCCACGGTGAGCGAGCTCCCAGGTCCTGGGGGCATCAGGTCCTGGGGGCATCAGGTCCTGGGGGCATCAGGTCCTGGGGGATCAGGTCCTGGGGGATCAGGTCCTGGGGGAAGATCTTGGCCTCTCAACCCCCCCGAGCTTCTGCTGGGTGTAAGGAAGGAGGCAAGGGGCTGCGAGGGGTAGGGTTAACACTGGGCATGTGCTGCGGACCTTCCTAAAAATGGGCTGTGGAGGTTCCGTGCCACGGAAACGCAGCTCTCCCGGTGCCTCGTCCCTGCTAATGAGACCGCGGAGGGCTGGCTCCTCGGCCGGGCCCTGAGTTACGCGGAGCTGTCGTGTGAGCGGGGATGGATGGCGCGAGGCGTAATTAAATCTATAGATCTTCTGCTTCCTGTCCCTTCCCTGGCAGCAAGAAAGGACTTGATAGATGGGTCCTGCCCCGGTGCTCAACACGCTGGAGGACTGGTCATCAAACATGCCCTGGCTGGTGTCGATAAGGCAGGGCGGGGGGACCGGCAAGGGGCAGGGATCGATGGGGAGAAGAGGGCTGGGGGGTATTGCTGGTATCGATGCAGGTGCCCGCGGGATGGACGAAGGGCAGGTAAATTCCCCACCCCTGACTGCTGTCTGTCAGTCTCTGCCTCTTTCTGTTTCTCTTTCCCACTTCCCGGGCTCCCCCAGGCCCCAGCGGCGTCCCGGGGCAAAGCCGCGTCGCTCGTGGGGAGCCCGTCCCCGCGGCCAGGGGTACGCCAGCGGCACGCCGAGCAGGCTCCACCCGGCACCGCAGAATTTGGGGCTCGGGAGCTGGGGGCTGTTCGCTTCAGGAGCTGCCTGCTTCCCGGCTGCTGGAAAGGGAGCACCCCTGGGTGCTGGGGCAGGCAGCGCTGAGCGTGGCCGAGGTGACCAGAGCAAGGTGACCTCCCTTGGGGAGCTCTGGGGGCTGGTTGGTAGCCAAGGACAACGTGCCGCCCTCATCCCTGGAGCAAAACCAACTCGTCTCGCGTTTGCCTGCGCCTCGACGAGGAGCGGTCGCGGTTTAATTCCCATGTCCTTGCGAGTTAAGGCCCCGAGCGTTCCCAGCCCTTGCCTTTGAGCGAGGTGAGGGATGCTGTTATCGGAGCCGGGCTGCGGGCCGGAGATGGGTTGTATCCTTGTCCTCTGGGTGCTCATTAGCTGATGGCAATAATCATTAGGCTGATTAGTCAGCGGGTCTGTGACCGGGTGAGAGGGCTGGAGGAGCTAGGTTTGCCCTCCACTCCTCTTGCTCCCCTGGGAGTAGGAGGAACCCACCATCCTCCCAGCCCGCTTGGTTGGGAGGGTTGGAGAGGTTGGCAAGTGCCACCTTGGGAGGATGCTCCTGGGACACAGCGCCCCATGTGCGTGTGCCCTGTGGGGCTCAGCCCCTGTCCTCGCTACCTTCAGATGAATCAGCCCTGAAGATGAACCATGTGGAGCACATCCCACAGACTTTGGCCAGCCACAGCGGGAGCTACCTCTGGGAGGCGCAGCAAGATGAGCACGGGGCGGACATGCTGAAGGCTGACCCCAGGGACACCTTCTTCCTCAGTAAGTGGTTGGGACCGGCCCCTCGCACATCTCCCTGGTGTTTTGGTGGAGGAAAAAGGCGGGACCCCGCTGCCACAGGCACCCCAGAGCTTCCCTCCTACCTTCTGCCCATCTCTGGGGTGGAGAGCACCCCTGCTGGAGTCTGTAGGGGGGGACACTGGGATGGTTTGAGCTACAGACTATATGGTGGGTTGGACTATGGGGGTGGTGGGGCATGGCCTGGGGCTGAGCCGTGGCTGCTCCTCCTCAGCCCCTGCGATCGAGGCCTCCCGAGTGGAGAACGTGCTGGTGCCCTGTGCCTACAGCCCCACCTACGTGGTGAAGGACTTCCCCATCGCCCGCTACCAGGGCCTGCAATTTGTAAGTGTCTCCCTGCGGCGGGGACAGGGTCACGCTCCCATGGGAAATGTGGTGAAGCAGAGCGCTTTGCCACCGCCCCAGGGTAGGGATGTTTCCACCTGGTTAAAATCCAGGAGCAAATGTCCCTGGCTGGAGGATCAGGCTGAGCTTCCCCATCTTGACCCGAATGGGTTTGGGTTAAAAGCCCCATGGGGTGTTTGAGATGCTGGGGGTCACCTTGGTGTTGAGGGGACGTGCCGGTGGCCTCAGGTCCATGGCTCCTAGCCCAGCTGGTCCCCACTTCCTCGGAGCGAGCCCGCTCTGCGCCAGGGTGACGGTGGCGTGGTCATGTCCCCAGGTCTACCTCTCATTCGTGTACCCTAACGACTTCACGCGCCTCACTCACATGGAGACGGAGAACAAGTGCTTCTACCGGGAGTCCCCTCTC
>NW_009260010.1:127145-127729 GCF_000687185.1 Egretta garzetta
GCCCCGCCCGCGTGCCCCCAGGCTCCGTCCCCCGTGGCAGGGCCACCTCCAGGCTGGCTCTTTTCCCATCTCTCGGGCACGTAGCAGCTTGAGGCCTGGCAGCATTCCTGGATTTTGGGAATCCCAGCGCTGTGCCGAGTGCCTGCGCTGCAGCTGGGGCCGTTCCTCCCTCCCCACGCACGCACGGGCTCGCATGGGTGCGAGCACATCCCTTCGCGCGCCCCCTCCCTTGTCTCTGGGACCTCGGCTTTCCTCTCCCATCTCCCAGGTTTGGCTTTTATAAGTACATGAAGATGGATGAAGAGGAGGAGGATCCACGCCAGCGAGCGTTCCTCTTCCTCAGCCCAGACAGTGAGTCACCGCTCCATCACCGCTCCCCACCGGCGGCTTTTTTGGGCATCTCTCAGCAGCTCGGCATGGGGCTGTGCACCAGGGCGTCCTCGCCCCCCGGCCCATCCGCTCGGAGATGCGGCTCGTTGGGACGCCTCCGGTGATGCCGGGGGGGGCGGCTCGAGGAGGGCAGGGCTGTGGGGGTGCTCCGTGGTCCGGCATCCTGCTCGGCTCAGCCACAAGGCACACGGGGG
>NW_009260010.1:128096-132019 GCF_000687185.1 Egretta garzetta
AATCCAATGAGGGTGGTGAAATCCTGGCAGGGGTTGCCCAGAGAGGGGGTGGAGGCCCCATCCCTGGGAACATCCAAGGCCAGGTTGGAGGGGGCTGTGAGCAACCTGATCTGGTTAGCGGTGTCCCTGCTCCCTGCAGGGGGGTTGGGCTGGGTGACCTCTAGGGGTCCCTTCCAACCCAAAACATTCTATGATTCTATGATTCTATCTCCCGGGCTGGGATGCAACCAGAGCTGCTGTGGGGGCTTGGGGATGCCCGGGGGGGAACCTGCAGGAGCAGGGCTGTTGGGAGCTTGGCCCCGCTGTTGGTTTGCAGCCCGGCGAAGCCCCGGCAGGCTGGGTTTGCTCCCAATGAAATCAGAGTGGTGCCAAAGTGTGGCCGAGGTTGGGAGGGGTTAATGGGCAGAGCCTGGAGCTGGTGGCCCTGGTGGGCATGGGTCAGTGCCCGCCAGCTCTCAGGCTCCCTCACCCAGCGTTAACCCCTTGCTGGAGACAGACTTTGCCTCCTTGTGTTGGGCCGGCATGCTGCAGTGGTATTTATCTCTGCCTTTACTCCCCAGATTTCCTTGAGGACGAGGAGGAGGAAGAGGAGGGAGTGGACAGCCCCGAGCCCACAGACCCACCTCCTGAAGCCAAGGAGAGGAGCTTTGGGCCGGTACCTGGAGCCCAAGAGAAAGAGACGCTGCCGGTCACCGGGGATTACGGAGGTGACCTGGACTATTACAGCTTTCGCCGCAAGCAGGGGCAGGCCCGGGGCGAGGCGAGCACGCCGGGGCAGCCGGGAAGATGGAGCACGTCCCGCCAGGCCAGCAGCAGCCCGGCGGCTCTCCCTGAGGATCTCCGTGGCGGGGAGGAGGTGGGCCCCACGCCGGAGCAGGTCCGGGGGCGGATGCTCAGTTGGTTACCCCAGGGTCCTGGCGAGGATGAGGAGGATGAACTGGGACTGCTGGCGTCTTCGAAGCGTGCCGGGGCTCTGAGCCTCCAGCCCCACCTCTCCGTTCCCATCTTTGGTGGCAAAGCCAAAACGCCAGGTCCCAGCAAGCCCGCAGCACCCAGGGAGGACAAAAAGCCCCGGAAAGCCCAGGAGAAGGTCTACGTGACCAGGCTGCAGCCAGGGAAGCGCAAAGCCCCGGCCCAGGAGCCGGTCTTCCCTGGCATCTTCCTTTACCCAAAACCTCTGAAGAAAGTCCACCTGCGCTCCAGGACCCCGCAGAAGCATCCCATCGCCTCCAGCAAGCTCCGCGCCGTCCCTGGCCGCCGGACCCCCTGGCTCCTGAGCAACATCTCCAAGGAGAGGGACCCTGCCAGGCGGAAGAGCACGCGGGCAGGTGGCAGGAGGTGGGAACGTCCATCCAAGCTGGGGAGCGAGTGGCGGGCGCTGCCCAGCCTCCTGGCCCTGGGGACCGAAGGGCTCTTCAGCAGGGAGACCCATGAGGACACGACCCCTGCCCCAGGCAGGACAGCAGCCACCCCCGATTACAACTCCTCCGAGGTGACCCACTCAGAGGGGACACGGGTGACATCCTTTCTGAAGATGTCAGAAATGACGGCATCCCAGCAGGAGGAGGGAAAGGGCCAGGAGGAAGAGGAGGAGGAGGAGGAGGAGGAGGAAGTATCGGACTACAGCTATGAGACTGGGGAGCTGCAGCAAAGCTGGCTGGAGGACTCCATCAACTGGCAGAGGACGTTCAGTGTCAGCTCCGTGGACTTCGAGCTCCTGCGCTCTGACTGGAACGACCTGCGGTGCAACGTATCGGGCAACCTGCAGCTGAGCGAGAGCGAGGTTGTCGACGTGGTGGCGCAGTACATGGAGAAGCTCAACGAGAAGAATGGAGGGTAGGGAGGGAGCGGGCCACAGGCAGGAGGTGGGAAGGACGTGCCACCTTCCCGCTTGGCTCCCTGGGGCTGGGTGAGCTGGGTGGATGGGGGGTTCAGGCCACCCCCTCAAGCTGCGGGGAGCGGAGCTCGGGGTGATGGTGCTTTCAAGTGCTTCTCCTTCCCTCGTAGCATCTACACCCTCCTGAGGATCGTCAACGTGGAGAAGCGTCGGGACACGGCCCGGGGGAACCGCTACCTGCTAGAGCTGGAGCTGGCGGAGCGGGGCCAGCGGACGGTGCGGCTCTCCGAGTACGTCTACGTCCTCTTGCACCAGGGCAAGCAGGATGACAGTGCTGAGGCCAACCCCGAAGGGCCAGCCCTGGGGGCCACCGAGCCCCAGCCAAGCGCCTGGAGCATCCTCTACGGAAGACCTGTCCTGTGCCGGCCCCTGCGGCTCAGCTGGAAACAGGACGTCATGGTGCACTTCGTGGTACCTGGTAGGTGACAGCAGGACGCGTCTCTCCAGGGTCTCTGCTGCTCCCTCAGCATCCTCCGGTGGGGAGGAAGGCGACCCCTTTGCTCCCCGGTTGCATCCTCCAGGCTGGGCCAAGGCGGGTGAGGTGGTCTCTTCTCATGAGATGCTTCTCATCAGAAGGGGGGGGTGGCTTGGTTGGGGAAGGGGGTGCCCCGTGGTGAGCCTGAGGGATGTTTGTGGCTGTGTCCCGCAGTGAAGAACCAAGCCCGCTGGGTCCAGCAGTTCATCTCAGACATGGCCCACCTGTACGGGGCTACGAAGGACGCCAACTTCAACGTCATCCTGGTAGACTTTGACAGCGATGACATGGACGTCGAGAAAGCCCTACGAGACGCCCGACTGCCCCGGTAAGCCCCCCCGTTCCCCCTGAGGCTGCTGAGGGGCGTCTGCGGGGCTCCTCGTGGTGGGACCGGCCGTCCTGGTGGTGCTCACGCAACCTACCCGCTCCTTCCCCAGCCAGGCACGGGTCTCTGCCTCGCTGTCCCTCTCCTCCTCCTCCTTTTTGGGGGTTTAAACTTGTTTCCCACGTGGCAGAGACTGGGATGCAGAAACCTCCTCCGCCTCCTTGGGGGAACCTTCTGCATGAGTTGTAGGCACCTGACCCCCTTCCCGAGAAGGTCCCCTCTCCTTGCTGATGGTCCCTGTCCCCCTCTGGGCTGCATCCCTTTCGGTCACCAGCGCTAACCCCCTGTCCTCTCTTCTCAGCTACCAGTACCTGCGGCGCACAGGGAACTTTGAGCGCTCGGCCGGGCTGCAGGCTGGCGTGGACATGGTTGAGGTGAGCCGGGGGAGAGGAACCAGCTCTCACCTTGGCTTCGCCTCGCCCTGATCCATCTTCTGTCTGTCCCCTCCTGTAGGACGGGCACAGCATCGTGTTCCTCTGCGACCTGCACATCCATTTCCCCCCCAATATCCTGGACAGCATCCGGAAGCACTGCGTGGAGGGGAAGCTGGCTTACGCGCCCATCGTCATGAGGCTGAGCTGCGGCAGCTCCCCCCGGGAGCCCAACGGTGAGCGGGGTCCCCTCTGCTGTCACGACGCCTTTGCTGCTGGGAAACATGTGTCCCCCCCCGCCGTGCCGGGGGAGAGCTGCGCTGCTGGGCCGGGGTCACAGCCGGGCTCGGATGCGCGGGGAGGAGGGGTTTGTTTTGCTCTGGCAAGATGGGATTGAAGCCCGAGGCGTCGCACCCAGCGTGCCCCCCAAAACCGGGCTGTCACCCAGTGCACCCCCCGTGGGAGGTGGTGGGGATGGGGATGGACCCATGGTGGGAAGAGGGGTTGGGGTGGGGCATTCCCGTGGTTCCCAAATAGCGGGGAGAGCGTGGGGGGTGTGGCCTGGGGATTTGGGGGTCCCCTCACACCCCTCGCCTCATTGCTCGCCCTCCTCCAGGCTACTGGGAGGTGAACGGCTTCGGCCTCTTCGGCATCTACAAGTCGGACTTCGACCGCGTGGGAGGGATGAACACGGAGGAGTTCAGAGACCGCTGGGGTGGGGAGGACTGGGAGCTGATGGACAGGTGAGGCTGGGGGGCTCCCCCCCCCCAAACCCCCCCGGGGCCGGACCGGCCC
>NW_009260010.1:132277-132595 GCF_000687185.1 Egretta garzetta
AGCGGGGAGGTGAAAGCGGGTGGTGATTTTTTTCTTAAGGGTCTCTAATTTCTTAGTCAGAAATGAATTTATTAACTCGTTAGTGCCGGGACAACGAGCATCCTGCTGTTGGGAAGGGGTAAAATTCCCCGGAGCTGGCGTGTCCCTGGGGGCTGTGCCGGGCTGGCGATGCCGAGCGGTCTGCAGCCCCTTTCCTGGGGTCCCCCCCTCCCCAAAATGCCCAGCACCTTGTCCCCATGCCAGGCTGGAGGGCTGAGCTTTTTTGGGGGGGGGGCTGCTGGTATCTACAGGGGGTTGCCAAACCCTCCCGCTCCCCTC
>NW_009260010.1:132729-133358 GCF_000687185.1 Egretta garzetta
GATGAGAGAGGGCAGAGCCCGGAGCAGGGGGGAGAGCAAATGATGTTTCCAAGCTAATTTCTGTGAAATTATGAGGTAGGAAGCTGTTTTCAGGAAGTTTTGTCTGTGTTGAGTTGGGTTGGGTTGGTTTTTTGGTTTTGGGGGGGGGGGTTTGTTTTTTTATTCTTAAAAAATAAAATCAATGTCTTGGCTGGGATTTCCTTCCCCTCCATCACCCTCGTGCCCTGGTGGGGATGCGACCCCCGGCTGGGTGTAGAGCATGGAAAGCCAGGTCGGTCTCCGTCCCCGCGCCGTGGCGGTGCCAGTGGGGGGTGGGAGCGCTGGGAGGAAAGGTGGGAGACACCCCACCCCACCCCGGCCGGGCTCCCTGCGATCCCACTGGGACTGGGCAGGAGGAGGAGAAGGAGGAGGAGGTGTACGGGGCTAGGGTCCGCACTTGTCAGTGGGAATGGGCAAGGGGCCCGTTCCCTGTTCCGTGCAGCGAGGAGGAGGAGGAGGGAGGCAGCAGCCGTGTGTTCTGATGCCCGGACGCACGCCCGGGCTTGCAGGGAGGTTTTGGAGTCTCCGCCCCACACCTGGGCTCCACCTGGGCAGCTGCCTGCACCCCCCAAGCTGCGGGGGGGGGGCTC
>NW_009260010.1:134974-135424 GCF_000687185.1 Egretta garzetta
GGGGTGTCCCCCCTCGGCAGCCCCCAGCGAGCGCTGGGTGCAGCCTGGAGCCCAAGCTGTGATGCCGGTGGAAGCGATGGCCCCCAAACTGGTTTGGCCCGTTTCAAACACTCCCTCTCAGCTTATCTGGCTTCAAAGGGCTCCTGCTCCATCCCACACATGCAAACGCCTTCCCTGTGAACCCTCGGGGTCTGGGGAAGCCCCCCGCACCCCAAAAGCTGTGCCTCCCCCCCCCACCCCAGCTCTGTCTCCCCTCCATCTTTTCCTTTCAGCACCCCTCCTTGTTGCACCCATGGGTGCCTGGTGTTGGGAGGGGCGCAAGGGGATGGGTGGAAAGGACGTGTTGGACCATGGCCATGGTGGTGGGGACCGGTGGGGATTTCTTTCTTCAGAGCACCACGAAGGCAGCCGAGACGCGGCTCCGCTGCCCGGGATGGGGCGGCCAGGACA
>NW_009260010.1:137447-137661 GCF_000687185.1 Egretta garzetta
CCTGGCCCGCCCGGGGAGCCGAGGCCGCGTCGCCACGCTCGCCTTCAAACAGGCAAAACCCCAGCGCCGGCTTCTCCGGGTGAGGCGCTGTGCCAGCGCTGATGGGCGCAACGCCCCATGCCCACGAGCAGGGGCAGAGCCCCAGCGCCGGGGCGCGGCTGAGAACGGCCACAGCTCTGTTCAGGAGTGAGCAGCTCAGTCAGCGCGTCAGGGG
>NW_009260010.1:138256-138540 GCF_000687185.1 Egretta garzetta
GTGACAACGTGGGTGTCCGAGGCTCACCGGCAGGGCTGTGTGGGTCTCTGGGGGTCGGCAGGGAGGTTGCCCAGGGCTCTCCCGAGAGGTCATGGGGGGGTCCAGGGCTCAACAGAGGGACAACGCAGGGCTTGGGGGCTCCCTGGTGGGGCCACGTGGGGGTCAGGGACTTGCCAGAGCCGGCCATGTGTCGGTCTGGGGCTCACTGGTGGGGCTGCCTGGGGGTTGGGGGGGTCGGCGGCCCCGGCTCTTCCCACCAGGGGCGGCAGGTACGACCACCCTGG
>NW_009260010.1:140032-140586 GCF_000687185.1 Egretta garzetta
GGGTGGCCACGTCCCTGCTGGGCTCCCGGTCCCAGGGTGGTGGAGACAGGGCTGGAATTTTGGGGGGAGTCGGGGGAATGCTTGAGCTGCCAATCTGGCTACAGCAGAGGGGACCGGGCTGAGCCACCGTGTGCCTGCCAAGGTGACAATTATGCCCCTCGCCGTTGGGGGCACAAAGAAAGGCGGGGAGGCCACCACTCGACATCGCCACCGCCTCGCCTGCTCCCGGTTGCCGGCAGGAAGGCCAAGGCGGCGTCCTCCCCTTTCCTCGTCCGCCGGCACTGCCGCGGCTTCCGAAGCGGGTCCCTCTGGGGATGAGTTGGGTCCACCCCTTTGGTCCCCAAGACCACCCCTTTGGTCTCCCCCGGTGCTGACCCCGGTGTCTCTGTCCCCCGACCCCCAGGCGCTCAG
Organism: Egretta garzetta; assembly: GCF_000687185.1. Lineage (NCBI taxonomy): Eukaryota > Metazoa > Chordata > Aves > Pelecaniformes > Ardeidae > Egretta > Egretta garzetta. The sequence goes on from NW_009260010.1 coordinate 140,444, forward strand.
TACGGCACAGCCCTGCGCTCCTCCTTCAGCTCCCGCTCCCAGACCAATGGCTTGGACTCCAAAGCCTCGGTATGTATGGGGGGGGTGTGAGTTTTTGTCACCCACCCTGTGCCGGTGCCCATCACCATGGCAGTTGGGGATGC
>NW_009260010.1:141220-143862 GCF_000687185.1 Egretta garzetta
CATCCAGGCGGCCTCGCAGGCGGGCACCGGGAGCTCGTACATGGGGCTGGTGGAGCACAGCTCCCGCGCGCCCTCCGTGCGCAGCCTGGCCGAGTCCAGCCACCACCACCACCTCCAGGACCAGCGCGCCATGGAGGTGTACAACGGGCACAGCACGCTGCTCAGCCACCAGTCGGGGGGGTGAGTGCCAACAGGGCCGGTTGAGTCCTTGTCCCCACCTGAGGGCAACCACCTCCACCTCTTGCCTGGCCTCACCTTGCTGTGAGGGGGAGCGGGAGGAGGGATGGTGGGCATGATTTGGCCCATAGTGATGGACCATGGCATGGGCTGACCTTCAAGTGTGTCCTGCACGCTTCCTTAGCTCCTCTCATGGACGCATCCTGAGACGTGAAGGTAGGAAGGTGCTCATCCAGCCAGGTCTGGAGTCCCGGGCTCTGGGAATGTGGTGGGGAGGGAGATGGGGCGACACGCCCCCTCTGCGAGGCAGGAGGTGGTGGGGCACAGAGGTGGAGGACCCCTGGGAGATGCTCTGATCGGGGTCTTCCTCACCTGCCGGTGCCTTCCAGGTTTGACGACATCGACCTGCCCTCCGCAGTGAAATACCTGATAGCCAGCGACCCCAACCTGCAGGTCCTGGGGGCTGCCTACCTCCAGCACAAGTGCTACAGCGACAGCAACGCCAAGAAGCAGGTGAGCACCCCGGGGCCGAAGGGGAAGGGGCCGTCCCCAGCCCCTCTGCCATGGTGGGGCACCCCAAGTGGTGGTGGAGGGAGCCCCAGCTCCTCTGCTGTGGTGGGGCACCGCAGGGCGGGTGGAGGGAGCCCCAGCCAAACGGGAAGGGGCCGTCCCCAGCCCCTCTGCCATGGTGGGGCACCCCAGGGCGGGGGGAGGGAGCCCAAAAAAAGAGGGGCCCGCCCCCAGCCCCTCTGCCATGGTGAGGCACCCCAGGGGGTGGTGGAGGGAGCCCCAGCCCTTCTGCCATGGTGGGGCACCCCAGGGTGGGTGGAGGGAGCCCCAGCTGAATGGGAGAGCAGCTGGGCGTCTCAACCCGTGCGGGATCTCCCCTCCCAGGCCCGCAGCCTCCAGGCCATGCCCAAGCTGGTGAAGCTGTTCAACAGCCCCAACCAGGAGGTGCAGCGCCATGCCACGGGCGCCATGCGCAACCTCATCTACGACAACGCCGAGAACAAGCTGGCGCTGGTGGAGGAGAACGGCATCTACGAGCTCATGAGGACGCTGCGGGAGCCCGATGACGAGCTCCGCAAGAACGTCACAGGTTGGAGGCGATGGCGGGAGCGGGCAGGGGTCCTCCTCCCCTGGGGGCGGCACGTGGTGCCCCCCACCCCAGGAGTAAATCTGGGATGGTACTTCATGGGGAGGACCTCTTTGCATCAGTGCTGCCCACCCTGTCCCATGGTTGCTCCTGGCTGCGGGTGGTCGGCACGAGTCCCCCTCGGGGAGGTGAGTTGGGGTGGACGGACGTGCTCTCTCGCCTCGACTGGGACTGAGGATCCCGTTCCGCGCAGGGATCCTGTGGAATCTCTCCTCCAGTGACAACCTGAAGGATCGCCTGGCCCGGGATACGCTGGAGCAGCTCACGGACCTGGTCCTGGTCCCCCTCTCCGGACTGGGGGGCTCGGGTGTCATCCAGCAGAACCCCTCAGAGGCAGAGATCTTCTACAACTCCACGGGCTTCCTCAGGTACCTGCTCGGGGCCGGCCCCAGTCCTCCCACTGCGGGCAAAGTGTCGGGTGGAGGAAGGGCCACCTCTGGGCTGTATGCACGGGCAGCAGGGTCCCCAGGGCTCGTTTCTGGGGTCCTCCTCGTCCCTTGCATGGAGGCAAACCCTGGTGAGCCCCGGGGGAGAGGCATTACCTGCCCTCCCCACGCCGGTGCCCAGGGGTGGCCCTGGGGAAGCCCCCTTCTCACCGTGATGGCCCCACATTCTCCACGCAGGAATCTCAGCTCGGCCAGCCAGCAGACTCGGCAGAAGATGCGTGAGTGCCACGGGCTGGTGGACTCCATGATCCACTATGTGAACAGCTCCCTGGAAGTGGGCAAGTCGGAGGACAAGGTGAGCCCCGGGAGCTGAGGGCTGGGAGGGCTTGGGTGCCCCCAAACGGGGAGCTGCTCCCTCCCTTCCGGTGGCCGCCCGGCCATCGGGGCGTAAAGGCACGCCTCGACGTGACGGTGACGGTGGGAAAACCAGTCTGGCTCCATCTGGGCTTACTGGGCTGGTGTCATGGAGGTGGCCCTGGCCACGGAGCTCCCATGGGGTGGCGCCCCAGGGGACGTGCCAGCTGGAGGTGCCCTGGCAGGCGGCCCAAGGACTGACACCCTCTCCTCCATCCCGTTTCCCCCACCCAGAGCGTGGAGAACGCCGTCTGCGTCCTGCGCAACCTCTCCTACCGCCTGTACGACGAAATGCCCCCGTCCTCCCTCCAGCGCCTGGAAGGCCACAGGAGGAACAACAGCGGCATGGTGACGGGGGAGCTGGTGGGCTGCTTCAGCCCCCAGAGCAAGAAGGCGCGAGAGGTCAGTGCCGGGAAGCGGTGGGCACCACGATGGCCGTGCCACCCGGGGCAGGGGTGGCACTGCCAAGCAGCTGGCAGTGGAGGAGAGGCTGGGGCGTGGAGGTGGCC
>NW_009260010.1:144074-144552 GCF_000687185.1 Egretta garzetta
GTGTGCCCCGGCGGGGGTGCCCGGCGGGGCCGCTGCCAGCCGGGAGCTGCCAGGAAAAGGGGACGATGCCGGCATTTAGGGGTGCTTCACAGGGGGGGCCAGCCACTCTGGGCCTGACGCTGCTGCCCCCATCCCTGCAGCACTACCTGAACGCGGACATCGTCACCTTCACGGAGGTCTCCAAGGACCCCAAGGGCATGGAGTGGCTCTGGAACCCCCAGATCGTGGGCATCTACAACCGGCTGCTGCAGCGCTGCGAGCTCAACAAGCACACGACGGAGGCGGCCTCGGGCGCCCTGCAGAACATCACCGCCGGGGACCGCAGGGTGAGGCCGCAGGAGGGGAACCTCCCCTGGGGCTTGTCTGCTTGTCCCCACCACCCGGGGAACCAAAGCTGGGCCTGGGCAGGGGATGCACCTCCCCGCGGGTGGCACCAGCCTGTCCCAGGATGGGGAACATGGCCAACACCCTACTCGCC
>NW_009260010.1:145120-146679 GCF_000687185.1 Egretta garzetta
CAGCTGCCTCTCAGCGCCCTCCTGCCTGCTGCACCCCTGCCCACAGCTGCCTGCACGAAGGCCGGTCCATCCCCAAACAGCCCCCACGTGTCCTGCTCTGCCACCATCTCGCTCGGCTTTGCCCCCCTGTCCCCCAGCTCAGCTCCCAGGGGGTCTCAGCAGAGGCTCTAGGGAGCCAAAGGGCTTGAAGATGCCCCCAGCGCTGCCCTGCAGGTCCTTGGCTGAGCCCTCTGTCCCCTCATTGCCCCCGGGAGGTTGCAGGGTTTGTCCCCAGGCTGCCACATGTCCCCTGGGTCTGGCCACCAGCCCTGATGTGATGCCTTTGCCCACCAGCCACCAAGGTGGTCAGCCACTTGATCGAGAAGCTGCCGGGGAGCGTCGGGGACAAGGCACCGCCCGCTGATGTCATCGTGAACATCATCGCTGTCCTCAACAACCTGGTAGTGGAGAGCCCCATGGCCGCCCGTGACATCGTTTACTTCGATGGCCTCAGGAAGCTCTTCTACATCAAGAAGAGAAGGGACAGGTGAGGGCTCCCCATCCCCTCTGCCGTCCCAGCTCGGGCCTGGGGTCCAGTCCTGCTCTCTCCTCTCCTGGTCCAGCGAGGTGGAAGAGGGTCACAACCAGCCTCCCTTCCCAAGGCTTGGCATTGGGAGTCCCCAGACCAGCTCAGGGTGGCCTCATGGCCACCTCCCATTCCTTGGCCACCTCCCATTCCTTTGCCACCTCCTCGGGACACCCCACTATGGGGTTGCCCATCACTGCCGCCACCTTCTCTCCATCTGGGTGCTTCTCACCTCTCCTGCCAGAAGCACTTCCCACCCTGTCCATCGCAGGAGGGCTCCACCCTTCGGTCTTCTGCCTCTCCCCACCAGCGCTAAGTCCTCAGCCCCTCTGGGCCCTGCTGGGGGCGGTATCCTCGGCTGATGGGCACTGTCCCATGGCTGGTGGTACCCAAAACTCATTGCATCCTGTCCCTGCCCCAGCTCGGACAACGAGAAGTCATCCAGAGCAGCAGCCAGCCTCCTGGGCAACATGTGGCAATACACCAAGCTCCACCGGGACTTCAAGATGGTACGTACCGCCCTCCGGTGCCCCCTCCGGTGCCCAGGACCCCAGGGTGGATCCCAAGGGAGTCAAGACTAGAGGCTTCAGCCCAGAAAGCCACACCACCCCAATGCTTCCAAGCATACGATGGGCAGGGGTGGGGACACCCCCGGAGCATCATCCCTTGGTGGCACCTGCACCGGTGGGGTGGGGACAACCGCGTGCCCAAGGTGGGGCCAGCGTCGCCCCGAGCAGAGCGGGTTCGTGTTTGACTTCCACTGCCCAACGAGGCGCGGGCAGGGTTGTCCTCGGGTGGGGAAGGCGGCGGCGGCGCTGGTGTCCCCCCCGTGTGACGGGTGGCCTGTCTCGTGCAGAAGGGCTACCGGAAGGAGGACTTCCTCAGCCTGTGAGGACAACCCCTGGGACCCGCACCGCCCAGCCCGGACTCTCCCCGCCGGGGTGCTCCTTGCTGCCGGCCATGCCCCGGGGAGGCTGCTCGCCACCCGACCCCC
>NW_009260010.1:147509-149045 GCF_000687185.1 Egretta garzetta
CAGGGGGTGGGAGGGCAGGGGAGACCGGGCGGCGCTGCCAGGAGGGACCGCGGCCAGGGCTGCTTGGCTCCCCCCGCCCCCCAGGACCCAGCGCTGCCCAAGTTGGGGGGGTCACGGTGCGCTTGTGCCTCCCCAGCTCTCCCTGTACAAACTCCCCGAGCCCTGTGCATCCCTGAAATAAAGGCCTTGAAGATGCCCGCTTGCCCCCGTGCTTTGCCGGTGCCCCGTGGGATGTCGGCGTGCGGGGGGAGAGCTCACCCCCCCGTGCCACCCTGCTCACCACCTCCGGGCCTTGCTCCAAGGGAGGGCGGTGGGGACACCGGCACGGGGATGGGATGCGGCACGGGGACGGGATGCGGCACAGGGATGGGATGCAGCGCAGCGCTGCTTGCCCCACTGCCCATGGTGGGGACAGACCCGCCGGTGTCCCCCGTGTCCCCACAGATGGACAGGACCCGCTTGGAGCAGCAGCATTTTATTGCCACAGGGGTTTCCGTGGGAGAGAGGGTGCTGCAGCTGCTCCTGTTGGGCATTTCCCAGCCCCTGGGACTCTGGCACGTTGCTTCTCGGAGAGCATCACCCTTCCCAACGCTTGTCCATCATGCAGGAAAAATGTCCCTGCTGCCCACGGCGAGGGAGGGGGGGGCTCAGCACCCAAGGGTGCCAGGCACTACGGGCAGGGGTGTCCCCTGGTGATGCTTTTTCAGCAAAGAGCATGCTGCCAGAAGGAGCCAGCCTCTGTCTTTCCCACCAAGACGTTGGCTTTGGTCCCATCATCAAGCCCGGGCTCCTCTGGCCATGACCTGCGTCCGTGCGGCCCCGTGGGGAGGGGGGGACGCGGGCTTTGCCATCCTGCAGCCCCCGCTCAGATGTCATCCTCTGTCACCAGGCAGTAGAAGTCCGTGCGGGCGCCGTAGTTGCGTGACCCCAGGTCTGAGACGTCGAGCTCAGGTCTGTGGCCGTCCCTCAGCTGCGTGTCCTCCGTCACGCCGGCAGCCGAAGCCATGGGAGCGCCGAGGCCGCCAATGCGGGGAGGCGGGGGGCTCCTGAAAACACACCCTCGGAGGCCTGGGAGGAGCAGGGAGATGGGGTTTAGGTGGTGGGGAAGGGGCTCAACCCAGCCCGCCGGCCACGGGAGGGTGAAGCAAAGCCCAAAGGTGACCTCCAGAGCACATCTGTCCCCCCCTGGGAGAAGAAGCAGGGGACAAGGACCTGTCCCGAGGTCCCCATCGGGGTGGAGGTCTCCTCCGCTGTCCAGGTAGCTGCTGTGCAGGATCAGCATGGGGTCCTTGTCCTCCTGCAGCTGGGTCTGCGGGTCCCCCATGGTCCCCTGGAAGGAGACCTTGCGGGGCAGGGCCAGGCACAGCTCCTTCCAGAAGTCGGACGATGGGGTCTGCGAGGGGGCAGGGAGGAAGATGAGCTGTGCGTTGGGACCATCACGAAGCCGCACGGGGCTGGGGAAGTTCTTTGTGGGGCTTGGCTCACCCTTCCCCGCGCTGGGAGCTCAGCCAAGGCGCGGGCTTGTGCTGCCGGCGT
>NW_009260010.1:150188-151509 GCF_000687185.1 Egretta garzetta
TTTTTGTCCTGGGGAGGGGGGGGCACCACCTCTGTGCCCTTCTCTGGTGGCTCACCGTTCACCTCCAGGTCGCCGTAGCGGTTCCGGTACCAGAGGAGCATGCTCAGGCGGCATCGGACGTAGAGCCCGGCCAGGAGCACCAGGAGCACCAGGACCAGGAGGGCTGCCAGCACCGCGGGCACGTGGCCTGCCACCTCTGCCAGGGCAGGGAAGGGCAGGGTGAGCGTGGCCAGCGGCCCCCAGCCCAGGATTTCTGGGTTTGGTGTGGGTTTGCACCCCGATAGGCGGCGCTGGCAGCGGCGCCAAGATCCCCCGGGGTTGCCATTCCTGCCCCGTGCAAGCGGGTCCTCCCGGGAGGTGTCCCTTCTGTCCCCTCCCCGGCATGTCCCTACCCACTCGCCGCAGGGTGAAGGTGGCCGTGGCGTTGCTGACCCAGCAGGCAAACACCCCAAAATCAGCATCGTGCGTGAGGTTGAGCTGCAGGACGCTGGCGAGGAGCCGCTCCGAGGTGTTTGGGGCTAACCTGGGGGGGGGATAGGGCAGCCGTGGGGTGGGCTGTGTGGCCACCCACCCCGACAGACAGACGGACGGCTGGACACAGCCCAGGGCAGGCTGCTTACCAGGCGGTGTCCTGGCTGCTCTCGCTGCCCAGCCATCGCCCATCCTTGGTCCAGGCGGGGACGGGCTCGCAGGGCTCGCTGCCTGCCCAGCGCACGGTGCAGTTCAGCGCCACCCGGCTCCCCAGCGCCAGCTCCAGCGTCTCGTTGGTGGCCGGGACGAGGATTTCGGGGGGCACGCTGCAAAGGGCTGGGTGGGGGGGGGACACACGCACAGCAGGAAGGGGGTTTCAGGTGGGAAAGCTGATCCAGCTCCCAGCTGGGCGGGCGACTGTCGCAGCTCCCCCAGAAAAACAGGCTCTGCTGCGGGGGTCTGGCGGTGAGCGGCGCTTGAGGCTGCTTTGCAGCAGGCTGAGCCGGTTTTTGGGGCTGGGACGGACCCTCGCCCACCCTGCGAGGCAGAGCTGGAGCCATGAGCAGGGCTCCCTGCCGGCGATGTGTGTGTGGGGGGGTCCTTCCCAGCTGAAAAATGGGGTGAAAATTTTGATTTCGCAGCCTACCTGCCATGGTGTGCTCAGGCGGTGTGCCGGGGAGCTGCTGGCATCACCGGCGGGCAGCAGGGCCCCCGCGGCACGGCGTCTTCCGGAGGGGCAAAGTCCACTTGCCACCGCTGTCGCCAGGCAGGCTGGGCCTGGAATAGGTCAGAAATGGCTCTGTGAGCGCTGGCTGCCGCTGGCTGGGGCGGGGCAGGGGGGGCCCCGGGG
>NW_009260010.1:152697-153097 GCF_000687185.1 Egretta garzetta
TAAGCCCCCGCGGGGGGCTGCAGGACGTTAAAAATATGGCTTCGGCTCAAAGCAGAGGGCAACGAGGGGTAACGAGTCACGGCCGTAGCCCAGCCACGGGGCATGCGATGCCTCCCCACGCAACCACGGCCAGCCACCCCTGTGGCTGCATTTGGGGGGTGGGGGGCTCAGTGGGACCCCCTTCATGCCACCAACACCCCGTCCTGGCTGCCGCGCTGCTTCCAGCCTGACGTGCCCATTGAAATTGCTAATTAAACAGGGGGGCGGTTTAATTATAGAAACAGGGGCTTCCTGCTGCGTGAGCGCCCGTAGGGTTGGGCTGAGCCGAGGGGGTGCAAAGCGGCGTTTAAAATCACGGGGGAGAAGGAAGCGGACGGGACACCCCAAGACATGCAGGGGC
>NW_009260011.1:0-50340 GCF_000687185.1 Egretta garzetta
AGACTGCACTTACCAAACAAGGTTCATATGCCATGTGTATCATTTTGCCTTCACTTAAACCTGTCACATTCATTATTCCCTCTATTCCACCAAGAAAAAAAATAATGGGAAATGCTGGTGATGACTGAGCTAAAACATAGTTTAAGGGTGTCTGCATGCTTGATGTGTATGTACAATGGCATTCAGTGTCTGAAAAAAATAAAGTGACATAAAGTTTACTTGGTATAAGTATAACCTTTTAACACAAAACAATGGTCTAATATTCCATAAGATGTTTTTTGACAGCTCCCCTTTAATTTGCAATCTGGGTGATGCTGGAGCTGCTGGATGGATGTCATCAGTATAACTCTGAAAGTGACTATCCAGACCATTTTGATCTTGTCTTCAATCAATTTAATGATATCCCAGGAGGCTGATGATGGGATTTCTTATGGTTGTGGCATGTCACTCCTCGCAATTTTGATTTTTATACCCTGCAGTCATAAGCTTATGGTCTAAGGTCCTGGAAAGGAACACGTCCATACTCCTGCCTTTATAGGCTCCTTTTTTTCTTTCCTTTTAAGATAGAGTCATGGCCTTTGCATTGTCATTTTACTCACATTTTTGCAGTTAATTTAGCACTTTCTTGCATGTGTGTACTGGAATTGGTGTTATGTGGTGCTTGTCAATTGACACAACAAACAGCTCACAGATGTGGTGAAGCCTCACCTTTTGTTCATTTTTAATGATAACTTTGAACCACGATAAGACCTTATGATTTGTGTTATTTCCTTATTTCTTTAATCATTATCTTGTGGACTTTGCTTTCCTTCACTCAAAAGTAGCCCATTAACACAGACTCTTTAATGGTATGATTCCTTATTTGGTACCAGTATAGCAAAGTCTTTCATCTGATTTGCCAAAACCCAGACATCTTCATTTCACTGGGGTTCACATTCCTGCCTCAGCTGGAAATGCAATAATAACAAAAGTTAGCTGCATACAGAGATATACCTATAAATCAGAGAAAAATGCAAAATCATATTGTGTTTTATTGATAAGTGTTATTTACCTTTCATGTTTAATGCATGGGGATAAAAAATTTTTTTTTTTAATGCTACAACTGGCAAAAGGGGAAAAAATACAAAGGAGTGATGCTTTCTTTCAATGCACAGACTCATGTGCTTCATATCACATGTGACACACTGATTCACAGCAGCTACAGCTTCTGTGCTGTGCTTCTGGATTAAAGTAAAATAAATTAAATGTTGGGGGTCCAAAATATTGGCCAGATCCTTTATTTATTCATTTATGTACAAACCCTCTTGCTTTTCAGCACATGCTGGAGGAAGCTGGTGGGCATTTGGATACACCAGAATAAAACACCAGGAGTAGAATTACAGGGCAGTCTTTCTTCCGTCAGAAAAAACCAATTGCCACTGCCTTATTGTCCAGAGCCAATCCCATCAGTGTGAGACCAGGCACTGCTTTCAAAAGATGTTGCACTGATCTATACTAATTTATTAATCCCATTCCCTGAGCAGGGGTTATTTGATTGTGCACACAGATGAAGTTTACTAGCAGTCAGGTCAAAAAATTCAGGGAGGAATCATGATGGGGCTGATGATGGGGCTGGATTTGATCCTAGTATTTACACCACTTGTCAAATTCTTGTTCATGAAATAAGAAACAGTGCAGAGCTGTCACTTTGTGATGCTATTCTGAGACTACATATAGCTGCCAGAAGTGGTTCAGCGAAGTTTAGGATAAGGAGCGGAGAAAACCCATCTGCCAGGATTTTTAAAAAGGGGGTCTCAAGGGCTCTGAAGTCACTTAGAGATTTCTGAAGAGCTGACTGATCCCTGCTCTTGGGAATTTAAGGGCTTCAGACAAGAATGGCCTTTTGAACCAGCTGGCAAAATAACATGCATTTAGCTGTCTGCTATGTTATAATCTCTTCTTCTTTGGTAAGGAGCCTTTTCTAGTCAGTGCCATCTCATCTCTATGCATACCCTCCCCCCAAAAAAAACCCCAAACATTGAAGGTTGCCCTACAGCAAGCACCTAGCTTTTGCTCTGATGCTAGTTGCATCCCCCACAGCAGGCAGGGCCAGTGAGCCTGGTATGGGTAGAGCAGCTCAGCCTGACGTGCCACCCAGAACCAGCTCTCCCTGGGAAGCTCACAGGGTGACTCTGCATGGGCACAGAGGCCCGCTCAGGGGTACTGCTGCATGAACACAGCATCACACACGCACAAAGCCTGGGCCCAAGGCGATAGGACTGCCTAGGATGGCCCTGCTGCTCTTAAGGCTAAAGCAATATTGTAGGAGAGGCAACCAACAATTAACAGGTGACAGCTGGTAAATAAATGAGCACACTGTGCTGTCAGATTCCCATTGCCATGCGTTGACATCAAAGTCAGTGGAGTTATTCTGGATTCGTACTGGTAGAAATGAGATCAGCATTCTGCCTGCTGTATGTGAAGCTACTGTAAATATAGAATAGGATAACATATTAAAATGAAATGCATGCCAGCCTTTTATATACAGTTTGATTAACTTCAAAGTGGCTTCTATGGCACAGAACCATCTCATTTACAAAAAAAAAAAAAAATCAGAAGCCAGCTCATTTGTCTGGATCATGTGTGTAGTATACTGACATATAAGAGTTGCAGTGTGGTTCTAAAGATAAGGAAAAAAGCAGTCCTATATGCAGTTTTTTACCACTGCACGTTGATCTTCTGTATTAGACACATTTTATTCCACAGCCTTGCAAGGATATCCCTTTTTCCCCACCCTCTGAGAGGCTATGTGCCTGACGTCAGGCGTGTCCTTTGTTCTACCAGATGAGGAGGGAGAGGTATGGAAACGTGCTGTGTGTTACCACACACACCCATGCGCACCAGCCCTGCACATGCCTGGGAGCATGGGAGACCCCAGTGGCCACGCAGCCCCCTGCCCATCCCCCTTATAGCCATCCTGCAGCTGCAGCCAGGCTGGGCAATTTCTTCCTGACCTGGCTGGCCTGTCTTCCCCTAAATGATCCCTGCTGAAGCTCCACCAGTGGCAAAAACAGAGTATTGGGCATGAGTAGCAAGTGATGCCTGACGCATGGTACGTTGTGGGCTTCCTGGATGCATATCTGGGGGGCCAGCAGGAGTTTGGAAGTCTGATTAACACCTTCAGGCAGTGCTATTCTGGACGCTTTTTAGGACACAAGGCTGGACCCTGCCTAGCTCCCAGTCTAGTGTGTATGTGTGTGAGGATGCTGCCCACCTGGGAAAGCATGGATGCAGCAGAGAATCCAACCCCCAAAGGGGGATATGCTGCAAAGGGGCTGGGAATAAAATTCCCAATGAAGTTCACCCTATTTTCATAGCCACACTGAAGTCATAAACCTCTTAATTCCCCAGTCTTCAATAAAGTCTGCCAGGACAGTTTCCTGATGTAAGAAACAAGCACACTGTGCTATATAGAGCAAAGACTCACTCACACAAAGGTCACAAGCCCTTACTTCACCCAGCTAGAGCTATATATTTTCCTTGGAAAATATTTCTCCTTCCTTCCTTCCTTCCTCCATTCCTTCCTTCCTTCCTTCCTTCCTTCCTACCTTCCTGTTTGTCTTTCTGTCTTTCTATTTCCCTTGAATAATTCAGTTTTGCTTCATCTACACTCAGGAATACCTTGTCATTATTATAATTATTCATTTATGTTACATCATTACCCTCTATCCCAAATCCAGGGTGAAGAGTTTGGTGCTGGGTGCTGCAGAAATCTGAAAGGAAACAACAGCGACTACTTCAGCCAGAAGAAAATGTCCTTCTCTGGCTTAATTTTGGCTCTTCCTATAAAAGGATGAACTATGCAGTATTCAAGGCCAATGTCCGCCAATAATAGAATTAAACAATTGCCCCAAACAAATGTGCATGAGAAGGAAGATAAAGCAGGGATAACCTGAGCGTGTGTTCACATAGATTAGCTGTGCACACAGTTTAGCTCACCACCTGCCTCCTCATTACCTGCATTTTCAAGATAGCACCGGGTTTCACAAAGAGAATTTGCCTCATGCACTTGGCTGAAATGACTGTTTCCTGTACAATGGTGTACAGTAGTATACAATAGTTTGTTAATGATCCTCTTTCTGCCTCATCATGATGGCTGCATTTCAGCCACGCTAAAAATATACATTCTACACTTGCATTGTGGGTCTTTAAATATATATATATATACACACACAGAGTACATGCTACACAGAGAGACTAATATGTATATCTACATGCAAGTGCTATCTCTGCCTGTGTGCACAAATATACACACACAAACACATTTCTCTATACACATGCATACACACATTAGAGTTCTGTAGGATGAACAGTCTTTTAAAGGTATATTCAAAGTGTATACCTGGACATTCATGAGAGACAGGCGACAACAGAAATCCATATTCAAGTTTCAGCACATTAGTTATTAATTATTATAACAAACATCTTGTCTCTAGGGATCTTGTCTCTAGGGAAAATTTTGTTTTCACAGAATTAATGGAAAATTAACAAGTCTTGAGGTACTTCTTTCATGAGTTGCTTATTCAGCTTTGTATCAGAAAAAACCAAACATATTGACTTACCCCTCCTAAAATTACATTTGCAAGTAACTGCTTAAAATAAAGCAGTGACTAAAAATGTAACAGATTATGTCATTTTCACTCTTATGGCTCTGGCTCCTGTTTGCAACCTTTGGACCTGGACTCAAATCACTCTTCATGGAGGACATTAACACATGGCTCCTTGGGCTGCTGGCTTCCAGAGGAAAGGGCTTTTCCTACCCTGAAGAGCCAGCTCCCCCTCTCCCACCCACATGTTTTAACCACCCCTGCCAAGCTTTTATAAAGGCTATTCTCTCCCAAGCACAGAGAAACATCCTCTAAGCTCTAAAATATGAATCAGCATGAAGGGTCAGAGGCATATTAGGGTCTCCTGGTCCTGCAGATACCAAACTCGGTAGCTCAGGCTTGCTTCCAATTGCATGGACTGATCAGCAGTGAAGGTGAACTGACTTCAAGAGTGCATGATATCCCAGCTCTCCATTCACACTTTCGTAACTTTAGGGGTTTTATGAGCACACGTGATGCTTTGCTGTGAGTTTTGAAGGCCAAACATAGAGCTGAATAATTCAGGGCCCCATATGTTTATTACTACACTGGCCCCATCCATGTTTTTGACTGCTGATTTATACTCCACAGGAGAACCTGCTTTAGCAGGAGGGTTGGACTAGATGATCTCCTGAGGTCCCTTCCAACCCTTGCCATTCTGTGATTCTGTGAACCCTTTTGGCTTTACAAGGGTCCCACAAAACATAAGGCCACAAACATACTGCTTCCAGTTTTTCTCAGCTATGAGCAATAAAGGATGTCCTGCCTCTGACACTATTCTTTCCCCAAGGTATTCCTCAATGCCCCAAAAGATCTCCTTTAAAAGCCAGGGTGGGAAAAAATACCACGATCCGAAAGACTACGGGGGACGCATTACCTGCACCAGCCTGTGTGGATTTTGAGTGAGCGTTGGGAGCTGGTCCCCTTGCTCTTTGCTTAACAGAAGAGGAGCAGAGTCCATTGCTTGCATATAAATATGTAGGTGAGCTCTGTGATCGAGTGCAGGGACACCCTCCTCTACTCCAGCAGCCTCCTAGATAGCCTCTGCCTGCGTAAAAACCTCAGGTTTGGGTTTTGTAAATGCCACCTTCCCCATCTCTGCTGCTTTATTCTGTCTTGCTGTGTTTGATTTTTACTTTGTTCAATCCCTCTTTCATATCCTCTCAATGCCACTTTCCTCTCTTCCCCCTTTTCTCTTTCCTAACTAGACACTTCCAAGATGCATTTTTTTAACAGCCTTAGATAACTGTCTACACTGTTATTTCCAACCACTATCTATTACTTTGCATGCTTACTGTAGGGAGAATGTGGGCACAAAAACATTCGTGACAAATCAGGGACTTTCAAAATTGATCAAATATCTTATCCTCATTTTTATGACTATTTTAATATTCCCATTTTGCTAAATGAGCTTTTTAACTTACTTTTTGCTGTCTATGCTTTCTAATGACTTTCTAATTGCCAAAATTTGTAGAGGAAATTTTGTTTAATAAAGCTGATGTCTGCTTGCTCAACATGAGGACGTTTCCTAATAAGAGGGCATTTAAATAATCAGCAACACAGCCCTCAGGAGCAATCTAAGAAAACAGAAAACTACAAGTCACGGTGGATCTGTAATGAAATGATACCCTCCATCCTGGCACGCCGCATGAGACAAGCACCTGAGCTCTACAAAATCAGTTAATCAGGGCAATGGAGGCCCTACTTGCATGAAACAAAATCAACAGTCAAATAGCATCTCGGGACAAGCTGCAAACTTAAGCCTGTCACAGCAGCCTTTTCCAAAGTGAGGGCATTCGTATTGTAGGGCTTCAGAGAAGACACTGCCCAGTAAGGTCTCGCACACTGCCTGGATGCAGTGACAAGATGAGTCCTACTGCTTGCCCTGCCCTCTAAAGTTTTCTTAGATACTCTCCCCCTCTCATTTCAAAAGCACTGTACTCAACTTCCCATGTTCTGGGTTCTCTTTCCATCAATGTATTTAGTGTCTGTCATCTACCAGAATCTTGGCAGACTCTCAGGTTTACTTGCTTTCCCTTTTTGAGGAGTCTTAAAACTGAAGATTAAGCACTTACTTCCTAGAGTATCCCTCTCAAAGACCCATCAAAAGATAGCAGCAGGATTTTAATCCCAACATGCCTAAAGTTGCTTGATAACAACATTTTCTTATTTTTCCATTTCTGATATTTTTTGGGACACTGCCACCTGCCGCAGAGCCCTTGGCTATTTCCCATCAACCTGAAAGGGGAACTGGCACAAAAGTCAATGGGAGATTAGCATTAACACTCAGTGACAGATCTGGCACGTTGCTTTTCTCATACTAAATTTGCTTAAAGGGTCACAAGATTTAATCACTGTTCATATCAACCCCTTTGGCCATGTAATATTACATTCCATAACTGACACAGCATTAAAACCCTGAAATGCATTACCCACTGAACCACTCATAGCAATTTTGCTATCCCTCACCCTTTATGCAAGTCAACTTTGGTACCATAGATGTTGTTTCATGACAGCTCTGCAGTTCTTCATAGTCATCACATCAAGTTGTCTCCAGCCACTTGCCACTTCTGCCTACTTTAATGTTCTATTTTCAGTACTAGTTTTTAAACTCCTGCCTCTAAAACTGTATGTGAAACATACAGGCATGTATTTTTGCATGCAAGTGGATATTCATTCATTCAAACTCATACATTCATTGTTAGATAATTTCTAGTTGGCCTTTGCACACACACAGCAATGCTAATTCTGAAAGCAGAAATAAAGGAAGGTTCAGCGTATATACCTGTGAACTCAAATATCAGTTTGAATCTTGCTGGCATTTTGACCTTTGCTACTCATCAGCTCAAATTCAGAGTCAGGATTGTGCAAAAATAAGAAGAGGGGGAGGCTCTGTTTTAATCCAAAATATGAGCAATAAGTGAGACTACTGAAATTGGGCAATCCTTTAAGCACCAAGAGAGTGAACCTATTTTGGATTTATTTTGGATGAAAGGACAAAGTGTTACTAATCCTAACTGAAACACAGCAGACACAATTACCATTCATTTGGAGAGATAAAACTGAAAATTTACCAACTTTTTGTACAAACCAAGGACAATTAAGCTACACTAAACTTTTGCAGCTGAGTCCAAATACTCATGTCATAGTGTCTAACCTTTAATAAGCAGCAAATAACCTCTAGATCAAACATTAAATCAACTCTAAACTCGGCAAGTGAGTACCCTCAGCCAAAAATCTAAACCCCAGCCTCTAAGTGGGATCTCCACCTGGGGCTTTCAGCTGTCAACTGTGGGCTACTCCTGGGACAGCTGAATAAGAAAAGCAAGGACATAGATGCATGCACGCGCATGCGCGCGCACACACACACACACAGAGTGATATTTCCCCGGGGACTGCCCCTCCAGCACAAAGCAAGTCTGGCTCTGCAGAGAGTGGCCTGCAAGCCCATTTACAGCTCACTATCTATTACCCCACATCATTTCACCCTTACTTTCACAAAGGTCCTTGCTACACCTTCCCTTCTCATTTGCCTCACTGTTCAAAGTGGCCATGGAAAAAAACAAGTGTGTGATGCCTTTCACTGTCCCTGGAAGCACGGAGATGAAAAATGTCCTTTCTAAACAAGAACCCCTGCTGCTGCAATTTCAAACCATCAGGGCAAAACAGAGGCTGACAAGCTTAAAACTCTTTCCCATAGTTCCAGTTCTTCTTTCAGAGTTTTGCTAGCTGAAATGCTGCTTTTCCAGCTTTGTTACTGGGCTTGCATCCAATGTTTACACTGCATTACCAATATCTGCTCTATATTGTTTCTGTCACAGTGTTTCAGATAGCATACATTTTCATTTTATAGCTCTCCTGCTTCCCTTTAACTTATGACCTTTATTGAAAATGAATGCATTTGTCTGCAGACTGTCAGGCAAAAGGGTTGAATCATAGGGGCTTGGTGTCAGTGAAATGCTTTGCGATCCACTGCAGCTGTATCAGGAAAGCAGTGATGGAAAACCATAAACTGCCTGAGATTAGAAGTTTATTCTGGAGGACCCTAGCTTTCCTTTGGAAGGCCAAGCATGGTTCAAACACTCACCGAAATAAAAACAAAGGCCTGTTGGGAATGGATATTTTGATGCTTCCCTAACATAATTCTTTGTTGAGTTTTCAGTTTTTTAAAAGCATTTCTGTCTTTTCCTTCATATCTTTACCGCTCATCCAATTCACAGTGCTCCTTAGCGGATCCTAGGTGCTTGCACAAAGCATTTCAGAAGCTGAATGGGGACTGGGTGAATTCCAGAGCTCAGCAGTGTTTGGCAGCAAGGACTCAACTGCATCACCAAGACATCACTTGTTGCAAAACAGAGGCAAAAAGCCAATTTACTTTTATTTCACCAATTCATTAAACCCCAGCCACTCAGGATCTTAATTCTTCATTGTGTCCCCACAAGCTCAAAGATGCTCTTGGTTTACGAAATGCATGCATCTTGTTTGAGAGCGGGGCACGGTGAGCTCTGCACCAGTGCCCCTGTGTTGTGGTTTAACCTGGCTGGCAACTCAGCACCACGCAGCCGCTCGCTCACTCCCCCCTCTCTCAGTGGGATGGGGGAGAGAATTGGGAAGCAAAAAAAAAAGGTTAGAGCTGTGGGCTGAGATAAAGACAGTTTAATAAGAGAAAATAATAATAATAATAGTAATAATGAGAATGGTAAGAGACTATACAGAATATACAAAATCAATGATGCACAACGCAATTGCTCACCACCCACTGACCAATGCCCAGCCTGTCCCGAGCAGCGATCACCCCCCAAGCCCCGATCACTCTGCCCAAGCAGTGATCATTCTCCCCGCAACTGACCAATTACCCCCCCCGAGCATGACGTTATATGGTATGGAATAGCTCTTTGGTAAGTTTGGGTCAGCTGTGCTAGCTGTGCTGTACTCCCAGCTTGTTATGCACTTGGCCGAGCAGAAGCTCAAAAAGTCCTTGAGTAGTCTGAGCACTACTTGGCAACAACTAAAAACATCAGTGTGTTATCAACATTCCTGTAGTACTAAATCCAAAACACAGCACTATGCTAGCTACTATGAAGAAAATTAACTCTACCCCAGCCAAAACCAGTTCACCCTGACAAGGAGAAGGGTTTGGCACACTTACCAGGAGGAGGATGGAATGGGTATGAGACTGCTTGTGTATGTGTGCCATTGCTGCAGACATTCCCCTAACAAAAGCCTCTTCACATCCAGACTTAGAGCTAAGAAAGTTCAACTTGAGAGCACCATGTAGGAGACTGCAGTTTTCCAGGGTTTTAGGCAGAAGCCAACACTGGATTAAGTAATTTGTGGAAGGTAACCACAGGTTAAGCCAATCTTCTGCCTGCTGCCCCCCACACCACTGGTAATACTCTGTAAATGTGTAGTGGCAAGGCCATGTGCAGTTGCCCCCATCACAGGCCACAGATGGATATCTTTGCTCCTCTGAGAGCAGCAGAACATAAACCTGGTGGCAGCTTCCCATAAATGGGCACAGCCTTCAGAGTGGCAAAGGGCTGAAAAACAAAAAAATGAGCAATAAGGTCAGTGGCACACACCTTCACTTATCTACTTGGCTGCTGAGATGATGCTTAGGCTCTCCTGCTAGCTGTATGCCAAATATTGATAACTCATACAAGCTCTAATGACCTTGGCATTCCTCAGAACAGCAACAGCATCTTTACCAAATCTGACAGTTTAGAGTTGGAGGGCTTTGAAATTCTGTGATAGGTATGTTTGGAACACGTTTCTGAAAAAAAAAAAAAAAAAAATCAAGAACCACAGTGAAGAAGCTGACAGTGGCATTTATGCATGGTCTATGCAACTGAAACTGAAGTTTGCATGCTAGTAAAACATGCAGTTCAGTTACCAGACTACTGGAGGCTTAGAGGAACACCAGTTCATCAAGGTTAAGCTGGGGTGGGGAGAGGGAGAAGTAGGGAGGATGTGTCACTTGATTCTACACCCTTGGTAAGTGATATTCAAAATTTGGATACTCGTCTTTATGGCTGTGAAAGGAACAGGAAAAAATGAAAATTAAGAGAGAACACTCCTCAACCATTTGTTGATCATACACCGTTGTTCAGGCAACTCCATCTGGCATGAGATACCATGAAGGTATACCATATATAATCACTATTCCTATACTGCAGTATTTCCCATTGCAGGGCATTTATTTTTATGGCCATAATATGGCACCCTATTGAAACAAAATAACTGAACTAAAAAATGTATGGAGCCCTCAGGACTCTTCCAGCTGTGCATATGAGTTCTCATTTGCCTCAGCAGCCTATCTCAGGCAATGGTCTGATCTAAACTACACACACATACACAAAAATAAAACTCACCCCAAAACATAATAGACAATTGTGATATAACTTGCCTTAAAGGGACACATGTTCTTACCTCTCAGATCCTGAGATGCAACCTCAAGGATGAAGGGAGGTCTGGTAGAGACCTAGACAAGTCACCTAGACTGGCCCATGAGCAAAGAAGGATTGAGATGTCAGTAGTAGACAGGATTCCTGAAATGTGTAAACTGCATGTTTATGTGGAAAATTCATGCTCAGAACTCAGCTGTGCTATTAGGGCCGATGCTTGTCTTCCCTTAGAAAACTGTGCAGGTTGTTTCTGGCACTGCATGAAAGAGATTAGATGCTTTTTTTTTTTTTAAAAGGGGGTTATTTCATTGCTCTTCTTGCTGAAAATTTTTGTTTGTTGTTATACAAGATCAATTGTAGGCCGTGGTATATTGGAGTCTCAAACATCTGGATCACCTCATAGCAAAATTAGACTTCATCTCCAAAGCATATTTACTGTTACTTGCTCTGCAGCTGGAATACCTAACCTTGTCTTGTCTCCCTTTTTTGGTCACTGCATAAATGATGTGCTTCTGGGCAGGCTTGTATTGATCTAAAAAGCCATCATAAATTTTCCAGGTTCGGATTCAAGTTGCATTAACAGGAAAAGGCAGATCACTGTAAAATGCAATATTCTCAGGAATCAATAAATCTTGCTATTGGAACGGAAGAGGGTTTTCACTGCCTCCTCCCACTTCCCCCCCTGCTCCCCCTTCAGAAGGAAGCAGGACATCTTGCCATGCAAACTGAGTCCTCACAGCACCTGCCAGCATTGCATCTTCCCATGGCAGCAACATCCACACTCTGGCTACTGGACTCAGCACAGCTAAAGGAGCAAGAGAAGGGCTGGAGTTGGCAAGTTTATTCAAGTAGCATTGACATAGCATTTCAGGCTTACCAGTCATTTCGCCGCCTTAATAGAATTGAGGTGTGCCAGGCCTGCATCAATCACTTGCCCAATTTCCTTTAGCATTCCCCTTTTTATTAGTGTTGAGTGTTAAAAGTTAATGATGCATGTCAGTTTTTTCTAATTTAATTCCCATGGAGGATATTTTTTTCTTGCAAACATCCTTCAGATATCCAGAACAACGGAGTGCTGTTTTGATTTTTGGCCTCTTCATGCTATTTTTCATTGCAGATGTCCGTGGACATCTGGTCACAACAAAATCTCATTGCAAGACACGTTGCTGCATTAGACTTGTTGCCATGGACAGCTGGTCATGGAAATTTCATCCCTTGCAGCATTTATTCCAGGTCATGGATCTATTTCCAACAAGTGGAGATGGAGTTTCACTACAGTTACTACAGCTACCACAGTTCTGCAGCTTTTCACTGTACAGAGGATTCATGCAATGACATTTCTCATGTGGCCACCACAGCCAAAGTATCCTGGGTAACTGAGAAATGATAAAAGAATTGGTGGACTTACAGAGAGGTTAGTCAGGGTGAAATCACCAATTCAAGTGTCTGAACCCTACTTTTTTGCTTCAGGGTAGGATTTTAATTAAGACCATCAAAGCCACTTGTCTTTTATTCTTGTCACAAGGATAATGACAGATCTCACATTCTGCTGGTGCCATTGGCAAGAAAAGTTACGTATTTAACTCTTGTTCCTTTGGTGACTTCAGAAGTGGGTCCATGAGCATTCACCTCTCTAATGATCAAGATAAGTGCTTAGAAATATCACTCCATTTATTCCTTTACAAGTCCTATAATCAGCACCTACCCGTGAAGAATAGTACATTTCTTCCGACAACTGAAAATGCTGCATTAAAAGCAAAGTCTGATTTTACACTTGGTTGCCTTTATCATCTGGGCTAAGGTCTGGCATAATACAGTCCCAACAATTGCTAATTGAGCAGTATTAGCAGCAGAGCAGGGGAACAATTAACTCATGCTAACTGATGGCCCTGTGGGACTTGGTCTACCTTCCCCCAGCCATCCTGCTGATGCCTTTACTGGAGGAGGGACCAGCCATCCTGCTGATGCCTTTACTGGAGGAGGGACCCCTGCATCCAACAGCAGCTTTGCTACTTCAAGGACCAGTAAGTCAACCTTGCCCTGGACCTCCAGTCATGACCTGCTGGAAGGGTTTTCCCCTATACGTGAAAGTGGCCAGTGTGACAAGCCAATGAAGAAAAAAGAACTGGACAGCTGGGTTGGTATCTCAAAGATTGGGTTGGAGACAACAAAGCAGATGGCTTGCAGCACTCCACTGGGGCTCAGTGGGATGCCCTCTGTCTACATGGGAGCATTGCCTTTTTTAAAAAAAAGCTCTGGCCTCAGCTTTACCAGCCTGGGCTCATCCTGAGCTGCCTCATTTTCCCTTGACTTACTGTTAGATTATTCTGGTTTTCTTTTCAAGGAATCAATAATCTCATTTCAGGTCTTTTTGCTTTAACCTGCTGTTTTCAGCCTTGGTTTTCTTTCCAGTTGCTATATTTTTAAGTTTAAAGTCCTATTTGCCTCTCTTTAAATTTTCTATTTAATTGATAATTGCTCCCTAAAACCAGATGACAGATGCACCTATCAAATCTGTTTATATTGGGGGGTGGGGTGGTGTAGAAATCAATAGCAGCTTTAGCGTTAGGAAAAAAAGAATCACAAAATCATTGGGACTGGCTGGCACCTCTGGAGATTCTCTATTCCCACCCCCTGCCCCAGCAGGGTCAGGGGCAGCAGGTTGCCCTGGAGCATGTCCAGTTGGATTTTTAATATCTCCAACAATAGAGAACATTATTGCTTCATTGCTAAGAAAGTAGAAGTATCTACAGAAAGCCAGAGTTAGCTATAAAAATTCCATGCTAATTCAGTGTCTAAACAATTTTTGGAAGTGTTTTTGGCTGAAATAAATGATGTCTCGTTAACAATTTAGGAACCCCCTCTTTTGATACCAGGATATTTCCAGCTACTGCATCTTTCCATCTAATCCAAGACAACTAATTCTGTTTTCTTGTTTGGAACAGAACAGTTTTCCGAGGCTAAAAATTAACTGGTTTTGTTGACGGGGCATTTTAACCATTCACATGATGCAAGTGTCACTGCAAGCAGAGTTTCTTATAATACTGGGTACTTATTTAATACCAGATATGTCAGAGTTTCTTATAATACTTCAGGAAAGAGAGCTCTGGGACATAGCATCTTTGGGTACCAGTACCCTGCCAGATATGCATCAGTCAAGACCATGTATACAACCTTCTCCTGTCCTTCCCTGAAGCAAGCACTGACTGATTTACATCCCATGTGACCTGCCTGTAAGGTCACTGCAACCTTATTACCTCCGGTGAAAGGATGTATTTGCACGGAGGAACCTGCAGAGGTGCATTTACTAAGTTGAAAAATCCTGTTATCGTTTCTATCTCTTCTGATTTCAGCTGGCTGGTGACAAAACCTTGCTAGTGATTCAAAACTCAGTTCTGCAACATGGAAACAAATAAGCGTTCATTGAAAGCGAGCTCTTGTACTTGTAAAATGAAGCACAAAAGATGTAAAAACACAACGGGTGAGGTTCCACCTGCACCTGGGGTGGAACAAAGCAGACCCGAGACCTAGGGAGATGAGAGGGTTTAAAGTCGCCAACACTCCTCCCCTGCCTGTCAAAAATGTGTGGGTGCATTTGTCATCAGCATGGCCCGGCTCAAATAGCAAGAGGAAAACTAGCCCAGTCCACGACTTGCCTGGATGCCGGTGGGTGACCAGGCTGGGACGAGGGAGGAAACGAGCTGGGAACCCAGCCCCTGACAGGCGCAGAAAATGCTGAAGCGTCAGCTCGCTCCCAGGTAGTGGGGAGCCTGGGGTTACAGAGCAGTCAAATGGCTCACAGCAGCAAGGCCTGTTGCTGCTCTTGTCTCCCAAGAAGACTGGATGCGTATCAGGAAGCTGATTTCTGAAATGAACGTGCTGTTTCACACAAAAGCCTGCCTGTGCATCTTGAAAAAAATGCCAGGTCTCTCCAAGCTCCTCTCAAGCCTGCGTGTAAATCTTACAAATGCGTCTGTGCTCAAGAAAAATCAGCTGACGTGATAAATGTTTCAGTAAATCACATGGCCGACTTCTTTAGCATATCCATTTACAATCTGTAAACAAACCCTGGCAGGTAGTAAACCAACAAACTTTGGTATGAAATTATTTATTTATATTCTTTGAACACCCTTACAATGACAATACAGAAGTCACAGAGATGATGGGGATGGCATTTTCTGTTGCTATTGCAAACAAACCAGATAATGCTAGCAGTAACAGTGAAACAACGAAGCAGGGCTAGGTTTTCAAAGCCGGCTTGCATTACCTTGATTCTGATCCCACAGAAGAAAATTAGGTGAACTCTGAGAAATACTGAGAATCCCAGCCATGAACACTATTGTTCGTACCCATAAAGTATATTCCTCTCTGAGAAGGCTTTTGCCTTAGAAGGCAAAAGCACCTTATGCCAGCCTAACTTTGGACCCTGCCCTGTGGGTCTGCTCAAGGTCTCAGAGAAAGTCAGTGGCAGAGTGAGATATTAAAATCCACTTTTCTAATTTCTGGAGCACTGCTGCAACCACCATTTTTACCAACTTGTCACCCTTTTGTCAGTATTTATGTGAGGACACCAAGATGATTTATAGTGCTTCTTCATGAAGTGTGTCTAGAAGAGCTGGATTTGCCACAGATGCAGAAGCAAAATAGTGCATCAGACTGAAGATGAGTTACTGAGATTGTAATCTCAACCACAGCTCAATCTCTAGCAGCCTTTTTTTTTTTAAATTAAAACATTATCTAAGTGCATTGTGTGTTGAGCAGCAACAATTCTGATGATGATTCTCTTGCCAAAAGCCCACCCTACAACATCCCTTTTTCCTCTTCAAAGCTTTTGTCTTACTCTATATTAGAATATTAGTACATCAGAAACAGGATTGTCCTTCCAAAGGCACAGCATAATTGTACTCAGTTTTAGCACCAGAGCATAATTCAGCAACAAAATCACTAAGAAAAACACAAGAACAGTTCACGGTCAGTGTGCCAACTTATCTTTTAAAGTGCTGCTAGCAAAGGTATGCACATGTTTTTCACTGACAGTTGCCTGACCATGATAATTGGTGCAATTTCACTTTATTCCCACAGTACCTGCAGAAAGCAAATTTTAACTTCACAGGTCTGATACCCAAAACACCCCTTTCTGAACAGAAGTACCTCCCAAGCTTTTGATCACAAGCTATATTTATTCAGAAAGGACATGAAACCCAAAACACAACAGAGCAATGCCATGCGATCGATGTTCTAGTCAATATGCATCCAGTCGGAAGCACTAAATTCTCACAGCAAAATGTTTGCCATAAATCCAGAGTTCTGGAAGAAGGGGGAAATTTTACTGAGAAGCTCAAGGATAGGACTGTCTCACCACCATTCTGTAAGCAAAAGGAGAGCTGAAACAAATGAAATAAATCATGCACCCCTGAAATATTTACTCAGAACTAGCCAGGACACATTTGGAGCAGTATTGCTTTAGAGGTGAGATTAAACTCAATGTTACTGCAGCCTGCGCTGTCAGGTGAGTCATATTTCTTTGGACACGAAGTGGTTTGGTTTTTTGCCCCCATGAATGAAATGCTTATATACCCACTTCTTGTCAGTCAGCTGCAGGGGATTATCTGGCAGCTCGTGAAGTGCTGAGTGACAACGTCAAGGGGGACACTACTAATGTAGTAGAAGCAGCCATGAGGGGAAAAAAAAATTAAACTGCTGATCCCATCCCTGATCCTCCGTTCTCTAGGAATTAGGGCTCAACAAGGCATCCATAAAAACCAGCTAAAAACTTCCAGCAAAATTCAGTCCGTGCTCTGCCATAAAGTGCTCACATCACAAAGCAAAAAAGTGTTACTGTTAAACCCCTATCAAATAAAAGTAGGGCAAAGATGTTGGAAGAGAACAAAGGACTTCAAGGAAACACAAAACAAAAAACCAGCTTTTCTTTGCTTTTTCCTTAGATGTATTGGCATGTATTTCTCCCCCAAGGACTG
This sequence comes from Egretta garzetta, assembly GCF_000687185.1. NCBI lineage: Eukaryota > Metazoa > Chordata > Aves > Pelecaniformes > Ardeidae > Egretta > Egretta garzetta. The sequence continues at coordinate 17,008 of NW_009260011.1, forward strand.
TAACTGTGCTCACTGTCACCCCACAGCCCAGCCCAGAGGTTTTCGGGAAGCCCAAGACTAACGCTGTGCTTCTCTTAATGTTCTTTAGGTTATTCTGCTTGGTGATTTGCCTCCAAAGACAGAGCCAGCCTCTTGGACAGCTGCAATGCCTCGGAGGCAGGGATGGGATGCCTGGTGGGCAGTGGTTCTCTGAGGGTCCCGCTGGAGCCAGCCAAGCGCCAGACCATGAGCCAGAAGCCAGTTCAGCTGGTTGACTAATTCTCTGCTCGCCACACAGCCGCTGAGCTCATTCTGAAGCCTCCCACTCCTTTCGATCGCGCAACAAAGACTCTTTCACAGGGAGGGGCATTTCCAATTCAAGGGTAGAAAATCTGTGTATTCAGTAATTTTGAGGAGGGCAGGGGGAAATAATTACACAACACCTCAGCCAGTCGCTCTGGTTTTGTCTGACTGCTTAGAGAGCTTTCAAAGGAGAGAGAGTAGTCACTATAGAAACTGCCACATCATGCAGTTGTTTATGCTGCCTCTGAGATATGGAATACTTTTTTAATGAGACATATGTATTTTTTTTGCTGCCTTTAGGGAACACTCCACAGTAAATGCTGGGCTTTGTTGTGTGGGTTTCTGCGTTGGTTTGTTTTTTTTTTTTAATTATTATTATTTCTTTAGGTTTGTTTTTTTTCACCATTGAATGGAGGCTACATATACAATATACAAGGCTTTATCTGGAAATTCGTTTCCAGAAGTGATAAATGAACAATTGTATCAGACCCTTTGAGCTATATTTTAGCAGCAACTTGAGTTCTTATAACTGTGGATGAACTCAAATTGCAGGATAGGTATAAAAAAAAAAAAGAGAACACAAAAGTAGCTGTGTTTAAGCAGTTAACCCACAGCTTATTGAGAAGAAGGAGGGTTGAAGAGATCACATGCACAAAAGTCCAGCAGGTCCCAGTTTGATGGCCAGCAATTCGAAACTAAATGTCTACAGAGAAAAAAGCCCTAGCTGTTTGCATCAACTTTATAGATAATTGAGCTGTCGCATAAAAAATAAGACCTCGCAAAAAGCAGTGATACATGCAAAATACCTAGAGTCAGTGAAGTTCTCAATAAATACATTAAGAAAAACACAGTATATGTAACCTCTCAGTGATCAGTCACCTTTAAACTACAGTGACGTATTTCTATTTTATCTTCACCACAATAAAGCTGAGAAGATATATATCATTCAATGGCACAAACATATTGAACTTCAATGCTCACCTCTCAGTCCTCAGATCTAGATTTTTCTTTTATTTCTCCCCACTGAAAGGATGAAAGCCATTTGGCCAAAGTGTATGCTGCCTGGACTCCCATCTTTTCCCACCGTGAATGCCTTTTTTCTGTCAAGTGTTTTCTTGGGACATTTGCATGAATAAAGCATTATGTATTCAGATGTGCAGGATTATTTCATGAGATGCTCTGGATGTTTTCCACTCCTTCAGCGCAGCCTCCCATTCAGAACAACCTCTTCCACCAGCCCCATCCTGCTCCCTCAGCCCCATGTCCTCCTGCTCCATCTCACAGGCTCAAGCACCCTTGCTCATCCTCAGATGCTCATCCCCATCTGTACTGCTCCCTGTTTATCTTTCCCAGCCCCTCTCTATCCTGAAACTCTCCAGTGTGCCAGATGCCCTTCTTGCCTCAAAGCAGGCTTTTGCCTGCTTAGTGCTGCCAGAACTACCAAGCCTTTACTTTCAGCAAAAGTTGCAGGCTGCCCTCTGCACCCTCTGTGCTTGGTGCAGGAAGCACAGGCAGAGGCAGAAGCATGCCTGAGGACGGGCTGGGTGATTCATGCCCACATTGTGGGGCTGGAGGCCAGAAGGGACAAAATTAACTGCCCCTCCTGGCCCCAGCTACCTGCCTGGGTGCCAGCAGTCCCAGGGGCTGGGCAAGGAGCTCAGATCAATATGTGTGAAAACAAACAAACCAGTCAACCCACCACACACAGACGGCAACAGCTGGACTAATTTGCATCTCTGTCCTGTACAGAGATTCAAGCCTAGCAAGCTTGCATTTCTATGTTCATCTCTTCCTTACAGACACCACAGCTCTCACTCTGCTGCTGCCAAATCCAGGAAGGGTTCTTTGGGCAGGCGGGGTAAGGTGAGGTGTTGTTTCTCTCTCTCTTTTTTTTTTTTTTTTTAATGCATGCCTTCATAACATACTTCGTAGTTTAACTCCTGGAAAATTACTGTTAATCAGCCACAGGGGACTGGCCATGGTCTGAAGACTGGAATGACTTACGAAGTACACAGATCCTGGATCTCTACCAAGCATTACTTCAGCAGAGTTTTCAGTCCAGTTTTCAGTCAGACACTGGATAAACCCTACCCGCCAGTACAAACTTGGCCAGAAGATACTTTTTTGTATCAGCTTGGCAGACCCATCATCAGATGTCTGTCTGCTGCTAGATCTGAAATTTACAAAGATAGATGATAAAGGGAGGTATTTCTGGTGGGCTGAAGGAGTCTGTTCACAGTCCAGTGCTATTCGATGTATTTTCCTCAAGATGATGACAAACATACCACTGGAAAAGTTGCAAGATGAGGCAGAACTGGTGGAATGGTGAATAGATTGGGTCATGACTGCTGTCAGATCTGCATCCCAATGGTAATATAACTTCATAATAATATATTGCATTATGCCTATAGAAATGCATGTAGGAGTGAAGGCTACAGGACACACAAATGCAGTCATAGTTTGGAAAGCCAGGATTCGAAAAGGTTCAGAGTCAAGCAGGTTAACCCACTGACCCTGCCCAGCTGGTGCACCTAACAAAGTAATTGGCACAGGGCTATGACCAGAAGAAGCAGGGAGGTGTTACCCTGTAGCTCTTATGTGGCATTTATACAGCCACTATGGAATCCCGCACCTCTGCTGGGAGCTTCCATGACGCACACATCACAGCACTGAAAAGAGCTCAGAGGACAACAAGGAGAACAATGGGAGGTCCAGGAAAGGCTGTTTACCAAGGAAGCACAGTCTAGTCAACTTAGCCAAGGAAAGGTTAAGAGGTGACTTGCTCCCTGTTCAGGAGTAGCTGCCTGTGGAGGCGATTACTACTAGCAGAGAGTACTTCAGCAGGCAGAGACTTAACAAGATCAAATGGCTAGAAGCAGAAGCCAGCCAAATTAATAGTAAAAAAAGGGTCTTTTTTAAAAATCAGTCAATGTAATTAACCAATAGAGCAACTTTCTAGGCCAATGCTCTCACCTCAATGTTTTAAATCAAAACTCCTTCTCTTTCTCTAAAGGTGTGTCAGGAGTTAAGCTCTTGAGGTGGGAATAACTCTGTTAACTCTTATGGCCTGGTTACAAAACCATGATAGCAGCCATTAAGGGCCTGACTTAAAGGTCCATGTCACCCATGTCTCTCCATAAGAGGCCAGTGCAGGTGCCCAGGGAGGGCCATGAGAGGGACCAGGCTCAGTGCAGGACAGGCTCCCCAGTCTCCGTGGCTGTCAGTGCCAGGAAACAGCCTGAAGAGAGCTGCACATCCCTGGGCCAAGCTGCTGGCCTCTGTTGTACCACAGGAAGAGGCATGGTGACCACCCCACTGGAAACCAGCACAGAGAGCGAATGCCACCAGGAGAAAGACCAAACCAGCAAGCCTGGGAAAGGCATCCAAAGGCAGTGAGAAGTCTGAGAAAGAGCACCCTCCCCACTGGGATCTCGGGCCAAGGGCATTGCACAGCTCTGCCACTTTCCTCCTCCCCTGAGGCCACCATGGTCATCAGCTGCTGCTGTGGTCCCTTTGGTCCTGTTTGCCCACTGGCAGCACTAGCATCACTCCAGACACCCAGGTGCTGCAAAGTGATCAGATCATCTCCAGATGCTCCCTCATTTCTTACCTCTTCCCTCAATTCATGCTCTAATGCTAGCAGTCATTATCACCTGTGAGGTCTGCTTCATCAGGCCTCCACCTGCTCCTTATTCATCTTCTCAGTTTTCCTCCTTTTCCCCGCACCTCTTAGCAATGTACAACATGATGAAGGCTCCAGTATTCAAATCCTTAAGCACAATTTGTCCCTGTTGTGTGGCCACCAGGAGCAGGTGGATGCCTCTTGGAAAAAGCCATGTTCCTTCAAGTAGCTGGAGTGTTTCCAGCAGGAGTCTTCCCAGCAGGGTTTCCTGGCAAGGTGAGAGCTTAGCACAGAGCTTCTGAAAAACCTATTGTAAAAAATGCCATACAAATACATAAAAAAGAAAGTACAGCCAATGCCTGGGATAAGAAATTAGAAATTATCCAGTGCTGTAAAAAAAAAAATAAAAGCACAGAAGAAAAAAAAAGTTTCAAAGCAAAAGCTATGTGAGAAAAAAGACATGGTTCAAGCAAGCAAACAAAGGGAGAAAAAGGGACTTACAATAAAAGCAAAAATGGGTGTTGTAGGCAACTAGAAGACTGTAGCAGTTACCAGAACTGCAGACCTGGTGACACAACATACCTAGAAAACGTTACAGATGTGTGTCCTACTTCACTAGGGAAGCTGAGTATTTGCACTGTCCATATATAAACCCATCATCTCTTCAGAGCAAAGACTACTTGCATGTAAACACAATTGGGACTCGGTAATTAACTAGGGTAACAAAATGTTCTGCACAGCTTCTGAAAGAGCAGGTAACTGCACCAGAGAGTTGTCTAGAAAACTTCTGTTCATGCATCATTATTTCCTAGGCAAAATGTTATCAGAAGAAAATTCCACCTCCATTAGGAAGGAGGGCATTTCACCTTTCTCTTTTAGTTGGCAGCTGTCCGTTTTTGGTTCGGAAGTGCATCATGTAAGACCATAAATCTCAGTGACCAGGCCATAGCCTTGTGCTTCTCTGGACAGCTGGCCACCAGCCCTCCCAGTAGCAGTGAATCCTCCCATACACCCCCAAGATTTTCATCATTGATCTGTGCATTCAAACCTGGATGGCGTTCGCAGAAGGCTCTTTCACAGACAACTGCACTGCGATAAACCCCAGGGTGTTTGTTAGTTGGGCTCCTTGGTCATCTCCATGCCTGCTCAGGTGACCTGTGCTGCAGTCTGCATGGGACGGGCTCCCACCCAGAGCCTACCGCGCATGGGTGAGACACAACAGCCTCAACCATTCGCATCCCTGTGGTTAAAAGCCATGCGGTATCCTTCAGCAATTAAAAGACAGGTGGCCCTGTTTCTTGTAATCTGTGAAATCTGTGATGCTCTCTATAGACGGGTGACAGGATGCAGTTTATGGTGCAATTTCTGTTCCCCTTCACCAGCCACAGAGGCTTCTAATTGCAGGCTGTACTCCACAGGGATTACCTTGCCCATCCCCTTGGTGAGGCAGATGCTGTTTACCTTGCTCAACCTCCCTCAGGATTTTTCCTAAAGGAAAATAACTCTGTAGAAGCCTCCTTGAACAAGGCCAGTGGGCAACACATTGGTGAGGACAAAGAGCATGTGATCCCATCTCCGTCTCCTCTCTTCATCAGTGCTTGCTGAATCTAGCCAGTTACAGTTTACAGGTATCCACAGCTGCTTCCAACCAGCTTCCCTAACTGCGCTTCATGTCAGATCCTGAGCTGTGCCCATTGCCACAAAGGCAGCCTGACGGGGATTTATGAGGCTGCACCCTTGACAGCTTCATTAATGTTCTTTATAGTAAGCTCTCTTCACCCCAGTGTAACAGCAATTAGAGCCTTACCTCCTCTCTGCATGCTAGGTTTGAGAAAGTTTTGATTCTACAGGGAATACAGGATTTCCCATTTTGGCAGATTTGTATCTTTTCCCTTTTACAATCAATCAGTGCAAAATTCTCGACCAGATATCCTCTAAGTTCAACTTTCTGAGAATAATATAAACCTTGTATTCTCTGGTTTACATAATTGTTGGTTTAATGCTTGATATGTTTTATATTTGTATGCCTGAGGGCCAGTTCAGCTCAAAGCAATTCCTGGTACAATGCATGTAGGAAAAGATGTGCATTGAAAAAGCAGAGCTCTTTAATGGGAGAATTGTTTATTTCCATTTCCCACTGAAGCAAACTACAGTCCTTTGTGCAGCCACCTTTCTTACTAAGAAGTTTTCAAACAGTTTTTAATAGACTTTTAAAACAGGCATTTAGGAATTGAGACACCTCCAACATGCCTGATGGAGCATCTCACACAGCCCTCATCAGCTGGGTAACAAAGCATCGCCCTGATACTGAGGGAAAATGTGCAAAGAATAATTTCTAAACATTTCATCCAGGCATCAGCTGTTACTTATTTTTGCGCTTTGAAACTGCCTTGTTCTTTGAACCAAAAACTTTCTTCCTGGAAAACTTAACTTTCTGCTGAGGAAGCATCAAAACAAAGCAGGTAAGGCATTTCAAGAAGTTACTGCATAGGAAGTGCGACTAAGTTAGACCAAATCTTCATCTCAGCTTGTGTCCCATCACTGGCAGCTGCCAAAAGCCAGTGCTTGGGGCAGGGCAGAGCATGTGTGATGTGAAGCTGCCCTGAGTGCTGCCCCAGCAGCAGCCGGCAGCCCAGGACTTCCTCAGCCAGGGCAGCTGGGGTTGGAGGGAGCAGCTCCCAGTGGCTTTTGCTTTGAGAAGTTCAGTGCCTTCTACATCACTGTGGGCTTTTAGCACTTACCATATCCTGCACCCTGGAGTTCCTGGGCTCAGCCGCAGGTCACGTAAAGACAGCATCGTGTCTCTGCGGCACAGCACGTGATGAAAAAGGCATTGAGTTGCTGTTCCTCTTCCCACGCGCCCGCGGCTCTTGGGTGTCAACAGGGCCCTCTCACCTCCACCCTGCCAACTCCTCTCCAAGGTAAAACCCTCTCATTCCTTGGGCAGAGGGTGCGCCTTGCATCTAGTCATCCCCTGCCTGTGGCTGGGCTTTTCTGACTTCTGCCATATCCCCCCTTGAGACACAGAAACAGGATTGCATAGAACATGCAGCACATGGGCACACCAGGGATTTACAGAGCATCACAAGTATATTCTTCCTGTACTCTTTCCTAGCAATTCAATTTGTTTTCTGGACTGCTCCTGGCTTTTTTATGCTTTCACAGCTCTATACAACATCACAATCTCATTTCCAAGTGGACATAGAAGCAGTGTCTTCAATCCAGAAACTAAGGGAAATTGTCTCTTTCCCATGAAAAGTTTATGTTTTGGCAATCCATCAGAGCTTCATAAAAAAGGGGAGGCTTTGCTGAAAAAAATTCCCAGCCAGCTCAGGGAAGAAACCTCTATCTTCCACAGGCATCAAGCTGAACTGTAAGGCTCACTGTCATCTGATCTTTCAGAATGCTAGTTTCTCCCCCAAGCAAAGCTGTGTGAAAGAGCTGTGCTCCTCCCAGCATGGCCAAGCAAAATGGGTTTCCTATGCAGGGGTGCAGCTGCCGCCTCTCCCATCGTGCCCCTGCTAGCACTGCACCCGTCATGGTGCTAATTAGTCCACAGCATGATTAGCCAGGTCAGAGAGATCAGCATATTGTAAATTGAGTTCTAGAGGCTGTTAAACCTTGATATTTGAGTTAGCCTTTAATTAAAACCTTTCTAAGCACAAAACATCCTCTCTCAACAAGCTGCACCAGACAAGACACAGAAAACTAATTGGCCTAGTAAAAGTTAAGGATTAAGAAACATTGATAAACAGAAGCAAGGACAGCAGATGTTGTTTTTATGGTAGCCTGCCCTTAGTTCACAGTCAGGAGACATCGACAGGAATGCTGCAGTATCTCCACAGGTCAGTCAGTTTTGCTGTAGAAGGTGAAAAGAGTAACTACAGTTCAGCCAGTAGGTCAGGAGAAAACAAATATATTTGAATGAGTAAGTGAAAAGAGTAACATGGAGCATTTCTAAAAATACCACTGACGTTAATAGGAAGACATGAGCTAACAGTTTAGCAACAGACAAGGGAGTCAGTGGCTCCTGATTTCCAGCCCCAGCATCCTCTGTGGGCTTCAGCAAGCCAAGCTCGGTATCGACCTGAGGCATTTATAAGACTCTGCCATTTCAATGCTTTCCACATAAATCAACAAGTTTTAGAAAAGTCCCTCATGCACTTTCAGGAGTTTCTGGCACGTCTCATTTTGTGTAAAAATAGCATACCACTTTGATGGGCATTTTTGGAATTTTGGTTATTTCAGTTTTGTATTGAGGAGTATTATTAGTTGTTAGGCAATTTTGGTTTTGTTAGGGAAATAAAAAGGAAATGAACATATACTATGCTGTCATTATTTGGGGACTGTGTCATGCTCAGGAGATAACTCTGCTCGTTACCTTGCCAGATGCATGCTTATGAAAATTTGTGCATGTTTCTAAACCATGGCAGAGATCAGAAATAGAGTTCAGGTTGTGACTGGTTGATTTATTTGACCTCTGCTGTAGAGGAGCTGTCACAGGACAGGGGACAAGCACTGCCCTTGTGCATCCCCCAAACTTTGCTGTGGTTTTTGTAAGGGTGGGTGGACTACAGGCCTGAACCCTCTTGGCCTGGTGGAGTTAACCCTCACAACCTCACCAGCTGGGCTGACATGACAGATCTCAGTTTGACCCCACCTTCATGCCATCTTTGAATGGAAGCTTGTAGCTGTATTTTATTCAAAAGACCCAGGCCAGATATCCAGGCAAACAATATTGAGCAAAGGACTGAACATGTGGCTGATCAAGTGCTTATCCATCACCCAGCTGCGCATTCTTACCTCTTGCTCTAAGTGCAAGGTGGCTTACGTCTACCACAGGGCAAGCCATTACATGCGTCTGCAACCACTAAAATCTCTCTAAGGTTTGTATTCATTTCTCAAAGCATCTATTTATAGCTGAAAAATAATCTCCGTATTTTTAGAGACACATTTGCTGGGCCCTTTTAGAGACAGCAGTCAGAGCTAAAATAGCCATCCACTTAAAAAAAACAGGGAGTTTTTTCCATACCCCTCAACTGAGACAGTATTTTTTGCACATATTGAAATTCCATCTTAAGAGCACACACTATGCAGAAACTGCAAGTGTCTCATTTCAATCGCATCCCTGCATAAAGAGTGTGCCAACTCCTGCTCTGAAGGTAGCTGTAGACAAGAAGTGTAGTCAAGAGCTGGGTAGAAAGTTGTCTGATGGGTAAAGAATAACTTAGGGTAAAAACAAGGTTAAAGCTGAGGTGTCCTTATGGTTACATCTGGGATACTTCTTACTTTGCAGTGGGATATTGCAGTAAATTTTGTATCAAAGGCCTGATGCTGTGAATCCACACATGTTAGCTTGCAAAAGGTGATGTGACAATTTTTTCTGAGAAAGGTGTGAGTTCTAAGCAGCAGTCTAGAATTTTCTAACACTTTGTGTCAGAGCTAATAACAACAATGAAAAAGGCAAGAGAGACGGCTGATTGTATTAACAGAGATAAAGTATGTGAAAAGGATTTTTTTTTCTTTCCTCTAGAGTTTCCTGCAGAATTTGATAAAATTTGTGATGACAGTTAGGTGCTTAAATGCAGGTGGAGTTGCAAAAGTCCACGTGTGTTATGCATTAAAAAATGCATAGATTTTAATAATGATGTGATATTGCTGCCTTCCTTCTGTTGTGGGGTACTTGTAGCTTTTAAGGTTAAGTCCTCGAGCAAAAGTACTGGTTTTGAATATACTGACAACTGGAGAGGATGGAAGTCAATAGGTTACTTGAATATAATCTGAAAATGTATGTTTATTGTTAACAGTTATCAAGAAAAAAATTCTATGATAAAGAGGAGACAGACTGGAACCACTGGCAAAGAAGAAGGGCAGCAGAGAACCACATTGGTTTAGGAAGTAACTGAAAAGCAGCACCCGAAATAGAAGTTAAGATGGGAGAATCTTAAGTGATTATAAATGACTTTAGAAGGTTACACAGTGATGGTCTTAAAGGTAGATTAGTCCCATATACTTGTCTGAAGGAATCTTTTTTACTTTGTATGTCTTTGGCATAGGTTTTTCTCCACTCTCTCACCACTCCTAATGCTAATAAGAGCCTAGCTCCCGTCACTTTATTCCTGTCACTGACCCTGACCCCTATTCCTGTATGCCATATATTTAATGTAATTGAATTAATCCCTTTTTACAGCCGGAGCTGAAATATTGCCCACTGGGGATTTCTTTCACTTTTCCTCTCTCTTTGTAAGCTTAGCTAACATGTCTTCACAGAGGATTTCCCCATGACAAAAAAGCCATAAAAATTATGAAAGTAAATGAACAAATGCCTGAATGGAGAGATTCACATGCGGATAACCACCATAGCTTGTCTTCATTGAGTGGTTCATACAGTTGCAAAAGTTGATTGATTGAAGTGAGAGTGATTTTTAGCAGTGGAGGTGCAGGCATTAGGTGGACTGATTTCAGATGTAATTCTGATGTTGCTATGAAAGTATCATTGTTAGACAACTGACAGGTAAATAGACAGGTATAAATAGGCATATAGATACTCTTTCTGTGCTCATGTTTGAGATATTTCCATCTGCGGGTCACTGTGATCTTGGTTCATCACTTTCCCTGTAGATTAATTTCTGCTTCTCAGAAAACTTGAGTGAACATGGGTTTTGTGAAGTCAGAGGGAGATGGAAAGCCTACTACATGCTTCTCCACTGTTTCACATTATCCTCTTCCCTTGCTTTCTTGGGGAAATCTTCCCTAGTACACACAAGAGATTAAATCCTGCTTGAAAACTCAGGCCTGCTGCCCTTGTCTCACGGCCTCATGAAATCTCAGATTGAAAAAGCAAAAAGTAAAGCCTTGAATTCTGCTACTGAGACATGCAGCTGCTTCAGATATGTTACTGCTCTGAAGCAAAAATTGCACCTACCCAGTATCCATGATTTGTCTTCAGCTGCATTCAAAGTGTTAAAATCAGAGTGGCAGATCAGAGAGATGGTGAGCCTTGCATGAACAGCAAACCTCACCCTCAGGAAGCCTCTCTGTCAGGGACTTCTATTTGAACACATGCAGTCCTGGGGAGGGGCAGAAGGATCAGTTTGATGTACACCTCCTGCACTGAGGACTGTAAAGAAAGGAGCAGAAAACACGTGTGAATTTAACTTCTAAATAAGGAAGCAGAGTATTTTGTGCATATAAGGTCTGAAGCACAGTGCCATGGCTCGTAGGTTCAAATATCGAAGAATCACAGAAGTGTTGGCTGGGATGGCACCGTGGAGATCTTTCCTCTAACTTCTTACTTGAAGCAGGACTTTCTCCAGCTCTCTGACAGGTTTCTGGGGTTTTGCTAAGCCAGCCTTGAATGCTTCTATGGAGGGAGATCCCTCTGTGGGCCACCTGTGCCAGTGCTGTGCCATTTCATAGTGAGCAGGGTGCCTGGTTGGAGCTCTCAGTCAGCAACACTGTGGTCTCATCTCCCCGGCTGCCACCACCCAGATGCTCTCAGCCCCACCACCTTGGCAGTCAGCCCTTGCACAACTGCAGGCAACACTTTGACTGCTTGACTCCTCCTTGCAGACCAAGCAAGCCCAGCTCCCTCAGCCTCTCTATGTACGTTATGGTGTGAAGTCTCAGAAGGTCTCTCCTGGACCCTCACCAGTTTCCTCACATCCCTCTAAACTCCCAACACAGCACCCCAGGTGCAGCCTCACCTGGAGCCATGGAGAGGGAGGTCATAACTCCCTGTGGTGCACTGGCCATGCTACGCAGTACATGGTGTGCCTTCATCATTTAGTGCCCACTGGAAGGCACAGTAGGAAAAATCTGAGAGAAAGGAAGATATTTATCAGGATTAAGAGTTATTTTTACGCAAGCAGTATTTGCTGACGAGCATGTTTTCTGCTGCTGTTACCTACTTTCTTCCCAAAGTTCACCATACATGGAGCAAAGACAACAAACTGCCTTTGCAGAAGTGATTAAGAGTGTGGGAATGTACACAGTTCTCTAAGACTTGTGGGAATCACAGATAAAACCATTCACAGCTATCTGTGTGTTGTATTTTTAAACCATCGTGGAGCATGCATTGACATGACTTCTAAGAAACCAATATCCTTCAGCCAGGCAGTGCTCAGGGAAGTCCAAATTACAAGGGCATGGGCATTCTGATCCACAACTGAAGCAAAAATACCACCTACAACTGTTTTTAAAGGTTTGGTACAGAAAAGGTATTTATGTATTTCTCTAGTGGATGATCCCTAACTGATGAATGACTTCAAGTGCAGATACTGGGAGCTTTGGAGGAGAATAGAGGGAGCTTGGAAAGCACTGTTTGAAACAGCCTCAGGGTTGCTGAAGGTACAGGAGGCTGCGATTCTCAAAGGCAGAGCTAAGCTATCTCATACATGCATTGGCATTGGACATGCTTACAATTTTGCAAAACCTCAGCATGTCTCCCAAATAATATGGTGCACATGATAGGAACAGATCATGGTGTTTCATTACCTTCAGCAAGAGCTCATGAAGATTCTTATGATAATCATGCAATTCCTGTGCATTGCTGATTGACCTTTGTGATTGCCTGGCAGAAACAGCAGCCCTGATTGATGTACAGGTGCTATTCAAATGAGATGTAATCACCGTATTTGTGTTTATGGAAGACCTGAGCACAAGCAGCAGGGTATAAAACATTTTATGGTGGTTTTCAGGCATGCACTCATGCTAGGTGTTACGGACTGTGTGCACACCCCTGCTGGAGAAAAGTCCCCTCATCAAAAAGCAATTCATCAAGATGGAAAAAAAATCATGTTCTTTCATTCCTTGTTCCAGCAGAATGTGGATGTGATGTCAGCTGCCTGGACCCGCATAACTAATGCGAGCATGTCACAATTGCTCTGTATCCAGCCTCATACTACCTGTCGGAAATGGAAGGCTGTTGGGTAATTCTTTGAGTGAGTGTGTGTACGCATGTAGTGTGTGTGCGCACGCACATCTGCAAACTCTATTCACTGTATACATGCATGCATCAAGCCTATCAGTGACCAGAAATGTTTTCGGGGCAGAAAGAAAGGCATTTTCACTTGAAACCCTCATGTTCGTGTGTCTGCAACTCTCTGAATGAAATGTAACACTCAGGATGAACATTTCACATTTGAAGTCTCATCTCAGTGTTTTCTTTTCCCCCAGACATGTCAGTAAGATTTCACACAGTTCAGAAAATGAGTTTGCACCATTTACGCAGGTTCTTCAGATGATTTTTCCTGTTGACTTCAGCTAAATTTAGATTGTCACTGCCTTTCTTCCTTTCATGACCAACATACCTTGGTCACAGAGGATGAATTAGGGCTTGTCAATGTTTCTATTAGCCAGGGCTCTGGCCCCTTTGAGAAGTCTACAACAGATTCCCTAAAATCAGGGCTTATTAAATAAATCCATTTGTTCCTAAGGAAAGGACACAGAAAAATGTGAAATAAAAGAAAATTGGGTCAGCAATGAGGGAGGGATACCCACAAGTCACACCCAGTGCTCAGGGGCTTTCACTGTTGCCTGTTACGGGAAATAGAAAAACATCTGATGGCAGCATGGACTTGCCTTGCTGCGGGCACACCAAGAGGTACTCGCAAAAGGTGGTGAGCCCAGCAGGCTGAATCCTTGTTCTCCACTGCATGGAAGAAAGGGATTGTTTTCTTGAATGAACTGCATGTTTTGTACAGAATAAAATACCTTAGGGCTTTTAAAAATAGTTTTAGGTTGGGGGTTTTGTGACACAAGGGAAATAACTTTTGAAATTTTGTGATTCTGGTATAGTAAAAAAAAAAAATTGTAGCACTTGCCACTTTCTCTAAAAGAGAATTCTCACATCGGCACTTGGTATTTTTGTGAAGCCTTCATCCTGAATTCACCATTTTCAAGTTAGAAGATGCGACATGCTAGTGCAAAGGAAGTTGTTAGTCTGTCATCAGCATTGTTTATGTATCAGCTGTGGACATTATACCATGCTGGTTACTGCTCAGAAATCATGGCTTTACCAATCTATATGGATAACCACAGCCTTTTAGCTCCTATGACAGCCATCGTGTTGTCAGGGCAGGGAGAAGCTTGTTGATGGACTCATAAAAGAGCAACAGTGCATGGTGTCTCACACAGCCACAGCATCCATCAGTTCGATACATTGCCAAGCATTAATTAATAGACTGTTAAACACATTTTAAATTTAAGCTAGAATCATGATTTAAACTTTATTTTACTAGCACTCTTTTTTTGCTAGACTTTCAACTAGACGATTCAATTTTTGTTTTATCAAAGAAAGAACCAGCACTCCCACCTGCGGTTCCTGGAGAAAGGTGTGCCAAGGCGCAAGGGGCATACTTAGGGTACACTGCCTCCATGAGGACCACAAAGCCACATGATCCCCAAAATACTTTCAGTGGATGGAAGGGCTGGGGCCTCAGACCTGGTAAGGAGCAAAGGACCGGAGCAGGAATACCTGCAGGTGCTGACTTTCTGTCAGGTTTTCCCCAGGGCAAGCATCCCCCTTGCTAGAAGCAAATAGCCAACAGACACGCCGTGACTCCAGGCAAGAACTGAATTGTCACGTCTGGGCTCTGATTCCACTGTAATGAATAAAATATTCTATCTGGTCTACTCTAAACATCTGCATAAGTATATCTGTAAAATACAGATGATTAAAGCGGGTGTAATCTCCTTAACGCAAATGAGATATGCCCTGCTCTGTGCAAAGCCAAACATCACTGGCATGCTGCAGTTATGTAGGGTTTAGCTCAAGGAGTGGGGGGCAGGGTGGAGGGAAGGGAGAGAGCACATGTGAGAGCTGTCAGTAGAAGAAAATCAGACGTTCTATCAGAGTCCAAGAAATCATAGCCCAATTCAATAGAATGAAGTGTGCCTAACAAGCTATCAGAATACTACTTTAAAAAGCCAGATAAACAGTACCATGTTTCACAACAACAAAGACTGCATAAACCTTGTTTTCTTTTAATAATAAAGGATATTTCTGAATAACACCCTTTTAGCTGCCTGCTATGCCTACGCACACTCAGACCAGTGATCACGAAGCTATTTTCCCAGCAGGTGACTTTTCAGTAAGTCGTTCCTATGTGAAATCTCACTTGTAAATGAGGAAGTGGATCTATATGACTGTAAATTTAATGGGAGACAAATTGCTGGTGGTGTTATTCCATAGTGGCTCTCTCTACACAGCCCCAGTATGAGACAAAGCATGACACAAAGCTTATAGATTCAGTGCAATAAAGTGTAAATAATTGAAAGCTTTTTGATATTACCCTGTCTTCTTTTAGCATGTGTCTCCAATAACAAATTCATTTGTATCTTAAAAGTGGCTTGATCCATATCTTCAGTCATTTCCACAGTTTTGCTTCTTAACCTTGCGATGGCATGATCTGCCTTGCACATGCCTTTCCCCTGTTGTGTTACTCTGTGTACACCCTGGGAGTTTTCCTCTCTCATACTCATCATTTTCCACATCACATGTGAATCACTATGTCTCCTGCCTCCAGTAACCATTGTACGCAGTAATAGGAAAGTTGATTATAGCACTGAGTATTTTAATTAGGATTAGGATTCAAGACCTGCAGTTTCTTCCTTCCTCTTTACTGAGCATGTGTTTGCTGTCCCTGGAGAATTCGACCTGTCCCTCCAGGTGCCGCAAGGAGTCATAGCCCCAATGCCCAGGTGTTATCTGACATAGGTAACATCCTTCATGAGACCAATCTGGCCCCTGATTCATTAACCTTGTTTTATATTCTATGGCCTACTAAAACCTCCTTTTTTAAAAGGTTTATTAATCTGCTTGCAGAATGTTATAACTTTCTAAATGTACAGATTTTGTGGGAGAGCTTTTTCCAGGCTGGAAAATTCATTTCAGGCTACGAATGTGTCACCTATGATCTGTAGACGTAGATATTTCCTTCACTCACCATTGTGATTTGATTTACTGGGCCTGTTCCTGCTCCCATTTCAGTCACCAAAATCGGCTGCCTAACTGAATAAGGATGGGCTCAATCCCTGAAAGTGTCTTTTAAAACTTTTAATAATTTTTAGGGTATTTTTGCCACGCTTTTCAAACCCTGTTGATTGATTCAGTTGTGCGTTAATTTGAACAGAAATTTTACTCTGTTTTAGTACTTCAGAAATACCCTTTTCCTGAATGGGTTTCTTTTGCTGAAGCTTTTCTAGTTCTTAAGAGACTGTTTTCAAAAAGCATGAAGGAACAATACCAAAGAGAGTAAACTGTGGAGGCAGTGGATAGGAGGCTCAGACTAGAAATGGCTTCAGAATAAATTCTGTTAGGAAGCTGATTGCTCCTCACCATTTGTAGTTATCACTTTGCTAACCTTTGGGAAAAACAGACCCAGAGCAAGGCAACTTTCAGCTTCCAAAGGCAGATATAGAAGGTATTAATGATTTTCCTAAAATGCCTCATTTACATTTTTACCTTGTCTCATATTGTGCGTTGGATATTTCTGTAATAGCTTGCCATTGTGGTCATTCTGCCATACTATATCTGTCGACCTAGCTGTGTGTGTATATACATGTGCGTGAATGTGATCCAGTTTAGACGGACACTTTTACATGTCTGAACACATTTCTCAAATATGCCACACCACATACAAAATATATGGTTTATTATGTAAGTACATATCACATAGACTGAATAAAAAAAAATTCTATCAATTCTTATGAATATATGTAATACATATGTTTATGACACATATTTTCTCTAATTTGGCTCCTTTGTCTGAGCCAATCTACAGCAGCAGACAACAATATCTTTCTTTCATGATCATTGTGGGACCAAAAGTATTGATATTTTAATATTTATCCCATAAACTGGAATGTTTAATATATAATTCACCCAAATACACTCATTTTTATGAGTGGATCAGGAAGTCTACTCACCATTAGTAAATTCTCCCAGACTGGTGCTTTATTCACTAAATCCACACTGAAATGCAGGATTAGTTTTCAGTAAGATCTCCCTGACTGTGAATTTTAAGACTCCTCGAAATGCACACTTTTCAGTGTTAGCTGCTGTGCCATTGCCAATGGGTATATGTCGTTCAGCACACACACCAGTATTTCTATATGGCTGAACACATTCATAAAATGTGCCAGCTGAAACACTATGTATATGATCTGTTGAGTGAGGGCATAATTTACCTGCTGTCTTAGACTTGTCTTTCTTCCCTTAAGCTGGCAGCTTTTCTAGATCAGAGGTGGCCCCTGCCAGATATCTGGAAATGCATATTCTCTCAGGAATATAATTATAAGTGAATATTACTAATATCACTAAATATAATGCTTCCTGAGATATACTGGTAGAAAAAAATAAGGTATGTCAATGCAGTAATAGTGAAGCAACGAGGGCAAAGAAAATCGCTACACATCAACATTGAAATAGGACATGAGTCACAAGCACTTTTGTAAAAGGTAACTTCATCCTGGATCCAAAGGAACTTGCTCACATGTCATACAATCCTCTACAAAGCCAAGATGAACTGCAACAAGGACTTTGAAGTGGTCCACTTTTTTGCATTTATTGCCTAAAAGATTTGCATTGGTCTTACAGACATGGTGATCTTGAATCAAAAATGGAAGCAATATCTGCACCAGATGGGGTCAGATCATTTATCCCCTTTCTTTAAGCAACACATGGTGGAGGGGATAGAAGTTATTGATTCTGTTCCTTTTGTAGACAATTACATTGACTGGTAGCATAACATGAGCAAGGAAGATTGCTATCAGCCTCACCTATTGAACATCCAGAATAAAGCAGTTCATTTTGAAGAGAAGTCATCAAGAATAGAGAGAGGGAAAGCATTTGTGCTAGCAACCAACCCCACTCCCCAGAAGACCAAGGTCCTTAGGGGTTACATGGTAGTGTTGGCTTTGAGTTTATGCCATTTTGGAAAAGATGACCAAGCTGTGCCATCATCAGTCCAATTGCTGTACTGTTGCTACACAGATCCATCTGTGGCAGCAGGGCTACAGGGTTGGTGAGGAGGGGGAGGGATATTACCCACACAGGGAGAGTTTGCAGTCAGGGTGCTTTAGAGATGCTTCAGAAGTAGTCTTTAATGCAGAACAGAAATGTTTTCATGAGTAGTTTGTTACCACATATAACTGGCATGCTGGGACAGGGCCCCAGAAGAAGCCTCCCCATAAGATGAGCACCATGCATGCAGCAGCTACCCAAACTCACCATCAGTTATTTCACATTACATCTTTATGTGAAGTTTGTATAAGAAGAGTTTATAGAACAAATTATTAAATGTAAAAATGAGATCTCTGTCATCATATGATAGTGCTAGGAGAGGCCAGGGAGAAACATGAGGTATAAGCAAAGCAATAGATGTGTTCACTAAGCAAACCTAAAGATGTGAACCAGAAATGCCTGTTGCAGCATCCAGACAGCACAACCAGCGGGAAGGAAAATAGGAATGAGGAATGCCACTGTGAGCGAAGGGAGCTGCTTTGGAGACAAGCAGCAGGAGTGATGCAGGGCTACCCCTGGTTGCCCCTGGATGTGCCAGCCCCTTGGATTTCCTCGGGCAGGGAACCACCTGTAGACGGGGCAGTGGGGAAGACCCTTCTTGGTAATTACAATCCTAGTGAATTCTCTGTTTTCACACCTGTTTCTGTGGTTGCCAGTGTAAGTTTTCATCCTTTTTGATAGAAAGCAGCATACTTAGTCTTTTCCCTCTTTCATTTGTCCCCAGGAAACTGAATGCAGACTGCTCCACACTTAGCAGGTGGCAAGTGTGTCAGCAAGGGGTGGACAGCTTGTGATCGCCATGCACCCTTCGCAGGTTTAGGACACCCAGCAACTCTACAGGCCAGTCCTCTACTAACCTGCAAAACCCTAGTTGTGGGCTGGTAACAGCAAACACCAGGACTGTAAGGAGATCTTGAAATTCAGCAATAACACCAAACTCATCACAATTACCTACAGAAATAAAATCTGACTTTACATTGGTAATGGTCTCTGGGCTGTAAAAGCAAACCCAGGAATTTTGCTTGCATACACTATGCAAAAAAACCCCCAAAGCACAACCAACCCACCCTATACTGTTCACAGTACTTATAAAATGATGTGTTCGATAAACAGTTTCCACACATAAAATCACAAAATAGAGTAGGGACTGCAGGTGTGGCAAAGCAGGCCAGTCACCCTCTTTGGGTGCTCCCCAGAGGAACTGGATGTGTACCTCCGAGAGCTGCAGCAAGTCCTTGCCTTCTGACTGATTTCTGGTGTGACCTTGGACAAGTAACTTAATTCCTCTGTGCCTCAGATAGCCAGCCGTAAGATTATGCTCTCATTCTAAATCCTTTACTGACCTTGTTTATTGAGACTGTACATTTATCAGAACAAATGCTGTGGCTTACTGTGTGTTTGTACAGCAGGTAGCAGAGAGCCTGACCTTGGCTGGAGGTCACAGGTGACCCACCATGCTGTGAGGGACAAGGAGCTGTGGCGTTTTCTTATCAACAGAAAAAAAACCCCAGTGTTTATCTCTCTCTGTTCTCACGCTTCTACATTCATGAATCCAAAACCATATACAAAACAGTTCAACAGCACATTAGATATGCATGGACAGAATGTTTTTCTCTGTGAGTTTCTGCATTTATCTCTTAACATGGAGAACAGAAGACGGTGGCTTTGACTTCTCCAGTATATGAGGATATTAATTACATGCAAGTCTTCTATTTCAACAGCAGCTTCAGTCTGGCATGAATCCTCTATTACATGACTTGTCTCCATTTAAAGAGCTGTAATGCACTAGTACTCCAGGTCCTTGTACTAAATTTAGATAGAATACTCAATACTGTAGTGCTGTTACCTTATCAAAGGTAGAAAAAAAAATATCCCCATATAAACCAGAATATTACTGTTCCTGTGCCTATTAGTTCAACTGAGGAAGGAGGCAGTGAGTGGCTTCTGGCAGAGGACACCACTGGGACAACCGGTGGCAGAGTGGTTTATAGTTCCAGAAAAGCAAGTCCCAGCACAGCATAGCGAGTGGTCCCGTGTAGACACACAGAAATGGCTTAGTTTGTGTCTTTTTACCAGAGCGGTCACAGCACTGTGTTGCTTAGCGCAGGCAGCAAAACCCTTCCTCAGCTGCGGAGTCTGCACAGTCCTGGAGCTAAGTGCTGCTTCTCCTTTGCTGCTATAGATGCCTGATCTCACCAGGCCAGAGCAGGCTTTGGTCCCTAAACCTGTGTTGCTCTCACACCTCTGATAGCACTACTAACAAACCTAGAAATGCATCCACTCTTGTTTCTTCTACAAATTTTAGCAATTATTTTCCCTAAAGGCATTTTTTTATTACTTGTAAATGCCATGTGTGAGGAGTTCTGCCTTCAGAGCATCCCTAGGTAGATCACAAACTCACAGCAGGCAGTGCTAGACTCACCAGGGAGGTCAGAGCCTTTAACTTTCCTCTACAGCAGAGCTCTGCCATGACCCAGGACTGCGCAGCAGAAGCAGGGAGAGACACAAGGTGCTCAGGGTCCAG
This sequence comes from Egretta garzetta, assembly GCF_000687185.1. Taxonomy (NCBI): domain Eukaryota; kingdom Metazoa; phylum Chordata; class Aves; order Pelecaniformes; family Ardeidae; genus Egretta; species Egretta garzetta. Next base: position 37,462 of record NW_009260011.1, read on the forward strand.
ATTTGCATGAGGTGAAATAAGGATTAATTTAGCCCTGGTACTATGGAAGCAACAAGGAAATGCTGGAGAGGCAGGGAAGCAAAGAACTAAAGGAGGTGGAGAAGATGTCTCCAGTATGAAAAAACAACTCTGAAGAAATATTGGAAGCAATGTAACTCGGTTCACTGGAGTCAGCAGCTGAAATTTCCATGCCGCGGGTTTTGGGGCATGAAATCTGAGACATGCACAGCAGGTCAGTTGGAGATCCTGAGCATTTTCACTGTGGTTAGAGCCTGCCAGTGGTGTCTATCATCCACTTTCCACAATGATGACCAATCCTTCCCTCTCCTTTTGTTAGTAGAAGAGTTGAGCTTTGCAGTTATGATGAAAATTCCTCTCCTTTCTGGGATGATGAAACACCCCCCCCCCCCCAATTCAGCATATACACCCACCTTTCCCAAGTAGGCCAGCTGTGCAGAAAAGGCACACTGGCTGTATGACTGTCTTTCACAATGTCCTCCCCAGCAAGAGGGGCTGCACTTCCCACTGGCCCTCACCCTGACCAGCAGAGAGGGTCATGTTGGAACATGTCCGGAGGGGAGCAACAAAGCTGGTGAGGGGTCTGGAGCACAAATCTCATGAGGAGCGGCTGAGGAAACTGGCGTTGTTTAGCCTGGAGAAAAGGAGGCTGAGAGTTGCTCTCTACAACTGCCTGAAAGGAGGGTGTAGTGAGGTGGGCATCAGTCTTCTCCCTGGTAACAGGCAATGGGATGAAGGGAAATGGCCTCAAGTTGCACCAGGGCAGGTTTAGTTGGACATAAGGAAAAATTTCTTCACCAAAGGGTTGTTAAGCATTGGAAGGGGCTGCCCAGGGAAGTGGTCGAGTCCCCATCCCTGGAGGTATTTAAAAGACGGGTAGATGAGGTGCTTAGGGACATGGCTTAGTGGTGGGATGGCAGTGTTAGGCTAACAGTTGGACTTGATGATCCGAAAGGTCTTTTCCAACCTAAATGATTCCATGATTCTATGATTCCATGATTCTCTCACCGTGCCTTGCCTCCATTACTCTGAAGTCACTGAAGCTGACAGAAGGACACTGCTGGAGCTCCTGCTCCATTGCTTATCTTGTCTTGCCTTCAGAGAAATCATGCCCCTCTCTGCCAAGGCACCCTGCTCTTTAACTCAGCCATCGCTTCATGGGAACCAGTCGTTTTGCAGTCAGCTCTGTCCCCGTGACTGTACACCTCCACCCAGATGCTCAGCCTCACCTAGCTTTTGCTTTACTGAGCTTTGACTATTGCAATACCAGGCTTCCCAGCTACCTATGGATGTGCAGTGTTTGCAAGGCATTTGCCACCAGCTGTACCTTATGGAGTATGGTGTTGTGGGGAGAAGATTTTAAAGTCATCAAGGTCTGGCCCGGCTGGCAAACTTCATGTTTATCAGTGGCCACTTACAGAGCGGGGCCCCATGTCATAGAAAGATGAAAGCAGGGATTTCTTTGAAATTCAGGGGAGTCCAGATATATGAGAGATATATAAAATAACAAAGCAGGTGACCGTGGGGCCAATTCCTGCAGACCTAAGACATCCACAGCAATCAGGAGGAAAGCCCAGGAGAGGCAGCGCAGGCAGCAGGGCTGCAGGCAGCCAAAAAAGGGCAGCTGCCTCCTTCGGAAGCACCCAGAGGAGACAGCCCCAGACCCAGGCAGGCATCCAGGAAGCCCTGCCTGTTTGGAGCCAGAGGCAAAGGCTCGTGAGCTCAGATTGTGCAGCTGAAATGCAGTTATTCCACTGTCTTTAGCTTTTCTTAAGACAGAGGAAGAATCGGTCTACAAGCCAAAGACTGCTGTACCATGCTGGCAGCATTTCTTGTAGATTACCTCAGCATTTGCTCATTCTGACATCACTGTCAGGAGCAATATAATTCAGGTGGCTTCCTGTGAAATGCTCCCTGGGCAAATTTACAAGAGAAATAAGGGCGTGTGCCATTCTGGACAGCAAGCCACTATGTACTTACCTTTCCAGACTGTCTGTGAATAGTTAAGAAGGGGGTTTGAAACATTCCCTTTCATCCATTGAAAGATTCACTGATGATCATTTCCAGGGCTTTAAGTAATGAAAGGCCAAACCCTGACACCTTCATATAATTTTCAATAGTCTTTTGGGAGGGTACATTCTGGACCAGATGTCTTCAAATAATTCTCAATTTTCATCTTGTGCAGAATTAAAAGTTGGTTGTTCAACAGTCACTGTGTAAAAGAAATGTTGGTTGAAAAAGCAAGTAGAAATGGCTTCATAAAAGTCAACACTTGCTTTTTTTCTGAAATGAAAGGGAGTGACCTGGGCTCTAGATCTCCCTTTAAATACCAGAAATAGCCTTGCCCCTTTTTGATAAACTCCATCTCCTCAGAAAAAAATCAAGCCTTGTCTGAGTGAGCATTATATCATGAAAGAAATGAGGACATCAGAAGCTGGACCAAACTAATTCATGCAGTATGGCAAACATATTGCACAAACATGTTGTGCTAGCTACCAGAACGTTAGCATTTATGCTATTAATAGGTACTGTTATGTACTTTTTGATTTCAAGCACTGAACACAGCACAGAACTGTACCTGTGTTTCAGACAATGTGAAATCACTAACTCAAGTTGCAGTTCAATCACACTCATCTGAAAAATCAGCCTGTCTAGGTCCCAAGGACCGCATCCTCCCAGTACCTCTGTGAGAGCCAAGAGACCCATGCCAATTTATGCTGGTGGTAGACTGGAGTCATGTTTCCTTCATAGTGAGCAAAATGCAGATGCCATTTAGCTACATGCAGAAGTGAATGAGGAGAGGAGTTTAAGGTATGTCAGAGCATCTCTGTTGCAACTATTTTATATCCAGCTGCAACTAGGAAGAGCAAATTAAGGCAAAGACCGCTCCAGCCACTATTGTTTGTGCTACATGCCAAGACACAACTTGCTTAGGAGAACTCTCAGTTCTTATTACAGGAAAAGACCCCCCTTTGTTTATTCATCCAGCTTCAAGATGTCTTTTCTACACAGTTGCCTCCAGATTCCAATAAAAATCTACGGTCAACTAAAGCATACCAGGCAATGTCTTTGGTGACTATCTCAAAGGCATAGTAAACCCATGACTGCCATTAAACTAGGTGGCTGGATGTGATATTAAGGGTAAGAAGTGCACAGAGACCCAAAACTTCATTTTTTCAAGCTTCCAAAGACTTACAGTACTGCTCTAAGTCACTTAGAATTCCACTCTAAATTTGCAAATTTTATGCAGTTAGGCAAAGTATGCTACAGTGACCTATGATGTGATTTCTTTAAACAGGAGCCAAGTTCTGTACATCGACTCTTTCTATACTGCTATTGCTATTGCAACATGAAAAATGATAACCTTTTACTATCTTTACTATAACCATTCAGGTTATAGTGGCTGCAGAATTGTACAATCGCCACCACTTCCATAGCTCAGTGGAGGAATTTTATCAGGGGAGCTCTATCCGCATATGTATTCTGCTTAGATGTCTGGGATTCAAAAGGAAATCATGTTTCTATTTCTCTAGAGCATGTATTCAAAGTTATTTGCTGTTCAGCATAACTGTAAAAAAGCCCATGCAAAAATTCAAAGGTGAAACTTCTTGAAAATGATCAGCTAAAGCAGCCCATGTAGTCAGTGCCTCATTTGTTACTGTGCTTATAATACCCCTGCAGTACTGCAGCACTGTTAAAAAGCAAGAGCTAGAGGCTTCCCATGTGTTGTTTTTTTTTTTTTTTTGTTGAAGTCAGTGCGAGTGATGTTTGAAATGAAGTCAGGCCTTAGGCAAATAAGGGTACTGCAGAATTTCATCATGGGGTCTGGGGACACGTAACACGCTTCCTGCTTTGCACAGGCCACAGGGAGCCTAGTGTGAACCTAGGGAATAAATGCAGATCTTCCTCCTTGCCTGCTCACTCGTGCCGTAGCAAGGCACAGGCAAGGACTCAGTTATCTGAGGCTGACCTCAGTCACACGATAAGTTGTGAGAGATGTTTTTGGGCAGGGAAACAGACACGGTTTTAGTCTTGTTAAACAAACAGCCTGTTGTTTTGCCAGTGTCAAACTGGGTGCAGTCCAAATTCACTTCCCACATGAAGCTGATCTACCAGACAAAGGAGCAGCTCTGGTTTGCATCGTTCCCATGTAGCACAAACCTTGCCACCTGTGGTAAACCAGAAAGAAAAAGGCTGAATTTCAATCAGTTCCTCTTCTGTTTTATAAAAGGTAGTTATGGACCTCCTCCCTACCAAACATAGTTTTATATGTATCAAAATGCAAGGAGACTTCATATTACTTAGATTCTGCTCTGAGGTGCTGTGGAAACAGGTAAGGGCAACACACTCTCTTTTCCCTGGCCACCAGCATTGTTATGGAACAGAAATTAGGGGAATGTTTGCAGGGCAAGCTGCACTGCTTCTCCATCCTGTTCGCTGGAGGAGGCAGGTCTGGACATCTCACACCACATGGTTCCAGAGCCACCTCTGCTCTTAGGTGGATGGGATGCTAGGACAGTGGGACAGGGAGTAATTCTTCCAATCTCTTAAACCTTCAGTGATGCTGTAGAGTCTTCCAAACCAAAAATTAAAATCTCACAATTTTCCACAAACTGGAACTCTAGAAACAATTTTGATCTAGGTCAACAGAAGCGTTTTCTGTTTCCATCACTGAAACATCTTTTCCATTTGTATTTCAGACATTCTGTATGTTTTACCTTTTTTACTGCAATTAGCATTGCTGTAGAAACAAGAAGATGTTAGAAAACAAAAAAGAGCATATATTCTTCTTCACCTGAAGATTCAAGTGATCGTAAACACCATTTCTAAAGGAGAAAGCAGCCTAAAGGTCTCCCTCCCGTGCTCTGTCCCCAGTGCACCAGTAAAAGGTACTAACACTCTACAGGCCTGCAGAAACATCTGGACCCTGACTGCCACCAAATCCTCCTTCTCTTGAAGGCCAGAGGCTCACTTCCTATATTTGTATTGCCCCAGTGCTTGGCTGAGCATGAGATGCGGCCTGAGACCAGACATGAGACTGAAGGTCTGGTTGTAACCTGTCACAAGCACCAGCAGTTTTGTTTGTTTGTTTGCTTGTATGTATTTGGCTTTTTTTTTTGTTTAAAAAAAAACCCAACAAAAACAGAGGGAAAAAGGTAACAATTCTATGGTGCAGGTCAAAGTGTCAAGCAATGGGTGCATCGGAGCAACCTCTGTCATGAAGCAGCCTGACTCACCATTGGGTGTCTTGGCTGTGATAAGAAAAATGAAGGATTAAAAGAAAAAGGAGAGTGAAAAGAAGGTGACCCTCTGTAAGTTAGGTGGACACCCATTTGGGAACATCCAGAATGGCCACTATAATTGTTGTGGGTAGAAATTTGCTGGACTGCTTAGTGTAGAAGGAATAATTTTCGGCATCTTCTTAGATGAAGCAAAACTGTTAGTAGAACAAAGACAGTTCTGGTTTTCACACAGTTTTTGCACTTCTCCCAGAAAGTAAAATCTGAGGTCCTGTAGTTGCCCCCTGCTCACAGCACAAACTACCCCTGCACCAGTAACCCTGAAGCTGAGATAACTCTGCAGACCAGTGCAGAGTCTGGGTCCGTACTGTCGTTCATGCTGCCTGCTCCTTTTCAGCTGTGCTCCCAGCAGCATAATTGTGAGCAATCCACAGCCCTGAGGCAGCTCTTGCACAAGAGAGAGGAAGAAAAGGAAAGCTCCTTTTATACTTCCCCCCTCTGTTTAAAGACTAGGCCAAATCTGCAAGAAATTATATATTACAGATTTATAGATACACAACATACATAAAAAATTAGGTCAAAGCAGCTGCATGCTATGATAATACTGCCAAACCTGCAACTGCAAATCCTGTCATTAAAGGTAGGGCAGTGTTTTGCTTTTAAAGTCTGCTTCTACACTGTGAGCCATATTGCAAACCTTCTTGCTGTCTGAGGCGTTCTGGGAGAGGTGTAAGTTCAGCCCCTGGGAACTCAGAGTACGTTTTCCTTCAGCACAGTCATTAGACTGAGAGCATAGCAGGTGCCCACCTCTTGTTTAACAGCAAATCTCCATCATCTCTTGTCCTACCTTCCTTCCCATTTGATTTCAGGAGGCATTTCCTCTCCCTGAAGCCTGCACAGTGTTGGTATTTGGGGTGAAGGGAAGGAGACTGTCACGCTCTGTGTCTCTGACCTGGGGCATCAGGGCTCTGGGCAAATTCAGCTCCACTTTAGGGGTGCAAGATCAGTCTATGTCAAGCCATTCGTTTCCCAGGATGTGATTGATCACAGTAGTTGCAGGATCTGGCTTCCTTCCCGTCCTTTAACAGCAAACTTTAGAACAGGTTATTAACTAATCATGAGACTGGAACTGGAAATAGGGAACATTTGGGTATGAATTTTCAAATGGATGTCACTTGTGCTTGGCCTTGTAAAACTTCTCAGTTCTGCAGACATGCTCATGAATACAGGACCACAGCGTACTGCGCTTATTGTCATCATACGCAAAGCAGCTGAGCCAAATTGTCGTCCTTATCTGCCAAATGGCTTTGGGGACATCTTTTTCCATTATTTGAATATTTGTAGTCCTGGCTCAGATCTCATTTTTTAGGCTGATGAAGGACAGCTTTCATTTTCCTTATCTCACCTGTCATCTATGGATTCAAGCTTGAATTACATTTTATTGCTTAAATATCTGAAGGGAAAGAATGGGCAACCAGCATCATTTAAAGCTGAGAGGTCTCTGTCTATAGACCAGCACAGTATCAGTCCCCTCCACATAGACAGAAATCAAACATCCCAACTTGGTTCATTCCCACAACACCCCAGATGGAGGTGTTACAATGTGGGACTTGCTTCTGAGCTGGAGTGGAAGGGTTAAAACTTGCTGAAGCTCAGAGGTGACAGAGACAAAAGCACGCCTGCCCTCTGCATGTGCTGCCCGGCCCTGGCACCACCATGTGTCTGTGCAGATGTGGCCACAACCAAGAGCTCCCATATACTTTATCCAAGTGGCGTCAGACGCGGGCAGCCCCCGGGAGTAACCTTGGCAGCCGACACTCTTCCCTGGCCTTTGCCATTTGACTGATGGTGAGACACAGAGGTGCAGGGGCATCTCCTGTCAGGCACCCGGTAATCTTCAGGGTTGTGTGGGAGGGCTACCAGTCTGAATATAAATGAACAGCCTATTTGCAACATGGTACAGATATTGAACGGCTTGCTGAAAATTTCCGTGCAAATTTTGTATCTGTACACTTTTAGGGCTATACTCCAATGAAGACAGTTTAAAAGATACTCCTGTAGCTCTTTGCAAAAACCCTCCTGCTGCTGCTGTCTGTGACTTCATTCATTCCTCATCTACTGTGACTGCCTCATTCATCTGCTTTGTATCAGGCCTTTCACAAAACAATTGCATTTCAGTGTCTTTTAAACCAGCTAGTTTGCTCTGCAATTATGCATATGTGCATTTCTTAATCCAACCAAAATTACTGTAGCCTTCCTGGGATCAGATTTCTGCATGCTTCTTTCTATTAATATGTGATCTGCAAGAAGCAGGCAGAGTTTGCAGGGTCCACTGACCATCTGTGTGCATGAGTCAAGTATCAGCCTGATTAGTACACATTGGTCTGCTGCATTCTGAGATGCAAGGGATCATGAGCAAATCTTTCATGACTAAGGAATTAGCACATGCAGAATTCAATCCACAATAAAAAAAAACTTCTTTAAAACATCAGCTCTTATACTATGGTACCTAGTGTAGCAGAGAGAGATTTCTTTTAAAACTGTAAGGGTTGGGGTGTATAAGCAGTCTTGGCCCTAAGAACAGTCAGAGACTAAGCACTGCTAACACAACTACCTGTTTAATGTTTATGAACTGTTCCTATAAGGATCAAAAAGAAAAAAAAAAATCAAGATCTGGTCAGACTGGAAAACTGTGAAAATAAAAGTTTTCAAGCACACTTTGGAGATGCAAAGCAAACCCTTCAATCTTTTCTGCTTCCCTCCTCACCTGTCTTTGGAGGGAGCAGAGCTTATTGCGACAGTATGTTTCAGAGAGGTTGTAGTCTATCACCACCGCTCCTGCAGTTTACAGACATCCAGTCCTGCTTCAGCTACAGCTGCTTGTGCCCAGCACGCCACTGCTCTTACTACAAAATGAGGCACACTGCAGAATAGATGCCCATGGGGAAAACAACTCTCAGAAGCACACTTGTAACCTCCATCTCCATAAAAGCCTTTTGCTCAGGTGTGGGTCCAGCTGGGATTGGCTCTATGGTGACTTCAAGTCACCAGCCCACTAGTAAAAGCCTAAACCTCTTGGAAATCTCTTTAGACATTGTCATAATATATTTTCTATGAATCAGCAGCTAACATTTAACCTCTTGCCATAACAGAAAATACCACATTTGCAAATGAGTATCTTTGATTTTGAAACAAGGGTAGCAAGGCTTTCTCTTCAGACTTATTAATAATGAGTTTGATACTGCAGAAATATATACTCATTTGTTGTACTTTAAATGCAGCTTTCCATTACCATCACAAGGTGATCGTAAGTAAGCATGGCAAGGGCAGCACTGCTCTGTGGGCAACGTGAAGCAACCCTGTAATTACAGGTTCCATATTAAGGACATGCTGATCTCATTTGGTGACGTCACTGCAAGCAACAGAAACCCCTGTAGCACCAAAGATGAGTAGGAAAGCCATGGCCACAGCTCCAAGTTCTTTGCAGGGCAGAATAAAAACAGCTGTTCCAAATAAGAATAAGTACATGTTTAAACCATGCCAAACATAGAACACCACAATAACACAAGGAAACCCCTCTTGGACTGCAGAGATAAACCCCTGGTGTCAACAGGACTGTGGGATCAGCAAAACTCCGCGGAAGTTGGACTAATGCCAACACACCGGGCAAGTCTCACTTTCGAGTTCAGGTGGTTTTCCTCAGCTGAATTAACTGAGGTGAGAAGAACAAGAATCTGCAAAGCTTGCAGAATTCACACACCATTGCTTGACAAATCTGCTTTCATGTTTCCTTTCATTTGCTCAGGTTAAAAGAGGGAAGAAGAGAGGTGACCTAGTGATTCTTGGCCTACCTCCTAGCTGAGCACTGGGAGCACAGATGCTGTCCTTTTCAAATTTCAGACCTGCTCCACCTACAACATGCTGAGTTTGGTGGATATCCAGGTTGTTGTGGTAGTGATGCGCAAAACAGTTTCCCCACTCCAAATCCCCAGAGGCAGCAAGGAATGACCAGATCACCTGATAAACAGTATTACATGGCTGGGGAGACCAGTGACTGTAAGAAAAAATGGCTTGATTAGGAGAAAATATGTGTTTTCAGGAATGAACAAGATGCAATCAGGCAGAGAGAAAAAAAAAAATTTAGGAAAAGCATCGCAGACACCTTAGACATCTTTGACCTATAACCACAGGTATTTCTGGAGCTTTAAGGAAACTGTGTTCCTTGTGCCAAAATACTGAATGAGCACGTTGGAAAATCTTGCAAAGCCCTTCCATTATATGCCTCAGTTAGCATAAGCTACTGAAAAGGAACAAAAAATTAAACTGGAGTGCCCATAGTACTGGTTGAAGTAAAAAGACAGACAAAATGAAAGCCTGAAAATGAAAGCGTTGACTAGGACTTCCTAGCTGGGTCTTGTTCACGGAGTGCTCACTAACCATTTCAGCTCCTCCATGTGAGAGATGAGACGAACCAACTGGCATGCCCGTGGGAAACCCCACTGTTCTGGTTTTGGCTTGCCCAGGCATCTTCAGGAGAGGTCATGTGCCTTTGCAGAAACACCTTCTGAGCAGCACCAGGAAGACCACAGAGCTGCTGTGCCTCCTAGAAGATGCCTGAGGCCACCCACAGAAGGTGCAGAGAGAATTTATTGGCAGCTTGACCTCAACCCCCCTCAGGTTGCCAGAGATTGGTTTGGCTGGGAGGTGCTTGCTTTCTGGCCCCTGGTTTTGTGGTGCACAGGTCCCACAGCAGCGTGACCTTTCCCTGTGAGCAGCCTGTGCACCAGGCGGGCTCCCTGGACAGCTTCATGTTGCAGAAGGGGCTCATGCAGCCCTGCCATGCTTAGCTGGCTTCTCAAGGGTGCTGGTAAGCTTGTGGATAAAGGGAATCCAGCGGATGCCTTATATTTGGGTTTTCATAAAGCCTTTGACAGGATTTCACAGCAAGGGTTATTAAAGAAGCTGCGTTGCCAGGGATGGGAGGAAATGCCCTTCTGAGGATTAAAAGCTAGTCAAAGGATAAGACGCAAAGACTAGGGTGAAATTTCACACCTCAGGATGGGGAAGTGTCAGTGGTGGTAACCGAGGGAGGAAAGCACTGGAATAATTTTTATTCAACACTTTCATCGGTGACCTACAGCATGGGTTGAACAGTGAAATACTTGGGTTTGCAGATGGCAGCTGAGCTCCTTCAGTCAGTCACCAGCTGCGCTGATGGTAAGATGCTCCAGAATGACCTTAGACAAATTAATGTGTGGGCTGATGGGCATCCATGTGGATAAATGTAAGGTGATAGATCTGAACCATGTCTATATGATACCGAACCTGGGACTGGCAGTTACTTTTTAGGCAAGAGATCTTGGAGTCGTGATGGGTAGCCCTCTGAAATCTTTGGCTCAGTGTTCAGGGGGAGTTAAAGAGCCAACAAAAACATACGGCATCACAGGGAAGTGTTCTGAGACCAAGAGAGAAGGTGCAGTTTTGCTGCTACATGAAATGCTTGTGCACCTGCTTCTTGACAGTTCTGCACAGCTCTGTTTTCAGCATCTCGAGAAGGAGAATGGTATAGCTGACTATGAGGGGAGACCAGGAAGGCTGCAACCCTTCAGGGAGAAGGACGAGTGGAATATGATCTATGTTTCCAAAACAATGAAGGGGTAAGCTGAATGGGGAAATGTTGACTAAATCCTGCAGACAGATGATTAAGGGGCATGCAATTAAATCAGTAGGAAATAAGCCTAAACCAAATAAAATACAGTCTTTCTTTACTCAGCAAGTAGTAACTTCTGTAATTTGCTGCCACAGGGGTCTGGGGCAGATGGCATCACTGTGGTCAGAAATGGTAGATGAATGCATAGACCATGGTTCTACACATGGATCCAGACAGGACTGCCCAGAGATCTATTCGCCAACATATCTAATGCAAGAGCTATGATTGAAGAGTTGTGGGAGGAAAAGAGGTCCCAGAGAGGGTTTGGACTTAGAAAAAGCTCCCCCACTGCTGTGGTGGGAGACAGACTTTCAGGGCAGGGGGCTGCGAGCCTGATCCCACCAGGAACACCTTGCACCCTTAATGCGTCCCCATGTCTCTGTGCAAGACTTATCACATGTGGTCTCAAGTTGGCTGCTGGAAGATTTCTTTATCTGGTTCCCAAGGCAATAGCTTCCAAGTGCCTCACATGCATCCTCATAATCCTCTTGGGGCACAGAAACATGTGAGGCATCACTTTGCAAACAGAGCATTGAAGCAAAGGAGAGTGAGTCTTTCACCTGAGGGCATGCCAGCTTTTTACAGTCTTGCTTGGAATTGAGCTCCTGTATCTTAATTTAAGAGCCTAATTTTTCAGACCATTATAACTAGATCTATTCTCTGGCTAGGCTGGATGTGGGTAAATACAACAACCCCAATCACAAGGTATAAGGTACATAAGGAACGATATGGGATATGTTATAAGCACCAACTCCACACAATCGTATTACATGCTATTGTGGCTTAACCCCCGTTGGCAACTAAGCACCACACAGCTGCTTGCTCACCCTCCCCCACCCCTGTGTGGGATGGGGCAGAGAATCAGGGGAAAAAAGTAAAACCTGTGAGTTGAGATAAAGACAGTTTATTAGAACAACAGAGGAAGAGGAAATAATAATAGTAATAGTAACAGTAATAGTAATAGTAGTGGTAATAATAATAATAATAATAATAATATACTAAACAAGTGTTACACAATGCAATTGCTCACCACCTGCTGACCAATGTCCTACCCATCCTTGAGCAGCAATCACTGCCCCCCAGCCAACTGCTCCCAGTTTATATACAGGCAATGGCATCCTGTGGTGCGGAATAGCCCTTTGGTCAGTTGGGGTCAGCTGTCCTGGCTGTGTCCCCTCCCAGCTTCTTGTGGCCCTGGCAGAGCAGCAGAAGCTGAAAAAGCCGCTGACGGGTGTAAGCACTGCTCAGCAACAACTAAACCATCAGTGTGTTATCAGCATTCTTCTCATACTAAATCCAAAGCACAGTGCTATGCCAGCTACTAGGAAGAAAATTAACTCTACCCCAGCTGAAAACCAGGACACATGCACTGAAAGCCATGTGCTCTGACACACGGGCGGGGCAGTCATGTGTGCCAGCAGCCAACAACATGCTGTGCTAGAGCAAATCCTTACCAATTTGAGATGCTTCGTCTCAACTCATTTTCTCTAACAGAGAAGTTTTCCATCTCAGTGCCTGGACAGACAGAGCAAGAGCTGCTGCAGGTAGTGATCTTCAAAACGGTGCTCTGAAGATAATTACATATATGTATACAGCCTGGGGCAAAGAAGGGCAGTGCTGTAACATGGCAAGGATGCACCATTGGCCTCCTCAGAAGATGTAAGAGCTCTGCTGTGCACACCACAGGACCACTGGCTGGGCGTGACTCAGAATTGTCAGACTCAGCAGCTGTCAAGGTGGCAGGTCGTATGCCAGTGCCAAAGGCCTGTCAGTCTGCATTTTACGTGGCAATACAGAAGGAATGTATGTGATCTACATGATAGCTGTAACACCCAGCTATTAATCACATGGGTACATAGAGCTCCTAGGATAAGAGTGCAAACACACACTTATTCAGGAGGATAGGTTCAG
>NW_009260011.1:50437-53959 GCF_000687185.1 Egretta garzetta
CACCTTGAACTGCAGAAAAGCGATGCTGCCTGGTACGGTGGTAGGAGCCCAGTTCTCCAGCTATGTGAACCTCTGAGGCACTGATGTTGGGTGGGTTTTGTCTCACGGGGACAGTCAAGTCCATGTGCGACCCCTCTGAGCAAATAAAGAATGCTCACCTTGGTCACCTAGGAGAAGGTGTCATTTTGGGTGTCTTACTCAAAAACATATGTCTTTTGGACTCATCTCGTACCTGCCCTATGCATAATCAGACCTCTTCAGCATGTGGGGTTGGGCAACTTGAGGCATCCAAACTCATGAGCCATTTGTCACAGTTTATGCTACACAAATGCTGACTCATTTGCTACCAGAGTATCTGCATCAAGATAGAAACAAGAGACGTGGACAGAAGCTCAACCACTCCCAGACAATGTTTCCTATGGTAACCTCTCTAGAAGGCATTTTTCAGAAGCTTTTACAGTTCCAGCAGTCTGGCTTTTACACACGGGTTCCACTGCTAGCTTAATGCCTTCACCTCATAACAACTTTCCTCGGTATTTCTTCATTTATTTGCTCAAATATTAATCATTAGTTTGTTAAAATATTAATCAGTGTAACAACTGCATTGCTGAATCTCTGTAGTCTTTTATTTACCCCACTTAGATTTCTTTCATGCACAAGATTGGCACAACTTCCAAAAGACACAAAACTAATGAAGGACTGGTTTCCACTGTGACAATAGAAGTTTTCCATTTAAGTTACAAAGCCTGGCACATGGATAACATTAGATGAGACTGCTTACAGTAAGTGCTTCAGTCTGGAGATTTAATAGGAGAGAAATGGACCATGATGTGAATGCAAAACTGTGATTATCACAAACTGAATTTATTTTTTTGTAACAGTGGGGCTTCAATTGTGATATTCTTGCCAGGGCTGGCTATTCTACCAGCAGTGTAGCAGCTACACAGCTTCTATGGACCTAAGAGAGGAGTAGAGTACTTCACTACCCTTAGCTCAATTCCTTCTGCAAGTACTACGTCCTTCTTTCTCCCTTTCCCTTCTTTGCAACTATTTCCACAGATAACCTTATCTTCACTTGCATGTAGGTTTTAAGTACATATTAGTAACTCAAAAAGAAAACATCCCAGTGATGCTGTAGATGAAATTAACTACGTGTTAGAAACTTACAGACCAAACAGCATGGATGTTGTAGCATCGAATATTGATATTTTATCTCAGAACCTGTAATAACCAGATTAAAAAACAGTTGATTGACAAGCTGGCAAATGCCTAATTATTTTCCACTTGGGCATAAACATCAGTTACTACAATAATGAGAATATCTTTCCAGGGATTTTTGAAGATCTAATGTCATTCAATCATTACAAACTTTGCAAAAAAATTGCTGGTAGTTGGCTCAGGTAACAAACATATTAGAGCAAATACCAAAATAAAAGACCTCAGAGCCAAAACCTAGTCTCTGCTGAGTTTTACTGCTGCTACAAAAGGTGATGGTATCCTGTAGCGCAATGGACACAAGGGAAAGGATGTGGGCACTTCCAGCACGCTGCCATCACCCGTTGTGCTCCCGGTTCACCACCACATCCCAGCCTGGAAGGGAGAGCCAGGGACTGGATAATGGCATCGTTCCTCATCTGCTTTTTGAAGATCAGGAAACTTCCCTTTGCCGGTTCCTCCTAGCAGCTGTGTGCCAGCAGAGCTGCCAGGCCATGGGGAAGGAGCCCAGATGCTTGGTGGGGATGTCAGGTGGGGAGCAGCTCCAGCCCCGCTGCGCACTGGGATGTTGGCCGCTTGGCAGGAGCAGAGGCTGTGGGGGGGGAAGACAAAGGAGCAGCAGCTGATCCTGTCAGGAGGCTCCTGCCATCAAAATGTCTAGGGCACAATGTGAGGTCCTAGTAATAACACAGTTACTATCTATCTCCATGTGATTATCTTGTTATTTACAAGGAAAAGCAGGCGATGTAGTTTTCTGCTTAAAAGAAAGAATACAGTCTTTTATTCGTCAGCTATTCATCACATTTTTTCCCTTTTTTCTGACTGCCAACTGTACAACAAGTCAGGATTCACACCAAGAAGGAGGACAGCAGCCCCACACTGGTCTGCTTGTGGTTTTTGTTTGCCATCTGAAAGCAAACACTGACATATGTAATGGCAGGGGCACCAACATCAGCATGCAGTGGACACATACTTTGACTACTGCTGTGAAATACAGCAGCATTATCAGAAACAGAAAGGAATTTCAGTTATATAGTTCTCTCATGAATCTCAAACTTCCCAGACATTTTTATGCTGGAGCTTTTTGAAGCTTTCTGTTTACCCCGCTCTGAAACAATGAGTTTTGCAGCTGCAGATCTCCGTCTCTGGACTTTGGATAACTTCATAGACGTGTTTGGATCCAGACTCTGACTTCTGATTCACCTCCAGCTGGATATGGGTGAAACAAAGAATCACAGAATGCTTTGGGTTAGAAGGGACCTTTAGAGGTCACCTAGTCCAAAACCCATGAAGGGGCAAGAAATCATATGAAACATCTTATATTTGGTCTGGATTTCAGCAGAAACACTCACAAGTTTATGCACAACTCAGATTTGTTTAATTTGCAGTCTCCTGCCAATTCCGTAGTAAATGTAATCAGCAATTCCTTTTCTAAACTTACTCACCAAGACAATAAATGTGACTGGACAAGATATCCCACAAGCTCAACACAAAATCGGAGAGAATTAGCAAGTAAAATCTCATCAAGGAGTGCTAACCCCTGATAGTGCTTGGGACTATGGCCATAAAAACACCAGCGGTAGATGGCCTCCGTGCAGAAAAGGCAGAACCACCTGTGCCATGAGACACTCCCCAAAGGCTGCTTGACCATCCCTGGAGCACATCCCCTCCCCAAAACCCAGCACCTCCCCACAGCCTCCATCTGGACAGCAGAGAAGTTGCTTAACATAATGTGGGCTGGACACTATGTGCCCTCCAAACAGCTTTATCACTCCCCCTCCTCAGCAGGACAGGGGAATTAAAATATAGCAAAAAGCTCATAGGTTGAGATAAAGACAGGGGGAGATCACTCAGAAATTACCGTCATGGGCAAAACAGGCTCAACATGGGGAAATTAATTTAATTTCTTACCAATCAAAAGTCAGAGTATGAGAAATAAACAGGCCACGTGAGGGGGACCAGGAGGGTAAAACCCCTCCTGGTGTAAGAGAAGACCAGGTTCATGACCACCTGAGGAACCTGAACGCACATAAGTCCATGGGACCTGATGAGATGCATCCCAGAATCCTGAGGGAATTGGCTGATGTAGTTGCCAAGACACTCTCCATGATATTTGATAAGTCATGGCAGTCAGGTGAAGTCCCTGGGGACTGGAAGAAGGGAAACATTGTGCCCATTTTCAAAAAGGGTGGAAAGAAAGACCCTGGGAACTACCGACCTGTCAGCCTCACCTCTGTGCCTGGGAAGATCATGGAACAGATCCTCCTAGAAGCTATGCTAAAGCACATGGAGGCCAGGGAGGTGATT
>NW_009260011.1:55224-55952 GCF_000687185.1 Egretta garzetta
CATTTCACTTAAAGGGGGCCTATAGGAAAGATGGGGAAAGTCTTTTTAGTAGGGACAGCTGTGACAGGACAGGGGGTAATGGTTTCAAACTAAACCAGTGTAGGTTTAGAGGGGTTATAAGGAAGAAATTCTTTACAATGAGGGTGGTGAAACACTGGAACAGGTTGCCCAGAGAGGTAGTGGAGGCCCCATCCCTGGAAACATTCAAGGCCAGGTTGGATGGGGCTCTGAGCAACCTGATCTAGTTAGCGGTGACCCTGCTCACCGCAGGGGGGTTGGACTGGATGACCTCTAGGGGTCCCTTCCAACCCAAAGCATTCTATGATTCTATGAAATATTATGAGAAATAAATCCAAATCTTAAAACACCTTCCCCCATCCCTCCCTTCTTCCCAGGCTTGACTTCACTCCCGATTTTCTCTACCTCCTCCCTGCCAAGTGATGCAGGGGGACAGGAATGGGTGTTCCATCAGTTCATCGCACACTGTCTCTGCTGCTCCCTTGTCTTCCCGTTCTGCCCCTGCTCCAGCCTGGGGTCCCTCCTGTGGCAGACAGTCCTCCATGAACTTCTCCAGCGTGGGTCCTTCCCAGAGACCGCAGTTCTTCAGGAGCAGACTACTCCAGTGCAGGCTTCCCGCGGGGTCACAGCCTCCTTTGGGCACCCCCCTGCTCTGGCGTGGGGTCCTCCCTGGGCTGCAGGTGGGGATCTGCTCCCCCGTGGGCCTCCCT
>NW_009260011.1:56003-63792 GCF_000687185.1 Egretta garzetta
CTTCTCTGGCGCCTGGAGCCCCTCCTGCTGCACTGGCCTGGGGGGCTGCAAGGCTGCTCCTCTCACACATTCTTACCCCTCCCTCTGGCTGTAGGTTGTTGCACAGGTTTTTTCCCCCCTCTTAAATATGTTATCCCAGATGCACTGCCACTGTGGCTGATGGTGAGTCCATCTTGGACACAGGGGAAGCTTCTGGCAGCTTCTCACAGAAGCCACCCCTGTAGCCCCTACACTACCAAAACCTTGCCACGCAAACCCAATACACATAAAAAGCGATCATTTCTCTAAGATGCACCTGTCTCAAAGATGACACCAGGCAGGTGGCTGAAACACTGTGTAGGACATGACTGAGGCAGGACTGCACTATGATTTCTATTTCTTTCTGCAACTGGGGCTATTAAAATTTTATTCAAAAAACACAAAGGGGTGGTATTTGAAAGCTCATTTGTTAATGCCAGAGAGGCAAGATAAGTCAATGTACCATATAATTTTCTGCAAACACGAGCTGAAAGGGATAAAGCATAAGACAACTGTTTGAATTTGTGAAAGCAGAGAAAGCAAAACAACTAAGCAGGGAAGAACTGCAGGCAGTGTTTAAAATAGGGCAGCAGTCTTAGCATCTGACAGCATTTAATTTCAATTAATGACCAGGTTACTAATACAAGTTATAGTATCTTGGGAATAAAATATCAAAGAAAACAATAAGCTCTTGCTGAACAGATATTTCCTAATAAATACGGTCACATATCTGTAACTTGTACTTCTGCAGCTCTTCTAATTCTATAAAAAGTTAGTCACTCCATCAGCTTTGAAATTTCAGGTCTGTGACACATCTGGGTATATCCAATCCCACACAGTTCCTCAATTGCTAAGAGCTTAAAAGAGTACTTCAAAATCAGCCTGAAGACAGCTGTCAGCAGCTGCAAATAATGAAGAAATATTTGAAAATACAGAAATTTTGTTAGCAATAGCAGTTATTTTAATGAGAAAAATACTGCAAGGTCATAGTCACGTGATCACTTAGTTTAGAATACTTCATCAATATAGTGTTATCAAGTTATCAAAGTAATGAATTATCAAAATATTGTTTACCTTGAGCCTATGTGTGAACATAAAAATGTGTGTGTTCCAAGTGCAGACAGTGTTTCTGTGCAAACTAAGCAGGTAGCAGGGTAACATGAATTTTAAGTCTCATGTGTGGAATTATAGGTATCAATTTGCAGAATGGACCTACTGAAATAGATTACTAAAATGCTTGTGATTTGAAATAACATATCTAAAAAAATCTGACATCATCGTTATTTGATTTATTATGGATTTAATCCAGGGAATGAATAGAACAGCATGCTATGGATCCAAGCCCAGGCTCCTGTATTACAACCCCCTTAGAAACTAGCTGCAGGAAAATAATGAATTTGCATTAATAAAATGGCACTTTGATATGTTCTAGTAAATGTATGTTTCAGGAACTTTGAATGGTCAGTTTGGTTGCTTACGTAAACATTCTTCTGTCCATCACTGCTCAAAAAACCCCACTTTTCATTGAATACCTCATTTTCTAGATTTCTGGCAATACAGAAACATTAGAGCTCTATTTCCTCAGTACATCCTAAGGATCTTTACATTCTAACAAGGTGACAACAAATTCTTGAAGAAAGCTTTTGTAAATAAAATCAACAATCCCGTTTCAGACTTTCATACGTAGTTTAAATGGTGGAAATAAAGTAGTACTTTTGAACATTTTCTATCCTCCACTGAAAATATTTTCTTATTGAGAAAAAATGCTAGGTCACAGTTTTAGACTTATGGCCCTGGTTCGATATGATACCTTAGCACAACACTAACTTTAAGTACGTGAGTAGTCCCCTAAATTGAGTTATTTGCATTTCTAAATTAGATATGCACATAAATAATGAGTCCACACTAAGATTACCAAAGAAATTAAATCAATCACTGGCAATCAGTCCAGTCTTTCTAAACTCCTCTCTTTCTGAAAGGGGATTTGTTATAAAAGGAGCTGTGTTAGCAATCTCACGTTACAGCTCTTCTATTCTTGTGCCTTTCAGAAATACTTCAGGCAGAGATACATATTTTTCTCATGTTTGTTCCATGTTTTGTGCTGTGCATAAGCAACACAGCCTCATGTAAATACTCACTGTGACCTCAAAATTGTGCATTTAACTGAAAGAACAAGTATTCAAAGGTCAGCCAGCTACAATCTATACTAAAATGGATTCAAAACGGTGACACTGGCTGGAAAAAGTAGAGGAAGAGAGATGTCCCTACTATTAGTGTATCAAGGAGATAAAGAATGTGATAGATTATCATCATCTGTCAGATGATTACATCTGAAGGATATTTGGGTCCCAGTAAGCAAATGCAGAGTCTTCCTTACAGACTTTTTCTGTTGTTGCTTAATATTGGTAAAACATTGGCTCTTGGATTAAGCCCCAGGACTGGAGATACTACATCAATATACAGAAAACAAACCAAGAATTTTCAGTCCTAAGGCTAATTTTAGGGAACCTCTGACAGAAAAGTTTTTTGATTATACATTTGCTTATGGATGTTCTGCCCTATGCCTCACTGTAAAATGAGGGGGGAAGCTAAGATCCCTTTCTGACTTTTGTTTATAGCCATCTTCATCATTACAGGTCTGTCAAGTTTTTTACACTGAATATAGGTGAGTGTTTACCTGTTTGGCTGCTAAACTGTCTGCCTGATTTTATGAAGCTCATAAGGCTCTGCCTTGCCATCGTCACTCTTCGCAGGCCAGCTCCCTGCCAGGCTGATTCCTGTGGCACGATCCCATGACTCTATCCAAAAAGCTAGCACAGGAACATTCAAGGCCAGGTTGGAAGGGGCTCTGAGCACCTGGTCTAGTTAGCGGTGTCCCTGCTCAGTGCAGGGGGATTGGACTAGATGACCTCTAGGGGTCCCTTCCAACCCAAAACATTTTATGATTCTATGACCCAGCGAACGGGGGCAGATCCTGCCCCTAGCCTATGCTGCTGGTGGTTGGTGTTGGCCACGAGCATGTCCTATTCTGCTCAATAACCCATGACTCGCTTTCTCCATTGAGTTGCAGGGCAGATAGGCAACAAGTTAGTGAGAGGGAGAGAGCAACGGAGTGGGAAATCAGGCCTGTGAAAAGTTGGGAGAAAAAAATTACCTTGAAGGTCAATGTTTATTATTGTCACTGCTCTTGCCAATGAACCTAATGCACAGAATTAGGTTAAAATAAATGAACAGAATACAAATTGAAAAACTAAAACAATCAGAGAAAACCACAGACAGGAATGCACACTCCATGAGCACTGATCATTCTCATTTATTCATGAAAATATTCATCATCCAGCAGACAAACACCTATGTATCACACACTGCCATCACGCACCACCATTAATGCACCCCAGGACTCTACTCCTTCAGATAAACTTGCAGTGCTTTTAAGGAATAACCAAGCATCCCACAGCATAGTCCAACTGTAACGTGGTGAAGGCTGTGCACAAGTAGAGCAAGGTGATAAAACAAGACAGCACTGCCCCCAGCAGAACCACAGCAAGAAAAAAGCAAGAGGTACATCAGATGAGGGCAAATATGCTAAGCTGCCCCAGGATAGAAAGGAAAGGGCGATTATGGACTCAGCAACAAGGTGAAAATAAGATAGTGCTGCCTAAGGACAGCGGGAAGGGCACATCTGGACAGGTGGGAAAGAGAAGGGTCAGGAAAGCACAAAAGGGAGGGAGAGCAAAATAGGAGAGGGATTTTATGGCAGTGTAGTGCCTTGCAACAGTCCCAGCTGCATGGAAAGGATTTCCCTTGTTTGTCTGTTTTCAGCCTTTGAGGCAAGTGGGAATCTTAAAAGCTTGGGCTTTTGTAAAGATTAAGCATTAAGTCGCTAAGTGCCCAGTGCTAAGCCCACTCCTGTGGCAGTAGGGTGGTCTCCAGGGCCTTTGCTCTACTTGCCCAAGTGTGAGACAGTGTATGGCACTGAAGAGTATGCCAGTGCTCTTCGGTGCCAGCCTGTTCTTTACTGCAGTCACTGTGATGCACCTTTCCTCTAGTCTACAACCAATATTTATTAGCAAATACGCATGTAAAAACTGGAGAAGGGTCAGTGATGTATAATGGATTTAATGTTGGCCCCACCACACCTAGAGATTGCAGATCATGAGCTGGTTTATGAAAAGACTAACAGGTAGAGCCTGAGGTAAGAGCAAATTAGAGCAAATAGTTTTAGAAGCAAATGTCAAATCACAAAATCTGTTGGCCTCCCAAACCACAAAAATTTGGAATATGATCTAAGTGCTGCTTTGCTCTAACAAATCTCTGCAATTGGAAGATTATTATGCTGTTAATGCAAGAAAATTGCAATGTGTCAAATTCAGGGCTTTGAGCAAATTTTCTGATACATTTCTGAAACAGTGAGGAAACCTTCCCCCACATGAGTCCATGAAATGTATTGTCTCGTACCTATTACTTTGTTCTGTTAAACCAAGCATCCAAAAATATCATTCCATATTTTCCATTTTAAGCATAATGAGCCAATTTTCAAGTGAAAACAAAAAGTCATTTTCAAAAAAATACACAACAATTGCGTGGCTAATTTTCATTCAGTTACCTTAACAGCGTCTACATAGCAGGTAATTCCTCTTCCAGATGGGCAATTATGTATCACGGAGATACAGAAATTCAACTGGCTTTACACAGACTGTAGCTCTTAGGGATCTGGCGCCTTTCTGATAACTAGAAACAGAAGGCACAATAAAAATCTGTCTCCCTACTCCTTGTTTACTATTAAATCCATACATGACTTTACCATTTCAAATTTCTTCTGAAATCAGCTTTGGCTCTGGCAGTTCCTACCAGATATTTAATTGGAATAAGAATTTAATTCAATAACATTTAGTTTCTCAGAAACTCCACTGAAATTACTGGCGGGTCCATTATTGTCACCTATACGCTTCTACGCAGATCCTTCTTTTTTATTTTCCCTGAAGGAGTTTCTGCAATTTTGCTGGATACCCATTGATCAGAGTGGTATTGGGCCTTACAAAAAACCCCCTGTAAATAATGCTGCACAAAAATGATCTGAGGGCTGGAGCACCTCTCCTATGAGGACAGGCTGAGGGAGTTGGGCTTGTTCAGCCTGGAGAAGAGAAGGCTGCGGGGAGACCTCATGTTTTATAATGAGGGTGGTAAAACACTGGAACAGGTTGCCCAGAGAGGTAGTGGAGGCCCCATCCCTGGTAACATTCAAGGCCAGGTTGGATGGGGCTCTGAGCAACCTGATCTAGTTAGCGGTGTCCCTGCTCGCTGCAGGGGGGTTGGACTAGATGACCTCTAGGGGTCCCTTCCAACCCAAAACATTCTATGATTCTATGATTCTATGACATTGTTGAGCAACACTTTCTGGTATAGTAACTCCATTAGCCCTGCAGTGCACACATGCTCACACCAGGCAAGGCTGTCTTAAAAAGCTGTGAGGGCACATGGGGATGGCTATGGGGCAGGCAGCAATGCTCCAAGCCCTAAGTACCCTCTTTGGCCTCTTGACTTTTCCTTAGGCTGCTGGTGCCACCGTTCTCACCGTCTCTCACCACAAGGGTGTTACATGTCTTGCAGGGAGTATTGGGAACCATCTCCTTCCAAGAAACAGCACCTTCCAAGACACATGAGAAGCCATCAGAAGAGTTTTGTTTCTGCCTCAGTTGCTCTCTGTTCTCTCCACAGTCCCTGGGCAAGGCTGCAGAGCCAGGTCTCCACATTGTGAGTCCTTCCTGCACCAACTCCAGCTCACCAGGACGAGGGAAACACAACCTCTCCAGGATGCAACAGCTTCCTGAACGCTAATGGCACAGCCTAGATAGAGCATCCTCTTGTCAAACATATTTTCTAATTTTTGGACAAGCAGAATTGGCCCATTTTCTCAGAACAAAGCATCACTCCATGCATCATCCGTATGGCAAGTGTTTGCGAACCCCGTACGAGTGGGTCAGTAAGTCAGTTGTCCTCTTTCCTCCCAAGCATCTCATTTACAATTAATCATTTACAATGCAAGGGCCAAGATGTGGCAAAGGCTCTCACAGATTTTCTGCCTGGCCGTGGAGACCCCCCTCATGCCTGTCCTTTGAGGGAAGGAGGGCAATGGCAGTGCCCCCATACCCAGGTGAAAGCAGAGACGGGAGGACTAGGGGAAAACACTGGTGCAGCCTTGAGCTGGTCTTGCAACAGCTGGCATGGAGCACACTGCAGAAGCAGAGACAGAGCTCAGCCCAGGAGCAGGTTCATGTTTTGCCCTGCTGGGCGATAAGCACTCAGCTCTGGTTATAGGAAAACCTGAAGAATTTCCAGAAATTAAATGCATAACTAATGTACAGCCATAGATTATCAGAGCAGGTGGCCGACACATAATAAAGATCTGATGAAACCCAATTCTACATTGGGATCACTGGGGCTTCACTGAAACTATTCTTTCTTCCTCCAATATTTCAAAATCGCCTTACATAATGGTCCTTGCTTCACAGAGTTGCCACTGTCCCCTGATATTGAAAGGGAGAAAATAATGTCTATTTTTAAAATGTATTTTTACTTTGACATCTAAGGGGAATCAAGAGGCAGAATGAAATCTGCTTCCCAGCCCTTACAGTACCAGCCATTTGGAGGGCCAAAAGCTTCCAGGGGCAGAGAAGTACAGGGAAGACGAAGCTTAAGAATTACTAATTGGTGTGGATACGGTTGGTAAAACATGCTGAAAGTCTAAGTGGCAATATGACAAAACAGATCAGTTCTGCATTTATGCTGACTGCAGAATCATTCCCCATGGTTTTCAGCTGCTGAGCCCTGTCTCTTGCTGCTGCAGCCCCGCGTCGTCTGGAGCACACAGCTACACAGCACCCAAGAGAGAAAGCAGGAGCCTGAGAGCAGGGAGCTGATTTCTTCTCCCAGGTTAAAAAAAAGATAAAGCATTCTTCACTGGGGTGAAAGGCGGAGGTGGGAGCCAGTGTCTGCCAACATTGCTCTGAAAACCAGGCAAAAGGTTTAAACAGTCACTTTTATGAGTTTTTATGGCCTTTGATTTTTTTTCCCTGCACTATCAGATTTTTACAGCACCAGGATTTCGCCAACAGTGTGTGGTACCAAAGCAGGAGGTTCCGCCAGAGGATTTGCTTGAAGGCAAAAGGAAGAAGCAGGGCAGTGCTCTTCAGTTTTATGTCTGAGAATGAGCAGTTTATAAGGTCTGCATATTTAATGCAGCCTGTGTTGTTCCGGCATAATTCCAGCCTTGCTTTGGAAGCTAATACATGACTGATCAACTCAGTTGTGTTCAAAAGGTTTCCATTTCTTGACACCAGCTGACATTTCGTGAATTATTTACAGTGAGGCACTGCAGCATGCACTAAATCCCTCCTAAAAGCTTAACTCTTCAAGGTGACTGTCTGGCTTTCCTGACATTAGAACAACTCATCCAAAGACAGGATGTGGGAGCCAAATTCACCCTATGACCCCTGAAACCGATTGCTGCCATTTTATCAATCTGCAGAGACTCAGACAATGTAATAAAGCACATTGAGCCTTTGAATATTAGCAGAATCCAAAGACTACATTTTTTCTGTAGTCTTTTTACAGAAGTACTTTTTACAAGATTCTGTAAAATCAGGAAACTGCCAAGCTCACAGTGGGAACCTCTGAAAGACAAACAAGTATGGGCTCTGCCTGTGAGCATCTTCCTCATCAGCTGCAAAGCTTCAAAACTGCAAGACCAGAGAAGACAGAGCCTGGTTCA
>NW_009260011.1:63850-87217 GCF_000687185.1 Egretta garzetta
GCAGACCCCCACAGTCACACTGCTAAATGACTTCCAGGAAAAGGTGGTGAGCTCCTCTGGAAGATGTGGACAGCACCACTGTGTGAGGCACCAGAACTTGTGTCAAATAACACCAGAAAACCAAAGATTGTGTGCTGAGACATGGCATAGAGTGAGGACATCCATCCCATGGGGTAGATAGGGATTGCAAGCTAGGACTCCCGTACCTTGCAGCTCTGCTCAGCAGGTTCTAGACCAAGCCTGGTGGCAGCTGAGCTCCCCATTCCTATTCTCAGCCTCTCTCCTCAACATGAATATTACCGTGGTAAAGATGGCTGCACAGCTCCTTGTGCAGTATGGATCACAAACATAGACCCAATTATCTTTATGCTGCTTTTCTGCAAGGATAAGGCAAGTTTTGCATAGGAGGCGATTTGCTGTTAGCATTTTCTCTTGGAAGAGAGAAAGTATATGAGGTTAATGCCCAAGCATACCTAACTTCAAGCACGTACCAGTGCATGTAACCACAGATTTCCCTGTTCAATGTGAGACTCAAGCTCACAGAAGACTGCTGAGCATACTTGACTTTCCTCAGGTCACCCAGAAAATCCATGGGACAGCTGGGAGCTGGACAGTGAGCTCTTCTGTCTTTACGGACATACGGACATTCTAAATACACATGAAATCCAAGACTGAAAGCCCTTTTCATGCACATGCTTTAGAAATACAATATTTTATTAATCACTTTTCATTACATGTTGATCATTCAAAAATTTCTGTGCCCTGAGGAAGATGTGCTGTGCAATGCAGCAGCAGCAAAGCACAATAAAATCACATTGATTTTTTGCGTGATTCAGGAAAGGCTGAGATGCAACATAGAAGACAGTCACTTGCATTCCCTGGTCTTGCTGTGCTACTAGACCAGTAGAGCAGACCAAAGTATAGGCAAATTGCAAGCTAAGGTTATCCCTTGAGGTGAAGACAAAGGCCAAAGCAGGGGCTTCTTCAGTAGCCATTGCCTGCCACATACGGGAACGTGGGAAATCAAGCCACATATTTGCCACAGCAAGCACATTGGAGGGCATTTGTTTCTTTGAATAAGACTGGTGCTTTGATGAATCCTGAGCCTGTTAGGCTGGTATGTAGGAAACTACTGTGCTCAAACTGCACCAACTCAATGTTGTATCATCTGTAAGTCAACAGCATAGAAATTCTCTTCAAGAAGGTTCATCACAGCCAATACGATATGAAGAACAGTGTCAGCTACCTGTCTCCTGAGATCTCACAATGTTCTCTTTCCTGCCTAAGATGTGTACACCAACACTGTCACCATGGCATCTGATGACACTCACAACACTGTGCCATCGCTTAGTCCTCTTCTATAACCAGAGCATCTGAGGCATAGAAACCCCTCAGTTCCAAGGGAATATCATGCACCAAGCTTCAACTTTAGACAGCAAATTTAAATCATAAGAGTTACATCCTTCACAAACAGGCCCTTGTCTCATTGGAAGCCAGCTCTTTGGAAAACAGAAATGCAGGTGCTTTTTGAAAAGGTTGCCATCAGTGCCTTGCTCATAGTAATGTAGAAAACGGGTCATGAAACAGCAATTTGAATCTAAAGGTGTCTGAAGGTGCAGGATACCACTTTACTCCAGGCTTCCCCTTCCTTTCTTTTCAAAATGCCTCTCTTTTCCAGCTGGTAGCATTTTCTTAAGCCCCAGTTTATGGTGACTAAGAGGTTTAATGGCTGAAAAAAAGGCCGGAGGGTCAGAAATCTCCATCTTGGTTCAGCCCTGGGTCACTGCATTGATCCCAGACTCTGAGCAAGAGCTTGACCTCTCTGAGCCATTTTATGTCCTGTAGCGAGATGCGTTGTTTATAAATATAATTGATTTTAAAGAGCTCAGAGCCTCTCAGATGAAGCCACTTATAGCAAGCAAAGTTGTTATTGCCATTCTAAAAACTGCTGAAACAAAAGCAATGCTATGAAGAGCAAGGCCCTACCTAGCAGTCTATCTAGGGTTTCTTTTTGAATACACCTGTCCAGAAAGCATACCCAAAAAATTACTAAATTTGTACCCTTCTCTGATGAATCAGGCAATACATTGAGGCTGTACTGGCAGCATAAAGTGAACATTACCCTATATCCACACAGAAAAGTGTATGTTTGTGCACAGGTGTTGTCCACATAACTGAACATAGAAATAAAAGTACATGGGTGCAGCAAGGTAAATGCATGCACAAGATTTTCACACATATGTATGCAAGATTTTCACACATATGTATGCAAAAAAAATTATTTGTTTTCATCAGTTTCACAAGCTCTGCTGAGTATGTCCTTCTGGAGGAACAGCTGAAAAATATCTTATGTATAACTATGCCACAATATGCAGGCATATAATGGAAAAGGGAAATAGGAAATTCTGTCATTAAAGAAAGAACCTCTAACAATTTGTCCAGTGAAATGAGCTGCAGTCTCCCTGGCAGCCTTTCAGAGACCAACAGAACTGGTTTAGCTGGTCAGCCATCCACACCAAACTTTAAAAACTTGTTCTGTTATTTAACTACAGTATCTAGCATGTCATCTGTAGACCAGTTCCTTTCTGATGGAGCACAAGCTGTAACAGTCCATATTTTATGCATGGTAAACCTCCTGTCTTCCTGTAAATCTATCCATCTGGTATAAATTAGTGTCTCTGTGACGGGAAACTTTGGCTCTTGTTTTTTTATTCATCACAGAAGAAAATATAAATACACTCTTTGGGAACTGGACATGGACAAAAGATAGCAATGCAGAGAAGGGAAAAGAAAAGCACAGCATTAAAACCAAGTGAGGCAGAAAACAATTTTTTTTCCCCACCATCTCACAGAGCATACAACCAGAGGCCATTTCACATCTTTATATTCTCTCAACAGCGCAACTATATATCACATACAAATCCCTGGGGACAAATTACTGGAGAGAAGCTCTATGGAGTTATATGCCTGCTTACCATGTGGGTTTTTGAGCTGCAAAAGTGACTTTTCCCAACATCACCCATCACGAGCCGTCAGATGCAGGTTTCATGGCTCGAGCCCCAGCTGGTGCCACTCTTGAGAACAGGATTCGGGCTCTGTGCATGTTACAGCACAGGCTGCAGGGCCCTGGCAGCTCATTCCCATACAGCTGAGCTATATAAAGCAGCCCTATCTTGGGCAACAAAGTAGAAAAATAAGCTTTTGCTGTCAAATGCAGTCATGCTTTTTTTTTTTTTTTTTTTTTTGGTCTTGCAGAATAGATGGTGGTAAAGTGCTAAATGATGTTTTGACAACAGTGTTAAAGGACTGCTTTAAACCAACTGTTTATTCCACAAGCTTGCTAGGCCTCGAAACAGAAAAATATACCTGCAGTTTTATTGTATTGGTAGCTTTTGGCCTCAGTCCAGCAGCCCCTGGGGAGCACTGTGTTGATACTGCTGGGCTAAGCCCTAACACTTGAGACGCACCCAGGCGCTTTACCGATAAACACAAACAAGCAGCCCACAATAATATTGATTTCTAATGCCAATGACAACATCGCTATTACTGATACAAGTGCCAGCATCAGAAGGTTGCCAGGCATCTCAGAAATAATTCATGCTGCTGACAATTTGCTAGCATTGTCACAGTCTGCCAGAGGAAATGTTTCAGGAGCCCAGAGCTGGCACAGGGGACAGGGACATGGCTCCCCCACGGTGCCTGCGCCAAGAGCTGCCAAAACTGCCGCAGTGTTTCGCGGAGGAATTAACATGTTTTTCCCTTTCAGGCAACGCAATCATCAACCCTCAGGGTCTGCCACCCAGAGAGGGAGAATGAATACCGGGCCTTGCAGAACAGCCCTCGGAAAGGCGGGCCTCGGACCAGCCTGCTCGCTGGGGGAGCGGGGCTGGCTGAGCACCCAGCAAAGCTGCAGTAAAGCAAGGGGCTGGGCTCACACATCTCACATGCAGCCCTTCATGAAACACAAGTGGGGAAAAAAAACCCTCTCACAAACACACAGGTTTCTGCAAATTGTGAAAGGCCGTCTAGGCAATTCTTTTTTCTGCAGTTTATAAAATAAGGCAGGGTCACTGACAAGTACAACAAAAGTAAAAAGGTGCATTGAAGAATGGCATTAGGTGTATGAAAACATATTTCTGTCCATATATGGCTCATGGTTTTGATTTTCTCCCCCATTGCTATCAGTAGTTACACACACATAACAAGCGCCAGTGTGAGGAAAGCTGCGTTTATTCACGCTGCTGTTTGCTGAGTTTGGTTTGTTTGTTTTGCAGTTTTTTGTCCCAGTGTCTGACAAATGACATCGCATTTGCCAAGGATTCTGGTGAGACCAGCAGCAATGCTTTCTGCAATGTCACCCAGTGTGGCTGGTAATGGTTTTAATCTCATAGACAAGCATTTAACTGCTGCAGTGCTCTTTAAATCAATGTGCTAGGTACATACATTAATATTTAATATTGAAAAGCAATATAAAAATGTGGCAATGCTGCACATAAATAAATGTATTTAATTCAATACAGTTACACCACAGCTGAATTTGGCCCGCTGTAATGACTTTTGCAATTAAAAACAGAAGCACAAATAACCCAGCTGCTGAAAGAAAGAAACAAAACAGATAGGCTGCCATGGGCAAAATACACCCAAAGATTGAAAGAATAACTGTATAAAAGGATAAGTTAAAGCCAGAAATATGTATTTTTGTGTAGACTAAGCATTTGGAAAGTACTTGTGCGATGCTATGGCACTATTTCCTTTACAGAAAGACATATATTGAAGAAGGAAAGCAGGACCCAGCCTGTGGTAAGGTGGGTGAATGTCAGCAATAATCAGGTTCACTGCAGCAAGGTACACCCAGCAGTTTTGGGGCTTTTGTTTTAATAGGCCTGCTGACCTTGGAGTATTCACAAGTGCTTGTAAACTAGCTCCGCACCATCTCCGTTGTATGAGGACAGACTGTGTGTGCACCTATTACCCACATAATGAATGTCAGAAAAGCAGAATTCAAATTCACATTGCAGCCAATTAAAACTGGACTGGAAGACATGCCAGGGGACTGTGGAACACCCACAGCTTCCCGCTAGTTACTGATGAAACCTTTCACCTGCGACCCATGCTTTCAACTCTGGACCCATGTGCAACCCCCAGCCCAAATTCCCAAAGCAACCACACTGTATGCTGAGCGTTTTCCCCATCAGACTTCACCAAGGGCTTGGACTGCAAAGTGTGGTGCTCACAGGGAGCACAGATCACAGCGTACCTGAAGCGCAAGATCGTTTCTGGGCAAAATGGTCCCAGCCCACAAATGGTTCCCATTTGCGTGGATGCTCAGCCCTGGGAGAGAAATCCTATAAAAATCCATTTGCACTGAGACAAAAACAACTCAAACAACTCAAACCTTCTAAAATGCCTTACAGTCAATGTGTTTGGAAATAAACCTCAGTGTGTCTCTAGTTTTCTCGTACCTGTTGTAACCCCTCATCAACCCCCTGCACCTGCACTTATCTTCATTTTTATGCTTAATACTTGTGAGCAGGTTCCAGTTTTGAAACAGTGAATTTCTGGAAGACAGAAAGCCTTTCCCAGACCAAGAAATCAAATATTCATATCCCACAGCTATATTGCAGTTTGCTTCCCACAAAGCTGATAACCCCTCAATGTAAGTTGCACATGCAAGCTTCCAACATTGCCCTTCCTTGCCCCATCCCCAGGCACCATGCAATATCTGCAACTGCAAACAGGTCAAATATTCCAGCTGCTCCAAAACGTTCAGAAGTTAACTCAGAAGAGGCACTGGGGTCTTTGCACTTGGTGCTGGAGCTTTTCCCTCAGAGATGCCAAAAGGTTCAGGGACTGATGAGAACAGGACTGCAAAACTGAGCAGCAGCAAACATGAACTAATCAGTGAAGACAACACAGTAAGCAGCAATCTCTTCTAAGACTGGTTTAATCAAAATGAAAGGTCTTCCCTGCTCCAGACATAACACTTGATCAAAATGGCATCGTGCATTTGGATCACATTAAGGTGAAGGAGGGAACCACTAGGGAGTAAACGTCCCTTTCCCTATGGGCATTTCATACTGGCATCTCTTCATTTACAGATATATTTTGCAATGGCCCAATCTGTGTTGCACAGGTTGCTTTTCTGAGGAGGGAAATAGCAGTGATCAAAATCAGTACAGAATCATCCAGGGAAACCAAGGTACTTACAATTTCAGATTTCATGCCCCTGCATTACGATTCAGTATTTCCCAGGAGACAGGCAAGTGGTGCCTTACCCTGTGGCACAGGAGTAGTGACGTCTCATGCTCAGTGACAGCCGCAAAAGTAAAATTTGCATATCTTTCATTAACGGCAGCCAAAAGGAATTATGTACAAATGGATAAAGGTGCCCTCAGCCTGGTGTTGGAGGCTAATATGTCATTGCTGTTTGCCTATATAATCTCCTACCTCCATAAAAGACCATCATACCCTGACATCTATATCCAGACCCAGTAAAAGTTTCTCCACGTTTTTAATGCTGGGCATTGCTCCTTGGCAGGTGATAATAGGAAGTGAAATAAAGGAGTATTAAAACCTGGGCAATGTAAAAAGGGTGGCCAGAAATAGCACTTGGGGGCTGCTGAGAAAGGAAAACAAGCAGGAGGAGGAGAGCTGCCTTTCTGCAGGTTCCTGCTGGGAGGAAGAGGGCCTTACTCATTATCTCGGAGACATCTCAATGCAAGTGTTGTTTTTACTGTCCCCCGTGAAATTTTAAAATCTCCCTTGCTCAGGAATGAGCACAGGGGTTTGGGTGGACCATGGTGGTGCCAAGGGTGGTGTCCCATCACAGGGTTTCCCATCTTTGAACCGCCCCAACTGGACCAGAGCCATTCACTGTGAGACAAGAGCAAAACCAGAAGAGATCTGGTGTCCACCCATACATACTTGTGAGGCCAAGGCTCCAGTTTACCCAGGATTCTGGGCAGGTGCTGTAGGAGGAAAGCTCTTCCTTTACCACCTGCAAAAATGTTTTCACCCCAATTCCCACACCTTTCAGCAGCACTTTTGATGTAAAAGCACGGTCTTTCTTGGTCCTGCTCTATTCTCACAACTTCCCTGCCAGTTTAAGGACCCTGATATGTGGCCTCTGATGTGGTCCCTTGCTGGAGCCACTGACAGTGACAGAAGGCCTGGGATGGGGATGGTTCGTCTGGGCTCACAAGGTCCACCATCGTGGCATGATGCTGGGGCTGGCAGAGGAAGGAGGGGGTGAATGAGACAAGAGGCTCTTGTCTCAAGGATGTCCAAAGAGTAGCTGGGGCATGAAGTTAGCACATCGCTGCAGAACCACAGGGAGAAGTTTATGCACTGGCCATATGAAAAGAAGTCACTGTTTTCCCAAACCAAAGCTTGTTTTCATAACTTTTGTGGCTCCACATTTCCATACAAATAATGTCTTCATCCTGGGCCAGCAAGGAGGCCAACTACCTAGCCTCTTTCACGGGCTTTTTCCCTGTGAGGAGCCATGGTGCCTTATCCAGGACCATCAGCCCCACATGCACTCCACTGTGTTTTGGACAAACTTTCCAGAACAGCAAGACACAAGCTTCCCACTGCAGGCAGGGATGGAGGTTTTCACCACCAAGTTTGCTGTGGTTGGTTATTGTTTCTGTCGATGCTTTCACAGATCCAAAGTTATTGTATTTTGGTCCTGTCAAGTGCAGTGACCCATATTAACCTTCTTCATGCAAATCAATCATCTACTTATTTCCCTCTGCATGTGCTGCTTTCAACAGATTGATAACAAGGACAGTTAGGCAGAAACCATATGATTAGGCCTTCACCTCAGAGGGCACTGTTGTATCTGGCCCACTTTTCCTCCCTTTGTTCTTAAGCACTGCCTTTTTCAAGGATAAAGAAAAAGGAAAGGAGAGGCAGGGGAAAATACTGTCTTCCTGAAATCTAGCCCATTACAGAGTTTTTATGCTTAGGCTTAGCCATAGAAGTAATTTCTGGTACTCACACACAAGGCTACAGTCACAGATAATTGCTTGATTTAGGCTCGGCTACTACATCTTAACGATCCCCCAAACTGTGAAGTGCTGTGGGGCCGCGGTGCCTGTCATCTGTTAGCTGGACATGCTTGAACACACACACTTTGTGAGTGTCATATTTTAAATACGCCTTTGTCTCCAGAAAAGGAAAAAAATTGCCTGACATGGCAACAAAGCCTCAGAAAGAAATTTTTTGGAGGCAAAAGTGTCAGAGGGCAGGGGGAAGGTTAATGAAATGTATGAGGCAACAGAAAGAATTTTGTACTTTTCTTCAGCGATAGCTGGTCATTTGCACTGAAGTGAGTGAAAAAATTCAAAATGAATAAAGCATTAGATACCAGACATTAAGTCAGAATTACAGTGCTGGAGCAGTTGTCTGGAGAATGAAATATAATACAAGTTAACCATCTGATTGCTATCCGGGCAAAGCACTGGCTCCTCATGAGATTTCTCTCTGCAGCACTGCCCCTTTCATTCATAGGTTGCCTAATTCAGCAGTTTTATCAATGGGGGAACAGTCTCATACTCTCATTGTTGTTATTTTAATGCACAGACTTGCATGTCTCTGGCAAAGGTGTGGGGAACAAAGAAAGCACGTCTATCACTGCATAACCAGGCATGATGCCTTCACACCAGCATGGGTGATGCCCTGGTGGCCCTTCTTGCTGCTCGTGGGTTGTGTCTCCAGTAGCACCTACAGATCCCAAGGGCAGGTGCTGGCCAAGGAACAACATTGGCACTAAATGTTCGGGGATGGGTCAGGATGAGCTGCTGATCTCAGGTACAGGTCTCAGGTACAGGAGCTGCTGCCTCCCCAACATGGGCAATGCAAGACATCTCTTCTCTTGAGAGCCACAAAACTGGTGAGGGGTCTAGAGCACAGGTCCTATGAGGAGCAGCTGAGGGAACTGGGGTTGTTTAGTCTGGAGAAGAGGAGGCTGAGGGGAGACCTTATTGCCCTCTACAACTACCTGAAAGGAGGCTGTAGCGAAGTGGGAGTCGGCCTCTTGTCCCTGGTAACAGATGATAGGACAAGGGGGAATGGTCTGAAGTTGCGCCAGGGCAGGTTTAGGCTAGACATTAGGAAAAATTTCTTCACCGAAAGGGTTGTCAGGCTCTGGAATGGGCTGCCCAGGGAGGTCATTGAGTCCCCATCCCTGGAGGTATTTAAAAGAAGGATAGATGAGGTGCTTAGGGACATGGTTTAGTGGTGGGATGGCAGGGTTAGGTTAACGGTTGGACTTGATGATCTTAAAGGTCTTTTCCAACCAAAGTGATTCTATGATTCTCTGATTATATTCTCCTGCAGCTCATTGCTGGAGCTCATCCGCCATGGGTCTGTGCATGCACAGCCCAGATCCCACAGCCAGGCACAGCCAAACATGTCCAGCAGGTTTGAAGTGGGGCATGCATTTAAGCACTTCACCAAACCGAGACCCACACGCCCATAGTAAATGTGGTCCCTTTACAGCCTGCACCTCATCACAGCAGCGCATCTGATCCCATATACTGCAAACCATTTCACTTACAGATTTACTCTAAAATGAGAGGTGAGAGCTTATGCTTTCCTTGAGGGCAAGGAAGATACTGAAAAATTAAATATATACCTCACTAACACAGAAGAATTTAGAAATACGAAGCCATGTTTGATGGGAATATGTAATGGTTTGACACCTGTAACTGAAGTTTTATCATACCAGGAAAACAAAAGAAAGAAGAACACCTTCAGGCTGGAAATACCTAAATCATACAGCTAAGTGGTTCACAAATACCACCTTTCTTTAATGTTGTCAACAAGAAGTCCAGGACTCGTCTAAAATATGTTATTCAGAAATAACTGATGAAGTAATTTCTGCAAATCATATTTATTCTCACAAAGAGTTTGTAACAACTGTTTGGCATTCAAAATTGTTTTGCTTTGTTTCATCTGGCTAATGAGCCCAAATAATTGCTTTGGTCATGGCAAGTTTTAGACTCAAATTGCTGGAGTGTATTCATTCGTCTAATAATTTCAAAACCAGTTTCCCAGCGCTGTTGCAATACATTGGCATAATCCCTGCACATCTGCAGAGCGTAATCTCCATTTTCAGAGCTGAACAGTGCTGCTTAGGACCACCAGGGAGAAGCCACGGCAGCCTGTCTCCAAGCCCCACAGCCTGGCTGCCGCTGCCCCCCACCCCGAGGACCTCCCCTTGATGGACCAGTGGGACTGCTGGAGCTGGGCAGAGGGAAGCTGGTGTCACCAGTCCAACGCCTGAGGGGTTGTGTGTTGCCCAGCTGATCCCCTGAGCAGAGACCCCAAAGCCCATCAGACAGTCACAGGATGGGGTGGGTGTAACACACACTCCTGCTCTGTGTCCAGCTACCACCAAAGAACAGGGAAGCCTGAAGCGCAGATGCTCAGCTCAGAGGACACTTGCCAGACCCACGGTTTGCGACTGTAGGTGTCTTGGGGTGAGGCTGAGAAACAGCGAGCCACTGCTCGGATCTACCTGGCCTCAGGTTATCAGAGGGCCAAATACAAAGCAGGATCATCCACAAGAGAGACCCAAACATGCCAGTAACACACAGACTCTAATACTTCTGCAAGTAGCTTGGGCAGCAATTTCATTCTGTATGTTTTATTTAAGATCATGATGAAAAACCCAGGAAAAATAACAGAAAAAAAGTGATGGGTCATGATAAAGAACCAAAGGAAGGCTAAAAAGAAAGCAAGGTAAGATTTTCTGCTTATTCCCCCATACGCTTACAGGAAGAATGGCATGCTTTAAATTGTGAAACCACTTCTTAAGCACAGTTTAACTCATGAAACTCATTATGCAGCTTAAGTTTAAAAAGATGAATATTTTCATTATGCAGCCTTCTTTAGAACAGCTTTGAAAATTACTGGAAAAAAGCATTATCCGGGAGCTACATGTTCCTCCACCATTAAAGGAAGAAGCTTTGCAGGATCCAAACCAGTAACTGAACCGCATTGTGAACAAAGATAAAAACTACAGTACAGTAAAACATTTAATTTAAAGAGCCGTGAGTTTTGGCAATGTTGTAAGCTTTCATTATTCAGGGCACACACCAACTTCCCATCAAATGGGATTATAAATAAACTTCTGGACTGGTTAATTTATGATTGCCCATTTCAGAACCTTTTCATCTGTGTCTCAAGGCTTCTTCAATCATTGCTGAATACTGGATTAGATTGACAACTCATCCACTATGGCAATTCCCAGGCTCCTATTCCAAGCAAGTGCATTAAAAAGGAATGCAAATCCAGCTTAGATTCTGCTTAAAGAAACTGGTTTTTTTGGAGATATTTCACTGGTTCATATTAGTAATCATATATTCAGCCAATAAATTATTATTCTTTTGTCCTGAAAGCTTGTCCATCCCAACATGTGGTTCCCTAACAAAGAGGTTATTTTCAAGATATTAGTCAACACTGAAACTTCCATTTCAACTGAAGCTATTTTAGTAGCTTAACTAGGTAATCATACAGTAACTCATGTTATTATCAATGTAGTTGTTACTAAATGCTTGCCTTGGCCATGCGAATGACAGGGAATGTGTGAGACCACCCATTGTGCTTCAGTCTTCAGTTCTGCAGGAATTTGAAAAATGTGCAATAAAAAAATCACACATTCTTTGAAACTTAAGAATTTAACACTGAACCCATGAAATCCTACTGGCAAAAGTGGATAATGATCAGATTAGTTCACGCAGAACAGAATGCCTGTATTAATGTACCCAATCACACAGAGATGTTCAGGCTGAATATATAGTCCTCTGCATAAAGCCTTCTTAGACAATTCCCAGTGCTTCATTCAATACTTCTACCATACAAAGCATTAATTAGTGTTCTTGCATATGTCAAATATTTAGAAGACCTTTTAACTTTTGCAGAATGCTATTTCTGTACAGGCATAATTTTCACAGAAAATATTGCTTACTTATTTTACTACATGCTTAGCATAGTTGGTTTTAAATTTCACAGAATAAAGCACCAGAAAAGTCCATTTGAAGGCATTAATGTTACATTTAAAACATAAAATTTCTCTCAGTTCATATCCATCTTGGCCTGAAGTATTTATAGATAATTTTTAAAAAACCTAAAGCTTTATTTTCAGTTTCTGTTCTTGAACTGGTAGTACATATTTCAAGCCATTCAGCTCCTCTTTATTCATGAAGGCAACTCCTCCATAGTTGTCATTTTTTCCCCCATTAGTGCTGTGGTGCAGAAGTTGTGCTGTTTTGGACAATGAGCCATGTACAGTTGTGATACCAAGCATTACCCAGCTGCAGTGCTGGTCCTTCTGGTGCTGGGATCCACAAGACCTTTGCTGTTTATCTGCCCTGGGGAGGTTCCAGCTTCCATCATGCTGCAATAACGGGGAAAACACAGCAACAGGGATTGCTGGGGTGAGACCCCCAAAACAATTAAAGGGTGTTGGAGGAGGGGGGAGAGAGGGGACATTATTTGAGGAAATTAATGAAGTATCTGCACTGCATTTTATTATTTGCCACATATCTGTTGTAACTGTCTTTACAATGTGGTCATCAAGAGTTTAAACCTCTGCTCTGATTGCATGAAGTTGTGCCTTCATTACAAGTTCATTTTGTGTGATGTCCACACAGGGGATCCTGAAAGGAAGATTGTTTTCTACAGCAGCACTGACAACTGTTACGTTTGGAGATGGATCTATTTGCCATCAGCTGACAAACGGTCACTTTGAAGGGTGCTAGTGGCAATCCCTAAGCTTCAGTTGGCAAATGAGTCCTCCCTTATCTTGAGTGTTTGTCTCCTATTTATTGGATTTATTTCTTAGGATGAAAACTCTTCACAGATAAGAAATTGATTCCCAGAGCAGAGCTAAATTGCACATCGGAAATGAAAAATTCATGCTTAAAATTTTGGCTATTAAAACCTCTGCATTTGCACCTGTGATGCTCATAATGAAAAGGTATGCAGAGAAGACGACTTCTGGGATGGGTCATTGCTGGCAATGTGAGTACCAGGGGCTTGTGGATGTGGGAATTCAGTTGAAATGTCTCAGAGAGAAAGGTGCCAGGCAGGGCTGTGGACACGGCTGCAGCTAGCTGCTTCCAGCAGGCTCGCAAGCTTTTGGGGAGAGACCTTCCCAGAGGCGAGTGCAAATATTTGCCCAGGTGCAGCAGCCTGACAGCAGAAGAGAGCTGGAGCCGGGGGAACGGGGACACCACACACACGCGGGACGTGGTGTCCAATTTATGTGGAGGTCTCTGGTGAGGTTCAGCCAAAGATGGTGCCAGGGTCACAAGTAACTGATGGCATACTTTCTACAGAAATAACATCAATCTCCAAAAAAAACCCCCCAACATCTGAAAAGTATTTTCCAAATAGTTCCTGCTTGCCTGAAATAAAACCCTGAGGATTAATCTATA
The DNA here is from genome assembly GCF_000687185.1 of Egretta garzetta. Taxonomy (NCBI): domain Eukaryota; kingdom Metazoa; phylum Chordata; class Aves; order Pelecaniformes; family Ardeidae; genus Egretta; species Egretta garzetta. Next base: position 77,299 of record NW_009260011.1, read on the forward strand.
TAATTCCACCTTTTGGCAGCTCAGGCTAGTTACACCCCATACATTTATCCTGAACTAAATACTGCTTGCATTAAGCCAGTATTAGTCCGGTATGCTGGATGTAAAGAGCAGACAGAGTAAGAATGACCTAAGGTTAAACGTAAGTTCTATTTATATAATTTCAAGTGATCAAGCTAATCTGCATGTACATCTCAAGTGCAACAATCACTAATACGTCATAGTAGTTCAAACCAGCCCCTTTAAAGGAGATATTACATTTCCTTGAGGGAGCACAGAAGTGATTCTGCACAGATCTATGGAGATAATAAATGCTGTAAGTCTTTACTGTAACTTGTCAACTATAAGGCACCACGCAAATGGAGCCGATCATAAAAGACATTCCAGCCCAGCTTCTAGCAAAGCTTGTGAATGGGTTCTTGCTAAGAAATGTGAAAATGCAGAAGATAGCAAAGTGACTAAAGCAGAAAGAGTGGATTATAATAGTCATTGCCATATAGTACTCCCTCTTCCAGCTGGGGATGAAACTGGAGACTTGTCTCGGGTGTGCATAATTGTCCCTATAGGCACAGTTGTCTGAAAACCTGGAAATAACCAATTTTTTTTTCCTAGCTGTTTCTTATTACAGAATTAAAAAATAAATAATCCAAGGGGGTTTTTTTGAGACAGGAGAACTGCATTATGAACTTTTATATCTGCAAAAAGTGTCCTACAGCCAAACAGTTTGAACTTTGAGAACATACTATCTTTTGCGGATGATTTTGGAACATAGCTTCAAGAAACAATTTCCATTTACAGATTAATAGCAAAGTGGAGTGAAAGTTGCTTCTAGGTAATTGTTGAGTTCAGATTCTAAATTATGCTGCAAAATACATTATAGGTTGTCATAGTTTGAACCTAAAAACTATAACAAGTTCTGAATCACTGAATTATAAAAAATTCATTCTGTCAAATGTGAACATGCACAAATACCAAAGCATCCTCTCACAGGACAATCATACCTATATCCTGCTGTTGAAAAGCTAAACATACTTATCATCTATTATAATTACTTCTTAATATCAGGTCAACCAGAACAGTCTGATCTTACATGCACTAACATATACAAACAATTAATTCCTTGAAGAAAAATTTGGAGCCCAGAGTTTGTGCTAGCAAACTAGACAGTTTGTTCTACAGTCAAGAAAGCATTTGTCTGGAAGCACTTTATAGTCAAGCAGGGAATTGGAAAGTCATTTCATTCCGTCATATGTTCTACCTCAGGCCTGACTACAGACTACAAAACTGAATTAGCAACTGAAACAGGCTAATCTTTCTCTATTCTCTCTTATTCTTTATTTTGCAGAAAATCATGCTGGCAATTCAACGTCTCAGGCTTGTCAGCAGGCTAGGTAGCATTTGTTTATATCAATAATATTGTAGGCTGAGAAACACCGTAGTGTTTGTGCATGTGACTTTTAAGATCTTTGTACCATTTGTACTCCATCAAAGTACGATTTTAACTAATAATCTGAAAATTACGACGACTGAACTTTCATTTCAGACAGCAGAAAGTATGCTTTGGTAAGGTGTACTTTGGAACAGACAGCAAGGAAGAATTAAGAATGCACCTTAGAACCAATGATATATATAAAATATATGCACTCATCCCACCACTCTCAACCTGGTGGGGGCTGTCTGACAGAACCATCGTCTTCTTTGGTCCTGTATCACCTGCCTTATTCACACATATTCAGACATAATCTGAATTCAGTCAGTCCACAGTAGGAACATGAAATCCCCTCTCCAAAGTGAAGGGGTTGGGCCATGATCCCTTTCCTTCCCTCAGAATCATCAGGTACCTCTTTTCTGTGGCTGGGGTATGTGGCCTTTCCTCCCCAAGGGGGACTGCAACCCCAGAGGCTCCACCAGCAGCAAGATCCCTTGGCTGTGAATGCTTTCCATTTCTCTTCCCCCATTATCACCCTGCTGGGAGGCCTGGGATAGCTGGGATACCTGCAAACTGTTGTCTCAGAGCATCTCTAGGCCTGTACAAACCTTTACTGCATCAGTTATGCTCAGGTGGCATGTTCTCACTTCCCTCCTAAACCCTGTGGAATAAATACCTCCCTTTGAAACAGAAGATGCTGCACTTAGTTGCACAGCCACAGCAGTTGAAGACACTGTACTGGGCAGTGTGACTGGGTCCCAAGAACTAGAACTGATAGAAAATATTGCTCTGTGTTTACCCCAAAGAGAACTCAATAGACTCTAACTTACAGCTGTGAATCTGGCTTGTGGACTTTGGGCTGGTCAGCCAGTGCCTCGATCTCTCTCCCAGGTAGGAGAACCAGTAAGACCTTACCCTCTGCAAACATTACTTCTTGAGTGTTTCCACAGATTTTGCTTCAACTGTTATTTTTCCAAATGCAGAACCATGCACTCATGGTAAAAATCTGGCAGAAGTTTGCAAGAAAATATTGCATTCCATATCTGCTGTGCAGGACATGAAGTGCTCTGCTCTTTCTGATACAACACTGCTTGTTGCCCGTAGGCATAGTTCATTCATTTATGAATTTTATAGACATTGGGACACTTTCCTATGCAAACCTTATTATGACAGGCTTTTTTCCCCCACCTCCCATGAGGTTGCTCCCAGTGGGCCAGCAGTGATGCTTGCTGCCACAGCGATCACAGGCACAGTCACTCATCTTTTTCCCAGACTGAATTTTCAAAATATGTCCCCGAAGGGGATGTCTTGGAATAGCTTAGTCAGAATTGATTTAGCGACTCACTTTTTTACCCTGGAACACAGAGAACTTGAGTCAGCAAGTCTTCAATGACCATGTTCCTACAGACTTCTTTGCTTAAAGAAAAGTCATGGACAGTACTATGTTTGAGAGAGTTACTTAATCGTGACATTAGAACATCTCCCCTCATTTATCAGCAAACTGCTTGGCAAAGACCACAGCTGATGTAGCAGTTACCTTATTTGCTTTCTCTAAAGTTAAAGCAGAAATTTAGGCCTTCCTTTTCTGCTTTAGATGTAACGGCATTTTGGAAAAGATGATCCTTCCCTGGCAGAAGCACAGTGTATCAATACATCAATTTGTTTTCCTCAGAGGTTTTTGTTACATCTAATTGAAAATTGAATTTTTACAGATAAAATATCTTTCTGGAGCAAGGGGAGGAGGGCTTTTGATGTTGGAGGCTTTTCTCCTCTATTGTTATTCCCCACAACCCAGTCATCAGAAGCTCACCGTAGCCAAATCCAAACACTGCAGCCAAGCACAAGCTGTTCTTTTGTTGCTGCTGTGCCTTGTGTATTCTGAGTTGCACTACTGCCTGGCACCGCGCTGCATATGCCCACATGGCTGCTGCCAGCGCCTGAGTCACTGGGAAATTAAAAGCAAAACTGTGACTCAGCAAAATGCCAATCAAACCGGAAAAGAATATAATATGCAACACAAAGGGTAAACCTCAAGTAACTCAAAGCCCGAAGAACAATAAACACCAAAGAAAACCACCACTGTTCTACAGAAGGACATTCTTCATTAAAATGGCATCATCCATCAACAGCTGTTACAGCAGTTAAAATAAAAACACATCAATATCTCAAATGCTACCGTTCCTTTCTTTCTTCCTGCATGCACAACAAGCTTAAAATAGGTAGCTGTATTAGTGCTTTATTTTTTCTATGTATCATTTCTGCCAGCCCAAGATTTCTCTCTAAAAGCTTCCTAATGCTTCAGCTGAGCCTGTCTTTTGTCAGCCTCTGAAATTCCCAGCATGGAGACTGCAGCTCTTTCCTGATTTCAGGTGGCTTCCAGGGTAGCGAGAGATTTTTAACCTTCCCCTTCTCTGGTCACCTTGGCAAAGCGGGAGAGACACAAGGAGAGAGGGGACTTGCACAGAGCCTGTAGGTTATCCTTCCTCTTGCAGGTTGGTTAAGGAACCCCTGAGCCCATAGTGAGCCTTGGAGGGAGGAAAGTGGAAACATTAATGATTGCATTAGCTGGTGAACTTCATTTCTGAGGACCCTGCAGAAGCCAAAAGGGTTTCCACATGCACCAGGAGGGTGCCTGGCCAGACCAGGCTGGCGTTCCCATCCATCAGCTTCTTCCCTAGCTTCCTCTTACCGAAAGCAGTACAGACCTCAGCCCACACAGCAAAACATGCAGACTTACTCCCATGCACTATCTAATTAGTCTCAGTGGAGAGCAAATCTCAAAATGTCAGTTCCTGTAAGCCATGCTGACCTATACCATCTGAGGATCTGCTTTCTAAAGGCTCTCAAGGGGACATTAATTGGATTTGAGTGTGACATTCCCCATCACAGCTGCCTGTTCAAGGAGAGCTCTAGTGTAAGGGGTGAATGGGGAAGTTAGTGCAAAGTTGAAAACGCTCAGTGCTTCCATGTCTAAACATTACGGTTTAGGATATTTCTATTTCAGTAGCACCCAAGTCGGGAACGCAGGGCCCACTGCAAGACACTGTTGTTACCCACCCAGGTACAGAGCTGTCTGTAACACTGGCCACACAACTCTTGCTTTTGCTCACTGTCTTTTGGGCTATTATTTTTTGCTTAGAGTTTTGAGTAATGAACTGTGAGATGAGAGAAACCCCCTACTCTATCCAGAAAGAGCAAAAGAAAGCAAAAGCATGAGGAAAGCATTTACAGGATCGTTCCTTTATTTTTTGACACACGTTTTCAGAATGAGAGTCTCATTTCAAACCTCCTCCACGCCACATCTCAGTGACATCTAACTTCCACCAGCCTCTGTTTCACATTACCAGTGACCATGGCCAGATGTCCAAGCCAACAGCAATCACTGAAAGCCACGGCTGGGCTCCAGTCCCTGCTACCCAGCTGAGCCTCTTTGGATTACAGCTCTTCAGAGTTTGCCAGTCTGTCGCACTTTGCCACTGCCCATAGGCAGAACCACCGTGTCCTTTTGGACCGTGCTCAGAAGCATTAAAAAAGGTCTTGGCTGCTGTTGTCCTCTTATAAAGCATACTTCTTGCCAGGAGCTGGTGCAGGCAATGATACATTTACTGTATCATCTCTCACATTTCCAGCTGCTGACCAGTGCCAAGAGTTTCTCTACAGCTTCTCCAAAACACAGGCACAGGCTGAGCTGTCCCTGCATCTCTTTCTGTTCATCATCCACCCTGACGGGAAGAGGGAAAAGAAACCTGCCCCCCTCCCTACCTCTGCACTAGGTCGCCGTCTGCCTCAAGCTCAGCAACAGCAGGGTGTCACTCAGCTGCTTCTTGGTGTGCCCACAGCATGAATGTTGTTTTACAATGGGAGATGGACATTAAATCAAAGAGCCTGAATCCAGAGCTGAATCCCTCCAAGTCCATGGTGCATGCTGGTCTGGGGGCTTTTTCCCGTGGTACCAGCAAGGCTGAGGGTGCTTTTCTGCAAGTTGAAGTTACAAAGGTTGGCAAGGCCCATCCTGCTTCCAAAATCAGATAGCTTCTCCTCCTTGACCTGAGAATTGAAGGAGACAATGCTATTTTTTAAAAGAGAGGGAGGGAGAGAGAGAGAAGGGACTTCAGTGCCCAAGGCAACAGAGCTAAAGCAGATGGTGAGATCTGCTTGGCGGGGGGGGAGAAAACCACAAGGATTATAACAGCAAACCATGAGCCCTGACTACTATCAAATAACTACTGAAGCAGAAGGTTCAGCCTAAAATCAAGCGACATACTGACCAAGGGTGAAGCTTATAAAAGCAATGCTTTGTCGATGCTTCCGTAAGGAACACAGGCAGAGAAACCATCAGGAAAGAAAAGAGGTGGCTGGGTAGTTTCGAAGGGCTACATTTAAAAGGATTTTTGGTGTCAGCTTCCAAAAACCAGTTTAAAAAACCAGAGACCTATTACCTCACCAGCTTGTGGGAAATTAGCCTGGATAATGTCCATTTATGCTAATACATGCACAAATCCCCTTGTGAAATACAGAATGCCCACCCAAAACCACCTGGACACCCCAGCAGGGGAGCAGCAGCAGCAGATGCTTTTCTCTTTAAGACCTGAAGGCTCAGAGTATTAGCAGCTAAGATTTGCCTGAGCTCCATTTAAATAAACAGTTAGGGTGATTTTTACGGGAATCATGCCCTCTGTTGACGCAGGTGAAACACTCCATCGAGATGCTGCTGCTGCTAGCTGAGGCTGCTTTAGTAGGACATGTTCTTACTTAGGAAAGGCTTGTTTTTATTTGTTTGGTTTGTTTTTTGACAATACTTTTCCGGGAAGTCCATAACAGACATCTCCTGACTTCCCACTCTGGGATGAGTGTGAGAAGAGCCGGGCCATGTGTTCACCTTCCTCTGGTGTCCATGAACCTGAGAGAAGAAAAGCAGTCTTGAGCGAGCAGGAACAGACAAGGCCATGCACTGGTGTGTGTGTGAGTTGCTCCATTTGCAGGGTTTCAGCATGCGAATTAAAAAACAAAGTGGAAATGAGAAGAATAACAACAAATTAAATTAGATTTATACAATAAATTAAAACCTCACAAAGTATCTGGATTTCTTCATTGTTCCTTCAGACATTTGTGCTTTCCAAATCATGCTTCTAACAAATATTTTCTCTCAAAAGAAATCAGAGGAGGCAATGAAACTGTACTTGTCTTACCAAATGAAAAATGCCATATTCGATATACAGAACATGCCAGTATGACGATACAGAATACCTGTGACTTGTCCCTTAAGTAGTGTTCTTTAAGCAAGGCTCTCTAAGCAGGCATGTCATCTCCCGGGTTTTTTTTCACTCCTCTAACCAGGAGTGGAAGACTCTGGCTTGCCTCAGCCCAGGTGCACTATCACAGCACTGGGGCAGCCCCTCCAAGCACTCTTTTTGGCTTTCTGCCCTGTAGCCTTTTCTATTCAGACCTGAGTGTTGTGTTCATTAGGGAGATTTCTAGTGGCATTCATCCCAAGCCTTTCTAAAGTGTCACTGCTTAGTGCTAACCTCCTCTTTACTGACTTTTTTTTTGATCCATTTATTCTACTTACCTTCACACCACCATTTTCTTTTTCCCATTTGTCACACTTGCTGTAGCTGTAAGCCACCCTTCCCAGCAATCAGCCATAGATGTGTTATTTAATATCCTCTGATAAGGGTGGTTTTGATTTTTATTTAAAAAAAAAAATATTGCAGGCACTGATTTCAAATCTTGGTGCAATTCTTGGATTTGAGTTTCAAGCAGATAGATTGCAGGTTATGTGCATAGACACACGTTTGCATGGATAACATCTGGGGAGTTCTGTAAAAGCTTGCTGTTTCCATTTCAGAAGTGAGTAGGATACTCATTATCAGAGATTGAGACATAAAACTTGGGAAAAAGCTAACGTGGTTCAGACTTACAAACTTTAAAGCCAAGGACTCTGGCATCTGCCCAATAACAATACTGGCTGATGCTCAACAGAAAGGGAAAAGTCTCGTAAGAATCCAAGAAACTATGGAAATTTTAATTAAATGCTGAAATTAAGATTCTAAGTGGATGAATTTAGCCTGACCCCTTGTTGGCATTGCTGCCTGTGCCTAGCAAGCGACACAGCCATCTGTCAAGAAGCAACACTGGCTTTCCCAAGCCTCACCATTTCTCCATAGGGAGATAATATTCACCATCTAATGGGCACAGCAGGAGGCTAGCAGGGGAGGCTAGCACCGTCACTTCTTTCTTCTTACCCACCTTGTCCTGGAGTGGCTGGGGCTGCTGCCACCTAGCCTGGGGACAAGTCCTGCTCATCCTGCTCAGGGAAGAGACACCAGCCTTGACTGACATGAACGGAGTTGCCAGGCTGGGATCATATTCCTGCAGATTTACCATAGCTCAAAGGGAAAATGAATACTGATTCCCAACCCTTGGAGACTGCAATACACACGTATTTATGCCAGATCACTGCGTTGCAGACAGAAGTGTACACTGCAATGACAGCTTCATTTGGCACATATAATGAAATCTAAATGAAAAAAGGATCCTAGCAGGTCATCAATGCAATGGGAGACTGCAGTGCCACTGGCAGCCCCACTGGGAAGGGACTGTCTCTCCCAAACTACATGCAGTATCACAGGTGCTTTCAGAAGTGGCACAGGAGCATGGTAGTAAGGGGTTTGCTCACAGGAGACAATAATAGATGCACAATTCACTGGTTTCTTGCTCAGATTATCAAGGATGTGTATCTTTTATATAAAAAAGATACAATCTAATTATATATTCACCATCAATTGTTATTGCAGAGCTCGCTTATATTTGTTTAGTATAGATAATTACAATATATCATGCTACATTGTGCACCACTAAACATAACATTGTATTCATCTCACAAATACACATACTGCTTTATTTACAAGAGTTTGAAATGAGAATAATATTTAGGGAGAGGGTGTGCTAGAGACAAAACAGGCTTCTCTTAAGCCTTTGCCTGAGAGGAGTCTGATCGAACTTGCTTTCCCATATTCTGCAATACCCGGCTGGTTTCTTTTCAACTCTGAATAGTAAGATCACCTCTGGGAATCTAAAGATCTCATAGAATAATTTGTCATAACTTATCAACTTACTCCATAGACAAATTTATTAGTCTCATAGATTGGAAGAAAAGCCTGGAGGTCTCTAATCTGCTCCCCTGTGCAAAACAGAGTTATTACCAAAATTAGACAAGGTTGTTCATGGCCTCACCCAGTCAGGTTTTGTATATCTCTAAGACAGACATTCCACAGCATCCCTCAAGAACCTGTTTCAGTCTATTGACTGTCATGATGAGGAACTCTTCCCTAATATCTGCTCAGAATTTCCCTTGGTGCAAATCGTGACCTTTTACCTTTATATCTTGCAAAAGACTTTGGCTCCATCTCCTCGTAACCCCCCATTAGGTACCTGGAAACAACAACTAAGTCCCCCTTCAGGCTTTTTACCTCCCAGATAACTTGGTTCCCTCAGTATCACCACCCAGGAGAAGCAAATTCGGATGTGTTACCGTTACCCCACCCCTTGCCCCTTGCAAAGGGCTCACTGAGGTGAAGTGCTTGCTGAGGTGAGAGTTCACCTAAATCTGCATTTTCAACCCCAACTTCTGATTACTGCTGACTTTCAGGAATTTTGATTTTAAATGTCAACTGTTTTCCTCTGTAGTCACAATTCTTATCCTGGCCCCATAGCAGGAGCAGCAAAACAGGCAGTGCACAAAACACAGTGATTTGTGCTGCTTCCAGCTCAGCCAGACCCAGGAAACAGTTTTTCTGGGGACAGGACCACCTTGTGAGGCTGCCAGGCCAAGGAGATGTGGTTGCGGATAGAAAAACAGGACTCTTCCATGCTCTGGGTTTTTTCAGCACAGATTGTGCTTTTTATACACCAGTACTGAGAAAAAGCCTAAGCATTTAATTTATACGCCTTTTGGAGAAAGGATTACCTTTCTTGTATTTTTCACATAATACCAAGCAGGCTGTCACATCTTAAACAAGGGATTCATAAAGAGGTAGTTGTATTACTAGACACACATGAAAAAAAAACCCCTCATCTTGCACTCAGAGGCATCAATGGCTCAGCACCCTCCTCAAAAGAAAACCTGCTAATTTTAACATTGGGTTATGAGCATGGGCCTCTTCCCACATTTAACTCAGAACAGATAAGGCTTTTCTGCATCAGCTGTGTATGCTGCTGCCTGTGTTGTAAATGCTATGGGGATCAGACTCCTCCTGCTTTTTTAGATATCTCCACTGTGATTCCTTAAAAAAAAAAAAAAAGTAAAAAACAAATACCTAGCAGTATTACCAATGGTCATCATTTTCAAGAGGAGATAAGAAAGCTGACTAAACCACTTTTGGGGCAGTTATTATCTAAAGCCTTTCTGTTTGCATTCCCTGTGCCCTTTGCTGATCACGTAAGTGGGCAAGCTCATTGAAAATCACGGGGTGCAGGGAGCCTCGGCCCCCC
>NW_009260011.1:87326-101289 GCF_000687185.1 Egretta garzetta
CCCGTTTGCATGGGGCTAGGCTGGCTTTGTGGGCCCACACACTCCTGGGAGGTGTGAAGAACAGCCACATTCCCCCATTGCATCAATATTGCAGGCTTCCCGCCCTCACACCCCAGAATAATTAATTATATTTTTCTTTGTGAAGGAAATAGTCTCTTGCAATTGCAGTAATATACATCCATGCCCTCTTTGGCACATGATAGGCAAAATTAAGTACCAGCAGTCTTCTCATAAATGGGCTTTATTTCACCCTCATCTCTTTTGTAGCTCTTTCTTTTACTTCAGCTTCACTAAAAGCACAGTGAGTATCAGTGCTGCCCACTACTCAAGAGTGCAGCACACACAATGTGGTAGGTAACCTCTCAAAAATGTTCGCTTTCCAATGTTACCATCTACTCATGCTTTGCGGTGCAAGTGCCCAGTTGAGTAACACGTAGACACGCCAGTGAGTCAGTATCTTTTCTTAAGGCATGCAGAAATCTTGAGAAAGGTCAAAACAAGAATTAGGCCATATTCAAAATGCTGGTCTTGGAAACCCACAGAATTAGGTCACTTTGGGATTTGGCCTCAGTTTTTGCTTGAGATTGGTCTCTAACCTAATCTCTGCAGCAGCTCAAATTTCTGCTTCTCCTCTGGCTGGCCTTTGTTACAGCAATTTGGTCAAACGCTGGGACAGGTTGCCTGAAGAGGCTGGGAAATGTCCATCTGTGAAGACATCTGGAGCAACCCACGAGGTGCCTTGAGCAGGGATTTGATCACAGACCCCTGGTGTTCTCCAGCCTGAAGTCTGCTGTGGCTCCAACACCTACTTACGGTTTTCCTTGTTGGCCCAGGGCATTTTTCTGATTCGATTCCCAAGCCATTTCCCTTAGCATCCCCTGACATGCACTGAAATGAGAGTCACTTGTGCTTTTGTGCAGTTGTCCACCAGTGTGTGCCCAACCTCTGCAGGGCAAAGGCATGTCAGCAGCATCTGGAGATGGCAGGGCTCAGTCTCTCTGCTGTCAGCTCTTCAGTCAGCAGCCACAAGATAAACTGCAGGGCTGGTGGACAGGGGTAAGACAACATGTCGTTGGTTTTGGGTTTTTTTTAAGCTTGGGAGGGATTGTTTGTTTTTTTAAGAAAAAATGCTCTCTTGATGACTGGATTTGGCAGCTGCTAGATTCCAAGGAAGAAAAATACCATCTTCAAGCTGTAACAACCCAGGAGCTAAACTTGCTTCTTACTCTCACTGTGGTCAGAACTCAGCCTGGGGCTGAGAGCAGGGAGCTCCCCTGTCTCCTCAGCTCTCTGGCTGTGCTCCTCCTTTTATCCCCTTTATTCAGCATCAGGCACTCTTGCATACTCATTGCTGAAACTGTTAAAGTTGCCAGAACACCCGCCCAATCACGTCTGCCTTTTCTTCTTTCAAGCCCCCCCTTAATAACTCCCTCCTCCATGAATCCCCCTCTCCACCCACCTCCATGACCCTACCACAGCACCCATCACTTGAGATGTTGCTACATGCCGTGCTTTACACTGCAGAGCTCAAAGAGCTTTTCTTTTTAACCTCACATGATGGTATCTCTGGTTATTCCTATTGGTCTTCATTTTCCTCAGCCTCCGCTCCCTTTACAAAGTCACCATGACAAGAAGTTCACACAGTGCTTGGCCTGAAGTTGTGCCACATAATCCTCTTACAGAACTAATGTCTTCTCAACAGTGATCTGCAGGGGAAAAAATATCACCTTACCATCTCCTACACCCTTTGGACAACGAAAATTGTATAGCAGTTTCCGTGAGCTACCCACAATGATGCTCAGGTCAGAAAACAGTAATTATATTCCAGCTGTATGAAACATGCATAGTAATTAACTATGACAGCTCTTTGTGGATTAAAGTAATTGGGGCTTATTATGATGTTTGCTTAGTTTTCCTAAGCATCAGTCAAGTCCTGGATAAGAAGAAAATTCAGCTTTCTTTAAAATATCCAGTTCCTTTTCTGTGCAGGCTTTATTGAGCAATCAGCATTAAAATTGCATTCCTTAACTCTGGTACGATTTAAAAGCACAAAAGAAGAATGGATACTCAAACCACCTGATTTTTCAAAGGAGCTTCAGTAACTCCAGAAACATGTGTCATTACTTAATTTAGTGGCAGCAGAAACACCTGCGACTCCATTTTGTCCTAATGTGTATCAACTGTATATCAGTGATGCTTCTATGTATTATATGCTTCTAGCAATTATTCAGTTTGCAATCACTACTTGAGAAAACATATTTATGTAGTCATAATATCAAGGAGGCATCTTAAAGTGGCTTAAAAGGGCTAATTATTAAGGTATACTTTAAAATTAAGTGTTAGATTCAGTAGATCTGTGTGCTGCAGGCAGCAACCACTTCAGCAAAAACCACCTCTAACATGCAAGCTAGCTCCTTATAAAACAGCAGCACTGCTTTTTTTGGGATCTTCCCGCAGCAGTTTTGGTGTGATTCCACACAAACTAGACTTACGGTTCCTTTTGACTTCTTTAGTTATCTAACTTCAGAGCCAAAATTTGTCAGACACAGAATTAATTCCAGATTGTTTTATTACCTGAAATCAGTAATGGAGTCCAAATAAGGCTCCTGAACTGCTGAATGTGGCAGCTCTGTTATGTAAAGGGTGTGAAAATGTATCTCAATACTGCAATCTGAGCAGAGGTATCTCAGTGAAGAGCTGCCCAACCTCACAGTGCCACCTCACAAACTAAATGAGACACTCATGTAAGAGAGCACCAGCGATATCAAGGAGTACTGCTCAAAAATTCTTTAGCACAACCAGAGGGGGTAAACTTTAATGCTTGATTTCCAGGGACCAGTTCCCATAAATAAGGGTTGGAAAGACAAAGGCAGCTTTCCATATTGAGAACAAATGACCATAAGAGCACAAAATATTTTGTTTCCATCAACTCTGTGTTCATACAGATCACAAAAAGGCCTGAGGAATGCCTTCTTTTTAAGCTATAAACCATAGACCCATATGTCTACTGGCATTATTTTGAAACCTTAATCAAGGAGTATTTCTGCTGCATTTTCTGCCCCCTTGATTACAGATGGATCTTCTCACTCTGGAAGAAAATGTTCTGGCGAGAACTGTATGAAATGCCTCTGGGACTACATCACCCATGTACAAACAAACATGTTCTATGTAAACCACAGGTGATAGAAAGGATTAATTCTGGTCTCCACAGCGTAAGCTTCTAAACCCACAGGCAAGAGCTCTTATTTAAGGAGAAAGATGTCCCTTTTTGCTCTAGCTGTGCCTTCTATTTTTGTTTCTAACATATTTAGCAGTCAGGGCAATTACTGTCATTAAGATAATAGGTTACTTCAATGTAACCACAAAAATGTAAATACAGCATGTATTTATAAAGTACCGGGGAGGTGTCCAAATTAACTCAGAGCAGTGCAACATTTGAATGGCTTTATTCTGAACACTTAATTTAATATCTGGCATTTTAAGCAAGCATGGCAGAATTGTATGAGCAGATTACTGCTGCCCTTCAGCGGGAGTTACTGATATAACACTGGAACAGCATGCAGAAAAGGGTGCCAACACTGCCAAATAAGAAGGGTTCCTGTGAGAGAGGTCTGTATCTATTTTAGGGTCTTGAAGAAGGTTAAAAAAAAATAAATCAACAAAGTGTGTGATCAGGGTCTATCACAACAATTGCAAGCAAAAAGAGTCCTACCACCAAGAGGTTTTCCCTCTCCCAAGCTTTCCCTGCCAGAGAGCTGCTCACAGACCCTCATCTATCAAAAGCCATGAGGGTGCATGGCTCTCTGTTGGCAAGGCAGCAAGGCCCCACCATTATGCAAACCTCTTTGTTTAATCTTTAGTGGCCCCCAAAAGATCCCCCAGCAATGCAAAAGATCTGTGGCTTTCTTTTCTTCTTACCCCCAGTAGTGCTGTAGGTCAGGCACTAGTTATTTCCAAAAGACCACCAAGGTCACTTCACACTTAGAAAATGGTTTAGAAAAGTTAGCTTGTCCAGCTGTGTGGCAGAGCCACACCACATGCTGTAGGGATAGTAACCAGCTCATTCAAAACCCATTGTACTACAAAACTTGGCAATAAAGAGTTTACAAATCAAACCTTCATCAAAGCACACAAATAACTGTGCAAGGACAGAGAGAAGGTACTCCTGAGACAGGGAAAAGTACTCCTGCAGCTAATGAATCTGACCCCAAATGATTGTCAAATGACTGCCACCCTCTTCCTAGGTTTCGCTTCAGCTGGAGCTAATCTTAATGCAGAGCTTTCCACCAGGGGCAAAACTGATCTTACAAGAGCTGATGTATTATCAAGACAACAAAAGAAACATTGAAAAGTTCATACTGCACACAGAGTTAGATGATGAATTCTGTGCCTCAGACTGTGCTAAAGCCAATTTGGGAGCTGAAGTTCCTGACTTCTGGACTATGAGTGCATGTGTGCAATTCCACCTTGCATCCACAGGTGTCAGTGAAAGACCAGCACTTCTGAGTTTTCTGGAGCAAAAAATCACAGGGTTGGATTGAGCCACAGAAGTTTAACATAGCTGAACTACAACATAGGGTTGTAGGCCCATCACTTGGAAAGCATCCAGTTTTAAGAAGACTTCAAAAGACACTGTTCCCTGGCAATCTCAGAAAAGACTATTCCTGAAATGAGGAGGGCTGAACAAATCAGCAGAGCAGTTCTCTTCCACGCCCATCTAAGCCTTTCCTTTTTGCCATGAAACCCTGTCTGATTTCTCTTTATTCCTGAGGCCAGACACCTCCAGTTTCCCCATCTCTTAGCTCCTTTCACACGCTAAATTGCCTTCCCTCCACTGGACCCTGCAGGTCCAAGCTCACCTTCCCCATCAGCGCTGGATAATTTCTGCCTCATTTGTGCTTTTCCACACCAACTCCATCAAGCTTCTAGTTAATGAGAAAGACACAGAGTGCCTTCTGCAGCCCTTCTCATTAAGGCTTCCCAAACTGTTATTGCTACTCTGAGGGCTACTGAAAGAGCGAGGGAGAGGAGAGCTCATGCATGAAATGAGAAGCACCTTAGACATGGGTGCTTCGCGCTCCCCGCTCCCAGCCTGGGCTCGCAGTTTACATTTGGCCCTTGGGGGCACCAAGACAAGCCAGATCTTGTGGAGGAGTGTTTGTGGCAAAGAAAAGGGGGTGGATGCTTGCAGCTGTCCTCAGGGACATGTGGTTACCCAAACTGCTGCACCCTCCATGGGGTCGGCCTGTGTGTGATGCTGTGGTATTTGCATCTTTGTGATCTCCATCCAGGCAGGGCACTTCTTCGGAAGCTGATGCAGGATAAAGCATCCCCTTACAGGACCACCTGGGACCATTTGGGGGTAGAGCTGTATCCTGATACATGCCTCCTACACAGGAGCTACAGATGTAAAGCAACTCCTTGCTGCAACAGAGAAAAAGGAAAGTAGACTTCCCCAAGGAGATCACTGCTCGATATCAGCCTAGCTGTATGAGCAAACATGTACTGATTTTTCATTTGTGAAAAAAAAAAATCAAAACAAACCCCTCTGTCACACACCCCTTCCCAGGGCACTGTGCACACACTCCTCATCACAGCTTCCCTGCAGAAAATCCTCTCTGACAGGAAACACACTGTGGTGCTAAATCACCCTCCCTGGTCAAAACAGCCACAGATCAAGATGGGAGGCAGCTACACGGCTGCTCCGGCCATTTCACACCACAGCCACGAGCGTCCTTAGCTTCAGCTGAGAGCAGTGCTGAGGACCACCGCCACCAGCTGCCCAGGCTGGCACAATCCCAGCCAAACCAAGGCACCAGGAACCTCCTTCCCCTGCTCCTGCTCCTCAGAGAGGCACTCCTGGCTGCAGGACGGGGCTGAGGCAGTGATGCTTTGCCTGGGGACATGATTGTGTTCAGTTTTGGGCCCCTCACTACAGGAAAGAAGTTGCGTTGCTGGAACACGTCCAGAGAAGGGCAATGAAGCTGGTGAGGGGTCTGGAGCACAAGTCTGATGAGGGGTGGTTGAGGGAACTGGGGTTGTTTAGCCTGGAGAAGAGGAGGCTGAGGGGAGACCTGATCGCCCTCTACAGCTGCCTGAAAGGAGGGGGTAGCAAGGTGGGTGTTGGTATCTTCTCCCAGGTAATGGGTGATAGGACGAGAAGAAATGGCCTCAAGTTGCACCAGGGCAGGTTTAGTTTGCACATTAGGAAAAATTTCTTCACTTAAAGGGTTGTTAAGCATTGGAAGGGGCTGCCCAGGGAAGTGGTTGAGTCCCCATCCCTGGAGGTATTTAAAAGCCGGGTAAACGAGGTGCTTAGGGACATGGTCTAGTGGTGGGATGGCAGGGTTAGGTTAACGGTTGGACTTGATGTTCTTAAAGGTCTTTTCCGACCTACACGATTCTATGATTCTATGCTGGCTGGCATGGCTGTAAGGGATGACAGGGTGCAGCTCTTTCAGATAGCCAGGAGCTAGGCCTGCTGCGCCTGCAGGTCTTTGTCTCTTCAGAGGTTTCATCACTGCAATTCTGGAAAGAGTAAATAAAAGACACCCATCCTATGGAGGCTCTCAGTTCTGTGAGATTTTATTTTCCTTGATTTCACTTTTATTAGTCAATATTTAAAACTAATATAATCCATTAAAAGTTGAGAATTAAGATGGAACTGAGATGGAGGTCACCAGCGAAACTCATGAAATAATGATTGTTGCAGTTGTGATGCTGTAGCATGTTAATGAGGAAAAAAAATAATGCACATGGTCATTTCTGAGGTGTGACTTTTATTGTGTGCAGAAGAAGAGGACAAGGTGCAGTGTTTCAACCGTGCAGATTGCTTAGAGAAATGGGAAGAAGATGTTCCTATGGAAGAACATGGGAAATGGTTTCCTGAGTGAAGGACGTATTTCATGCAAAGTTAATGTTTTAATGCTGAAGTATGGTAAAAGTTCCCAAACAAAAATGAGTGTTCATGAAATGCTTTTATTTTATGTCAAGTGTAACCAGATGTAGAACTACATTATGCTAACCGCTGTATCTTTTGAAAACATCATTTTACTTCCAAAATACTTGCTCAAAAATACTTTGGGTGTCACTGGAAGAGCAACCAAACCAACATTACAGTCTGCACAGGTTTACACCAGTCTGCACTACTTGCTGTCAATGGAGCAGTTTCATGCTTTGTAATTTACAAATGATAGTTCTGATTACAGCAAATCTCTCCAGTTGCCATTCTCCATGGTAATCTGTAGAGCATCTGCAGAGTATTCAAGGCAAAAGTCTCATCTGTTTCTGAAGCCACAGTTATTCTATTGTGTTGTCCCACTGAGCTGAATTTGGGGTTTGGTGACTTTTTTTTATTTGGAGGAAAAAATTTTCATTAAAACTAATTCCATTCCTGTTTGTCTTGCAGACTACCCCTGTCATGTGGAAAGGGGTATTTGGTGCTCAGATTTGTGTTAAGACAATGAAACAAGATCCCTGTAACATCATATGCAGTGGAGAGGGGAAGAACCAACAGCAAAGCCATTTTACTTCAATTCTATGTCCAAGACAAACTTCTCAAATCTGCACTCCACTTCAGAGGTCCATGAACAGGTATGTAGTGCATGACCTAAATCAGCATGGTGTAGGGAGTGGCAGATCCCATCTGTCTCTGTAAGGCTGTTTCTGAGCCCTGCAGCTGAGTCCCAATTTACAGGGAGGTTTTATGTTGGAGGTGTGATTGCGGGATACGTTACAGCTCCTCTTGTGGTTTGGTTTGCTCGGGCATCATCAGTCCCATACAAGGAGACTCCATAAGCAACTACACACAACGCAGAAGCACAAGGCAACCCTTTTATTGGCTAACACCTGTGAACATCAGGTAGTCCATAACAAGCTATTAAGCTGAGCACTGAAGTAGTCACCACCCTGGTCAGGCAGGATGGGCAGGCAGGTACCGGAATCCCTGAGCTATTAACAGTCCTGTCCCACCACCTGGCTGCCTGAGCTGAGGTTATGCACCTGCATTGTGCCAGAGCTGGGACTTGTATCCTTGCCAGACAGCAGTAAAACCCTGGGGTGGGACAAGCTTATAGGAGAGAGGCTGTGAGATGCTATTGCTGAGCTCATACCTCTGGGAGAAGTAAAAAAAAATTAATTAGTGTTCGTGTGGAGCAGGAGGCATTGGCAAGTGCAGTCACTACTGCCTCTCCTGCAGATTGCCCTTGTAGCTGCTGGTGCTTGCTGTGATCTGAGCAACTCAGTTTGAACTAAGAAATAAGTATTTAAGGAATTATTACTAGATTTTTTTTTGTTGTTGTTCTAGCAAGCTTCCTGTACTGCAAGTCTTGAAAAGAAGGTAACCCTAAGCTCTGCAGGAGCTGTGCAGCCTCACTTGTTCAAAGGATGACGGTGTTGAATTTTTGTGTTTTAATTCAAGAGATTTGCTAAAGGACTTCTGGTTTCTTTTGAAGTAAGGACTGAGTTAGGATTTATGGATTGTCTGTACATAGGGGAAACAAACATTAGAGAATGTCAACTGTTGCTTGCTTTTGCAACCCATGAGTACAAGCCAGTCCCACAGCAGGCAAATGTCACCTTTGTATAGGCAGGAGGCATGTAAGCAAAAAACTATTTTGTGGCAATATGGTGCAATTTATTTTGCGTTCATGTTTTGGAAAATTGCAAATACATGTATATCAGGTGCTCAACTTCTGGTGCTTCTTTTTTTCCAAATATTATGGTTATTTGAAGGCAATGGTTTTATTGATGTATGTCTGTGGATGCCTGCTGGAAGAAATCATACACAATGAGTTTGCACTAAGTTGTTGCACACCAGTACTGATATGTATGCTCAGAGATGATAACGCAGAGGTAAATTCGCCACAGTACTGCTGCCCAGAGGCTTTCTTTAGCAGCCTTCTGGAAATGGAATAATAATTATTACTGCCTCCTAGAAATACCCAAATTATCTGGCATATATGTATCAAATAGAGGCTTTGTGTTATTTTTTAAACCAATGGAAGTACATTTCAGAGCTCTGAAAGCATAATACCTCATGGTACCAAAATAGCGAAGGAAACAATAAAAATGACTGTTGCCAGCTTACTAATGGTGATGTTTGTTGACACCCAGGATTCACCAACATCTTTTGCTGAAAGGGTCCTGTGGGCTATTCCTGGTGGAAAAGCTTCATTCCCTCTTGCTATGCCATAAATAAACACAGTCTTGCCTGACAATCTTCAGAAAAATAAATTCTTCAGAAAAGGAGCTCTCTAGTGTCATCTCTTGGTAAAGTGTGGGAAGAGCCACTCAGCACTTCCAGGGTTCATTGCACTTTTGTTGAATATACAAGCAATAAAATGGTACATTTTCAACCAAGGTCATGTGTTACTGTGGGGTTATCTGGCAATTCCTATGCTGCATACCTCTATGGTGATACAGGCGTAAAGGCATGTTTCCCTTACTTCAGCTCTTCAGAAATGTCTAAATACAACCCACACACCCTAACTTGGGCTGGATTTCCCAGTTTGACACCCAGCTATGTCACTGGTGTGGACAAGATGGCTGGCCCTGCCTGGCAGTGATGCTGTGCACCAGGATGGAGGTGCCCAGCAGAGCCACTGCTTGGGACAGGACAGTGCAGCCCCCAGGGCTCTGCCCACTCCAAGGGGCTGTTTGGGCAGGGACCCCCCTCCAGCTAACTACACCACTTCCACTACATTTCTTCAGCCACCGTTTGACGGTGGGTGACCACTTTTTTCCAGCCATGTCATACCCCATGTGATTTCATGCTGCCCTGTGACTGCCTGCAGGACCAGCCACCCCACCAGTGTACCCAGACACAGATTGGGAAGGGACACTCCCACACTGCTCCAGGCAGCATCATATCCCATGCACTTTCCTAATGCACCATCTTCCTACCCAAGGGGGAAAAAGGGGTTGGGGGATTTTCAAGCCAAACAACAGTTTTGGATATCCCCAACACCAGTTTCCTCCTTTTGCACAATAGGCATAATTATGGTGTTATGTATGCCAGGGAGGTTTTTGGGGTGAGAAACCTCTGTGGGCTTTGTCATATGTTGTGTAACTACAGCCAGGGCTGTAAATACTATTGCTGTCTCTGCTTGCCTCATAACCCTGCAGGACACAAGGGTAAGGTGCACCAGCTGCAGGCTCCTGTGCAAGTCTGGGGAACACTAACAGATTTTACAGAATGCTTATGGTTTTCTGTGAAAAGTGCCTAGGAAAACATCACAAACGTAAAGCCTGGAAGCATGAGCTGCACTGTGAACAGATCTGTAATGTAAACCAGCACCAATGTTTGATGCCCATGACCAAAACTCCAGAGGCAGGGCAGGGCTGTACTATCGATGACCTGGGACATATGCAGGAAAGCAGGATGCATACTGCAAACTACATTTTTGCCATACAGCCAGGATCAGGTGCCTGGTGGGATGCAGAAGAAGGGGCAAAGGGAAAGACCTAGACAGAAAAGGGAGTTTAAAGAGGACATGTGTCTTGTAGGCTTAATTCAGCTGTTTATGGACACAGAGTTTCAGAGCTATGCTTTCCTAGCAGGAAACACCAAAGGCTATGGTGGTGACCTCATTGCTAGTCAGCTTCTGAAGGAAAAAATGGTTATGTAATCTATCGCCCAAGGTGGTGAACTCATGAAGTCACCAGCCTAATTACAGATTTCACTGACTCTCAATTTTTTAATCCAGCGTTCCCCAATCTTTGGGTACCAGGGTCTGCCCATTTTTTCAACACTGTTCAAAATCAAAGTTATGTGGGGCCTCTTCAATCACCAGAACTTCATGGGGTGGATGGCACGATGCTTGAAGAGAAAAAGCTGTTCTCAGCATGGCACACAGCTAGTCAGGAGAAGATTCCTGGCTTGCAAAAAGAACTGAGTTACAATTGCCAGCACAGTGTAAAAATTTTGAGGGAGGCCTGCGGATGGTACAGGAATGAGATTATGGTGATGAGCCATCTCACACTCTGAGAAAGAGGGCAATGGAAAGGTGGAGGTTTATCACCATAGGGATCCCTTTCTGTATACCATGCTGCCCTCTGCTTGCACATCCACGTACCAGCTTATGTGCCTCAAACCTAAAATTGCAGCATTCCTCCCTGCAGGTGGCATTTTGTCTACATTACAAAGCAGCCCCTAATGAAGAGATAAATTATTATGATTTTACCAGCCTCTATCCCTTCATCAACAAAACAATACCATACCTTCCTGCACACCCCAAAGCTGTTTTTGAGAATTTTGACACCCTGACGGTCTGTTTTGGGATGGTCAAAGCAAAGATCTACCTGCCTCATGGGCTCTTTTTTCCCTGAGAGTGAATGGCAAGCTATCTTTTTCCTTATGCTACTCTTGCGCTGAAAGCTGCCAGGTATCCCACACCCAGTGATTAAGGAAGAGCCCATGTGGGCACCTGGTGTTCCCAGGAACTGAACAAGACTCTGCAGGAGGGCTACAGGCAAGTTTTTGCAAGGTTTTGCATGGAGGAGTAGCAGCTGCTTCTCAAACTGCATAAAACTGCACTTCTGCCAGAGGCAGGAAGCATCAGTCTACCCAGCCTGGTGTACAGTTGATAACGAAAAAGCTAAATATGTTGAAGATTACAGGCAGAAAGGACATGTCCTTTTGTGGGGTAAACATATTAAGAAAAACCCTACCAAATGCTGACTGCAAATCTGTTTTTAAATTCTATGCGTGGGAGATTTGGACAGAGATCCAACCTCCCCAACACCACCATCATAAGAGAACCAGATGACTTGCATGTCTACCTGTTTCTCTGGCTTATGATGTGTGCTCCTGTCTTTTTTTGATGAGGGATTGATCCTTCACGTGGCTGCTGATCATATGAATGAGCTGCATGTACTATCTCACAGAGCATCCATTCTCAAAATTGAGCTGCAGTGGGTTCACTGGTGTTTGCTTGTCACCATGCGGCCCACATAGAGGGCTACAAAATTGGTATCACGTAGCATAACTGCAAATAAAAGTGTCATTATTTACACACCCAATAACAACAAAGTCTGCCAGCTGTCCCACAAATAACTTTTCCTGGCTGCTGACACAGCTGCTGGATGGTGTTTCTGTGCCCACCCTGTCCATACCCCTCAATCAATGGCCAAAAGCAGCTCCTCCACCACCACCCAGCCTCTCTATCTGACACTTACCTTGAGTTATAGTTTACAACTCATGGGCCCATTGGCCGGTTCTTCTGGTTCATGTGTTCCTTTTCAGGAATACCTTAGGGTCTTTCTCTTATTTGAAAGAAATAGTTCACTAATGGGTAACCACACCCAACCAGTAGGGTTAAGTCGCATAACCCAACCCACAGTTTTCTCCAAATTCCCACTTCAGATTCAGGCTGTAAGAAGTGGATGTGATATAAGCTGATGAGGTTCAACTGCAGCATTGGTCAGCTCCAGTCCCAAGGCTCTGTGGGCACACAAGGCCAGTACATTAATTTTTCATCCTTTCTATTATGAGGATACAAGAGGAGACTAAATCCTATGTGAACCTTGAGGTTATAATATAGGGAAATTTTTGAGAGGGCTATTATAAAGGGCCTGAGCCAAAGCCTACTTAGTTAACAAGAGTCTTTCCCAGAATTTCAGAGATTTAAAAATGAACATCCTCATGCACATCCTAAGCAACCCTGATATTATGAATCATACACTGCATACATATCACTAACATCTGTCTCTTTTCATACTAAGGGACTTAGCCAACGGAGCACAAACAGGATCTTTACTAGCTAAAATATTCAGGAAGTCATCCACAGGGGAAAAAAAATGAAAAAAAAAATCTAACATGTAGCCTAAAAGCTTAGACACAGACATATTTTGTAGTAGTCATCTACTAAGATTTCTCAAACAATTATGTACAACTTAAATATCCCAAACGTCATCTGCCTAAGTATTGTGAACTAAAGGGAAAGAAACACTCAGGCTTTCTGTATGCTAGCTTTATTCTTTTCCATCTTGTTTAAATAGCACATGAAATTTCTGTCTTTGTATTGTTCTTTGGGCTTCTTTATTTCTTGATTTATATATTATTCTTAAGTATAACCTCCACTTGCTTTCATCTTCCTTCCTACCTACCTGCTTGCTCTGTGTGCCTCAAGAATGCATTCTCCTTTGCAGCTAATGAACATGGATATGTTTTTGATGCAATGTCTGCAGTGTATTGCTACCAATAATCCAGCATCATGGATTCAATCTCAGGTAAAAAAAAAAAACCTCCTCTTGGGCAGTAGAATGTAACAGTGTCAGCTTTGCTTTCTGTGCCTGTCATGCGCTTTTCTGCAATCCCAAACAGTAAGTGGGTGGAAGAGAACTCCAACTCAGATAACCTGTATTTTGGGACTATTGTTTATAAATACAGCTCTCTGACTGTGATCGTGTTACTCTCAGTTACGTACTATGTGCAGCTAGGGCCTTTTATCCTGTATTTAGTCTGCCATCTCTTCTGCTCAAGGGTATTCTTTTCACCTTATGTTTTTTGCAGTGTCTCACACTATTCACATAAGGCAGGAGCTGTCAGGTAGGAAACTGTGTGGGGTGAAAAGGTGCCAGCAATGTATGGAAATATGAGTTGAGAAAGGAGGATTTCAGGTTAGTGGGGAAGATAAAGAGACTGAAAAGTTATCAGTAATTTTAATCTTTATCAGGAATATTATATTTTTTTCAGGTTGCTATTTAAGAGGTGACAACTAGAAAAGTGAGCTGAAACCCTTAAAATGAACATACACTTCTATAAACATCATGAAACTATTTAATTCTTAATTTATTGCACTCACTGCAAAAGCTAAAACACTCCGATGATCATGTTTTTCCAAAGCCATGGTTCAAAGCACACTAAAACCGTCCTCTTTTTTTTTTTTTTATCTTGACCTGGAGCATTTATTTTAATTTACAGCTTGTTAAGAACAAAATCTTAATTAAAATGAGAAACTGG
>NW_009260011.1:101425-102835 GCF_000687185.1 Egretta garzetta
ATACTGCATAGATATGAGTAATTCGCCTTCACTAGATAGGGTGGTTTAGCCTTTACCACTGCAAGATGACTTACTTCCACCAGATAAATACGCAAACAGAGCACAACAGAACCTTCAAATTAAAGTTGTCACAGGCAGTTCAAGATATTTTGAGTTGCATCAAAGGAAATAACTCTCACAGTGAGATCATGAGTTGCACAGCCTGGCTTTGTTATGCACAGCTGGGGGGGAAGGCAGGAATCATTAAAATTGCATTACAAGAAAGTAATAACACAAAATTTCATTATTTCTCTTCAAGTTTGAGCCTCCCCCAAGAAAAAGAACTGAACAGCAACAAATGTTCTTTTGAAAAGAGTATGTTTCATTCCACAACAATCTGTGAACAACAAGATACAGCAGAACTAAAACTGAGGTGTGAAAATGAAGAGTCATTGGACAGGGGACCCATGCTGAGGGTGTCTGCACCGGAACAGCCCCATCGCCATCACCTGTGGTACATAAGCCACTTGGGGGAGTATAGAAATACGACCTCCCTCCTTTTGTCACCACAGAGTTGAGACACAGGGAAGTAATAGGCTTGTCAGAGTGGCAAAAAGCCAGAGAGTCCCCAGTTCTGGTCTGTGCTCAGAAACACACCTTTTGGGTGCATGTGGGCTGTTTTATCATGAGAATCAGGCAGGTCTGGTGTGGTGGCTGCCCCAAGCCCTTTGAACCAGTAGAAACAAGGAGGCAGAAACACAGCTGTCTCAATAAGGGGTCATTGCTGCATGAAGAGAGCCAATGCAACTGACAGAAAAGTGAGAGGAAAGAGCACAAAGGAAGAAATACATGAGCAGGAAGGAGGGGGAGGGAGGTAAGAGACAAAATGCAGGGATAAGGGACCTGAATCAGCACAGCAGGTAAGGAGAAAGGCACCTCCTTCTAAAAGTAGTAACCCTTGCACCTGTCTCACAAAATACATAGTAAAGAATCCCAGCACATAGCAAGGAATGCTTTTTTACAGAAGTTGTTCACAGCCTTCAATAAAACACATGCCAGCTGGTTTGCAGTCGATGGCCTCCTCCTCTCAGTAGGGGTTGGCCTATCCGACCTGCCTGCAGAGCAGTCTGAGCCAGAGGCATCAGAGAGCCTCTGGATGATCGTCGGCGCAGGCTGCAGCTGTGAATTCCTGCAGGTTAGCTCAGGACACCTGGTTTGATTACCTTGCCAGCTTCCCACTTTTCTTACTCACTAGAAATGCTGCCAAACCTGAGGCAACATGCTGGTAGCACATTTGGTCTTTCTTACAGTTAATAATGGACTTGGAGAAATGAGTTATTATGATTACCACAAAAATTTTAAAAAGAGGGTGCTGTTGGCAGCATGTGATACTGTATTCATGGTGAAATGGCAGACATCTGACCTCCCTTC
>NW_009260011.1:103000-132261 GCF_000687185.1 Egretta garzetta
CTGCTGATTTAGCCCACCTGCTCACTTCTGTGGGTTCTGGGATTTGCACTCACACCTAATTTTTGAAGACTTTAATTCAAGGAGTTGCCATACAAAGAGAAGCAACTAGAGAGGCTCCTCTTAGCGAAAACTTGTACAGCACTGCAAATTGTGCTGAGTTCAAGGCTGGTTCTTCATGAAAGAGAAGTTGCGTTCATGGACATCTCTACAACAACCAGAGGTTAATCTATTTTCCTTTTTGGTAAAACCCAAATGAGCAAGTAACCTTTGTGAGATGACTTTGAGGATCCAAATCCAGCCCCCATTAGGCAGATATTCAAAAGGTCCTCACTCACTGATAATCATCCCATGTTCATAGCACAGCCCTCTCTGTATTTCTGCAAAGAGTAACATAGAAACGCATGCACTTTCTCTGTGTTTAAAAAAATTATTCAAAGCTCTGCTTTTTCAGCAAGTGAACTGTGATGGTTTTGGAAGAACCATCTTCCAAACTAGTGTTTCATAGAGACTAGACGATCATTTTGAGACACATGCTGTAACTTTATCTTTTTTCCATTAGGCTAAATAATTGCAAAATAGTATCTCCTTTCCCTGAAGAACAACTAGGACAGGTTCTCCTGTTTTTTGGAGTCTGGACTTAACAATCGTACCTGTGGGACTTAAGAGCCACACCACATTCACAGAATATCTCAAGTTGGGTGGGCCTCCTCAAATATCTTGTGTCCAGTCCCCCTGCTCGCAGCAGCAACTCCCAGAGCAGGTTGTCCAGGACTGTCTCCAGCTGGGTTTCAAATATCTCCATGAATGGAGGCTCCACAATGTCTCTGGGCAACTTTTGGCAGTGTTTGATCACCCTCATGAGATTACAGTGTTTTCCTGTATATTTGGATGGAATTTTATGTTTCACTCTGTGCCCATTGCCTCTTGTCCTGTTGCTGGGCACCACTGAGAAGATCTGGGCTCCATCTTCTTCTTTCTCTCCTGTCAGGTATTTACACACATCAAAAAGATCCCCTTCAGTCTTCTTTGTCCAAGATGAACATTCCCAGCTCTCTCTCAGCCTCTCCTCAGAAGACAGATCCTGCAGTCCCTGCATGATCTTCATGGCCCTTTGCTGGACTCACTCCAGGCATCTCAGAGATTGCTTGTGCCCTGCTCTGTTGTACCTCCAGCACATATCTGGGTGATTCAAGTCCCCCAGGAGGACCAGGTCTTGTGAGTGTGAGGCTTCTTGCATCTCTCTGAAGAATTCATCTACTTGTTCTTCTTGATCAGGAGGTCTGTAGCAGATACCCACTACATCACCCAGGTTGGTCTGCCTGCTTGGCCCACACACTCTTCATTGTCTCCTGACCCACCCCAAGGCAGAACTCCATGCATCCCTGCTCCTCACTCACATAACGGGCAGCTCTCCCTCCTTGCCTTCCCAGAATCTCTTTCCTCAAGTGCATCTATCCATCCACTGCAGTCCTTTTTGTTACTTTCACTGCATGTATTACTGTAGAGGCATTTCAGAGAGGAACACAAGTGTGCTGATTCCCCAGACAGGGCATGAGAGTGCTGCCCGTAAGACTGTTCTCCAAGCACTTCCTTCTTTACATGCTTACACTTGAGGTGATTCCAGTGTCCATCCTGTTTAGAGTCTACAACATTGTACATTGAGATAGTGGATGTAGAATAAATTAGATTTATAGATGTGTTCCAGTTTGTTTGGACTACTTCCAGCTTGTATTCTTACCATCTGAATACATATTTCTGTGGGGCTCATGATGATGTTCTCCACAGCCATCTATTCCTACAGTATTTTACAAAAAGGCTTGAGCATGAAGTAAACATCAGTCTCGTACACACTACATCTTCTCTGGGTTCAGTTCATTCCTCTGAAGAGATCCCTCAAAACCTGCAAACCACTGAGAATGTGCCCTGGCATTAGGTTTGAGCAATGACTGACTGTCCCCTCACGTGCTCCAGCCACTCATTTCCACCTGCTCCGTCAGTGTCAGTGTGAGCCAGAGCTGGGACCTCATTTGGCTGAGAGATTACTCAAGGAAGAAGGTTATTCTGAGTGGGGTCCATTCCTCAGCCTGCCCTGGGCAAGAGCTGCATGAGTGCTGGTGCTGGCACCACTGCAGGCAGCATGGAGCAGTGGTGCTGACAGCTTATGACTGCGTTGCCACTGGGAAGCTATTTGTGAAACCAGACCATCACACTTGGCAGCAGAGCTGCTTCACTAGTTTTTTTTCAGCTGGCTCAGCTCAGTAATTAGTTTCTTTTTTGCATGAATACGTGTGTTGGAATGCTGGAAAGGGTGATGGGGGGGGGTGGAAGCAGCAGTGGGCAGCCAGAGACATGGGAAGCAGCAACTCCTCAAGATGCTTCTGCAATGGCAGACATACATTGCCAAAAAAAATCTTCCCAAACCTTGGCTGAGTGCAGATTTTTTTTTATAGCTTGCAATTCAATTCCTAAATGCCTAAGCATTACCAACCCCCAAATGAGCACCTGTATTTATCCTTTACGTCACAGAGATCTCTATATTAAAATATTTTTTGCATCTTTTATTCCTCACAGAAGGGGATTTTTCCTCTTGTTGGAATGCAAATGCTATCTGTTATTTGTAAAAGTTGCACAGTATTTTATCACTTTTGCTTAGAAGTCTTAAATAGCTCAGAATAGAAAGCTTTCATTTTTTTGGCATTTTTTTTTGCAAGACCTAGTGAATTTGTACTGTGCTCAGTGTACAAAAAATTGATTAGCATGTATTTCTCTAATTTCTTCACATCTTTCATGTTTCCAGAACCTGAAGAAGTAGAAAAATAAATTTCAAAAACTCCCAAATTTACCGCTTGGTTTTGACTTTGAAATCTAGAGTATTAAGTGGAGCTTTAGTGCTGAGACTCTACTCAGGGCTTTACCTCTTCACTCTGATTTTGTAACTTACACAATAAATTGAATAGTCATTTTATGTAATTGGCTATGGTGATGGCAAGCTTCTCTGGTGGGATTAGCTGTTTTAAAAATGCTAAATAACTTACTTGTTTTAATGCATTTTGTGTTTGAGTTAGCTTGATGTGTATTTCTCTACTTAAGTGTCATGGTTTGATCTCCTCCCACAGTGGACATGTGTCCATGACCTTGCTCTCAAATTTAGCCTTACCTCAAACCAGGATTTTAGAGAACACTGGCTCATAGAACCTAAGCAATTACTGGATGACAGCAATCTTCAGCAGGTGTGCTTTAGATAGCAAAGACAGGTACTGATCTCATCTTTTTCAGTGAACAAAAGTATTGACCAATGGCATGATTTAGGGGAGTGAAATGTTAAAAAGCTGAAAGTTTAATACAATCTTGTGCCCTTCCCTCCCCAAAAAACTAGTGTCTATATAGGAGTCTTCCAGCTTATGTGTAGCCATTCTGCATTTAAAGATAGCAAGTAATTTCAAAGAGCTCTCATTTTCCTCTTAAAAATACTGATGTTTGTTTTCAGCAAAACATTATCATTTGCTGAATATCAGGAGTGTGAAGAATAATAGCAGAGTTAAAATGCTGCTCATCAGAAAAGAACTTTTCATGTCTTGAGGTGTTTCATAGCTGTGAATTGAATGAAAAGTTTCCAACAGCTAAACCCCGTGAAGATGATAGGTGTACTTTCTTGTGAGAACATGTTCTCTGTCATGCTTTTCATTATATTGATAATTTCTAGATTGTCTTTGCTGGCCTCAGCATTTCAAGAGGAAATGATCTAGAAGAAAGTCAGAAAATGAGATTAAATGAAGCTGAAGGCAAAGAAAATTGCAAAGGAAGGAGGTGCTGAAGGATAAATAGAGAATAGGAGACCACACCGACTTTTGGCAGTATGCAGAGTCAAGGGTTAGGGATAAAGGGAAGCAGCATTCCCTTTCATCAGTCCTCATGACAAAATCCTTATGCTAAATGATAGTGTGCTGTTACAGAAGAGCTTGCTGCTAGAAAGTTGAGCAGTATGAGTTAAATG
Source organism: Egretta garzetta (assembly GCF_000687185.1). Lineage (NCBI taxonomy): Eukaryota > Metazoa > Chordata > Aves > Pelecaniformes > Ardeidae > Egretta > Egretta garzetta. The sequence goes on from NW_009260011.1 coordinate 106,995, forward strand.
CCTTGCTGTATCTCATGGTTGACATGATAAATAATGGCAGATATGCCATTCGCCCCAGAAAAAGGGAGAAAAAGAAATAGTTCCCTTCTCTGATTCACACTGTGGCCTTTTGAACACGAGTGCTGGATCAAATGGGAAGGGAGGGACAGGGCCTGGAAAGGACATGGGGCAGTGACTGTGAGCTGGGAGGTAGGCACATGATCCCTTGGGTAGTGGTTTATGCTGACTGAAGTGTGATGGCGTTATTCCAGAAGCTAAATTACTTGTGCACAATGTTTAATAGGAGCTGAGGAGTAAATACACAGGACTTCAATTGTCCTTCTCCTTCAAGGTCAGATTATTGAAGGCTTTGAAGGCTGCACATCCCTGAAAAATCCAGGGGCTGAGTTTGGGCAGAAGAACCAGTTCTGGCTATATGCAGTAAGGAAAATATAAAGACAGTGCTCAAGAGCTGCATTTTTAGAGGACAAACCTCTGAAGTTGTACCTGTAATAGCTTTTGGTGTGCTTCAGACAAATGAATAGATTGTGTGATGAATAGATGATTGTGATGTAGTAGTAAAGGCAACAGATCCCAGGAGCGTGGGACATCCTACTTATGAGACCTAGCATGGATCAGGTGGATAGAAACAGTGATCAGTGATGGACGTGGGTGCTAGCTGAGATTGTCACCTGGGAAGAGGGAGCTGAGAAGGCAGATCCTGGTGAGTTAGCTGGGAAAACGAAGCATTAGTCATCAAGCTAGTGCAAGGTGTCCTGCAGGTGCATGCTTACAAGTTCACATTTTTTCTTTCTCTGGAGAAAAAATGGTCAACTACAGAAGTGAATTAAGTTGCTGACACAATGCATTGGGGACCAGCTTCACCTTAAACTTTGCAGGTAAAATACCACTGAAAAGCCTTTCATGCCTCCCTGCTTGAAGCAACGTGCTGGGAAGGAAAGAGGAAGACAGAAGATGGACAAAATTTCTCTCAAAGACAACACCCTTGTTTTACTTAGAGTATGTTACACAAGTTCACAGAACAGTAAACTGTGGTTCAGGTTCATCTGTTAATATCAATAAATGAACTTCATAATCCTTACAGGGTTTATATCCTCCTCTTATGAAGCCTGTTCACGCAAATTGTCTAGGAAATATAGGACAGAGAAACTAGTCCCTGCGGATGTGCACTTACTGACACTTAAGCCCTTTCTTTAAGCTATTTTAACATCTGCTACATTTTTTGCTCTCCTGATTGCGAAGTGAATCAAGAACTTCCCTCTTCTAAGCCTACTCATTTCCAGGCTAAGTTTCTTCATGGCTATTTTGAAAACTTTTTTCTTGTGCTTTCATTGCTAATAATTTTAATAGGGTTTTTTTTCCCCTCTTGGTGTTCACTTGTTGATGTGTTTGTAGACAATAACCATACTGCCTCTCAGCTTTCATTTTGCCAAGTACAACATGTCCAGCACTTTCAGTTGCTTCCTGTACAACAGGCTGTTGATTAACCTGTTTACTTAATATTGTGCTTCTGTGCATCTGCTACAGGCTCAAAGGATCCTCAGCCAGGAAAACGTAACCTGTGCATGGCATCATTGCCTTTTGAGTATGGGTAGTAATGTTTCTCCATCCCTGCAGAAGAGATCTTTCCTGACGTCTCCTACAGTCACATCTGTCTGTATTAAGGTTGCATCACTGAGCCATGATCTTCATCAGCAGTACTGCAGGTTTATTCCTTTCCCTCTTGTGAAACCATAAATGTTTTCCGCGAAGTGTTTATCTTTCTCTGTGTAGTGCTGTTGGTTCCCAGGAACTTGAGTCAGTCCAGTACAACATATATTCCCTGCCTCTTCTGCTCTTTACTAAGAACATATTTGATATGGTTTGCATTAACTTTTCAGTTCCTCTTAAGTCATAAGTTCAAGGTGGAGCTGATGACTGACTCATCCAGACTTTGCTTTTGGTTGAGCTGTTTTCCAAAGAAAATGTTCCTTTTCCTTTATCCCCCTTTTTTCCCCAATTTTCTGTTAACTTGCTACTTTTTTCCTGTGCCTTCCCTTCCTTGTGTTTTCAATCAAAAGCACTGGCTTTCTTAGCTTCTTTTTGAGTGTCACCATATCATCCACCAGATCAGCATCAAATAACCTTAATGATCTGTCCAAAACAAATATCTGTGTTACACCCCATGGTCTCACTAACACTGACTCTGCCTCCAGCATCACCACCAGCTCTGGTTCTACTCAGGGTTTCTAGCCCCATCAGCTATACCATTTAAAATCTCCCTAAACTTCATACCCCAAAGAATAAGGGTGGCCTTTGCTATCTTTTTCCACTGTGGCTATAGATCCCAGCAAGGGGTAAGCAGCAGGGTGCTCCTCTATGGAACCATCAAGGCCAAACTAATAGCAACAGGAGTTGTTGATGTATTTGGACCTCCATGCTGTTGCAGACCAGGTTGTATCTTAGGTATGCATAGATCAGCCTGTATCATCTCCTTGACCAGAAATAGTGTTCACTCTGCCCCACAGCTGAGTGGAAGGGCTCAATGACTTCCAAAGAGGCCTGCTCCTTTCCTGAAGACCATTGATGACCATCCTAATAGATGCCTCTTCTGAGGTGAGAAGTGCCCATTAGTCTTCTCTAAGTGTAAGGCTGGTGATCTACAAAGGAGGCAGTTTGCATGTGCATTCTGTGGAGCTGGAGACATTCCTGTATTGTATATGGGAGGGCATCTTGAAATCATGACAAGCAATGCCAGTACAGTATTTGTATCAGCCTGCAAGGAGAATGGATATCCTTCCTGGAGGCGTGAAGTTAGTCAGCTTTTGCAATTGGACTATCAACCTCTACATGCACCTGCTGGTGGTGCATTTCAGACACTGCAGTCCTAACAGGCATCAGGGGGATATCAGTTTCCTGCATTCCATTTTACCCTACAGCAGCCTTCTAGGTGTAGGTCTCCTTGCTTCATGCATTAATGGTCAGTGCTGTGTAGGCACTGCCTGCCAGTATCAGCAGTTCTGGTTTCTGAACTGAAAATTGAAGAGCACCAGGACTCTGCTGATGCTCTGCTGATGTTTCTAGATCCACTCACTAAAACGCAGACCTTCATCTCTAACCTCCGCCTGCTAGGACTCTCCGTATTGTTCTGGCCTTTCTTTTTTTTTGCTGAGTATTCCTGACAAATTCTTCCTCAGGCATGCCTGTTCATTTGCTCAAAAGTGCAAAAGCTTTACACAGTGCAAGCTTTATACATGCTACAGGCTGTAGCTTTTTTCCCATGTGTTTCCCCAGTCACTCCATAATTGTGTTAACTGCTGCTTAGGCCACTGTAGTTATCTATCTTTCTCTCTCTCTCTCTTTTTAAAATTTTATTTTGATTTTGTATTTTCTTTTGATTTTGTATTTTCTTGTGATTTCCACCTCTATCATTTGCTTTGAAAATCAGGAATGCTGTAAGTGCTGAAAACCTGCTTCTTTATAAGCCCGACTCCACGAATGACGGACTGTTGAGGCTTCCTCAAGTTCTGAATAACTCATTTGGTTCAAATCAGAGGTGGGTAGACCATTGCAAACAAAAGCACGCACCAAAGCATGCACTGCAGTTACAGAAACAAATACAGATATTTGTCATTTCTGACATGAGAATCACTTTTGAAAATAATTGATAAAAATTATTTGAAGGTTTTGCTACGTGGGACCATTTGCTGGTTTTGCGTAAAACACTGTCACAGGCTATTTCCTCTGAACTGCAAGAGACCTTCTGCATCTTTCCCACTTAAAATTCTGAAAGTTACACCTATAAAGATTAAACTCTAATGACTTGTTTGTATCTGATGTTTGGTTGTAGCGCTTAGCCAACCTACTGGAATGACGTCAAGTAAGAAAAGCTGCAGGAGGTTCAATCTAATTATGTTATAATATTTAACCATATTTGAAAGCAAATGGGCACTCTTCTTTTAATATTAAACCTTCCAGCACAGCCAAACAGCCAGCTGTAAGCTTTTCATGCTTTGTTAAAACAAGAGCTATCAGCAGTTCCTTCAAAGTTCACTTTTAATCTATTTTTGACAAAACCGACAAAGACTTGCAGCCAAGCCTGAAGACCTGGTTTTGCTCCTGGTGCCAGTGGCAAATAGGCCTCTGTGCCAACAGGACTGTGCTTCAGTGCCTTCCTCACCGTGAAACTAAAGATAGGTTAAACAAGTGCCCAGGGCAGTCCTCACCTTTCCTGGGGGAGGGCAGCACAGTTTGTTTGGGCAATATCTACGGGCTTATCTGAGCCCTGTTTGGAAGTACCTATAGAAGGTATATGCGTTGCCTTGATTCCTTGCACATAAATGTATTTTACCCTTAAATCTCAATTGAAAAAGCAAGGAAGCTTAATCTTAAGACAGCTGTCTTCTGTATGAATGAAGTATGCTGGAGGAGTGAAAGGAAAAAAGAAAATATTTTTGAAAAACTGACATATAAACTTTAAATGAAAAGTGTTGCTTCTACACTTTCTCCCTAAGTTTTTTCCCCAAGACATTTTACAGTGTCATTAAACAGTGTAGTCAGCTAATTACATATGATAGCACCACTTTCTAACTAACTGGCAATTTTATACTAATTTATTAGAAGTCTGCCAAAAGCATTATGTGTGTAATGGTGGATTATGAAACTTTCTGTAAGATGAACACTCCATTTGGCACACCCTCCACGCTTTCAATGTATGAACACAAGGGAACTTGTCTCCTGTACAGAGGAGCCTTATTCAGCAGGGCCAGAGTTATCAGCGTTTGCTAAGTAGTGCTGTAAAATTATTTCCTGCTCAGAAGACATGCCGGTACAACCGTCCTTGAGGCACCACTGGGAAGCAAACTGTTGGTAAAGACCAAAATGGAAATGACCGCCCTGCACAGCCAGGCAGTCGCCCTGTTTAACCTCCGGCTGTAACTCTTACACCTAGGTAAACAGATAGCAAAGCCTTTTGCTTGGTGATTTGGTTTTCTACTTCACTGTACATGTGACAATTTTTAACCCTTACTTCTACAGGAGGAACTGTAATGTCTGGTTTGATAGGAATGTATATGCTGTTCTTAGCTTTCCCGGGCTCTCAGATATCATGTAAGATGTGGTATTCTTAAAGATGTGACTGTGAGACATGTACAGCATGCCTGTATTTCCACTGGTAGAGCCTTCCTTTATAACTTCTTGCAGACAGAAAAAGAAGAAGAACATCGTCTGCCGATGTCTTTTTTGATACAGGGAGCTATCATGCTGTGGAAAGAAATGAAGAGGGAAGCCATTGCATCTGCTGAGAATCCCTCGTGTTCATTTCATTTTTTTTTTTAAATACACAAGTCCTTATAGATTTATTAACAGCCTGATAGGCCAAAGGTAACTCCACTTTCATTAGGGAACTGTCCCGTTTTGTGTGGGATTTTTTTCTGACTAGGCAATTCACGACATCACTCTAAACTAATAAAATGTTATCACAGTTACTGTATCTCATTCTTTTAGTAAATAAATAAAACAATAAAATTTAGAAAGAATGCCTGGAAGACATGAATGTGTGAGTTACCAAAAAGCAAATTTAAATATTTGTTAAAATACTATTTGTTAAAACTCGAGATTTTCTCAGTGATTTTAAAAATTAGCATCTAACTTCTCCTTATTATATGAATATTTATTGCTTGTTTGTTCTGCCCACTTCTGGGGTAGGTTGGGAAAATTTATCAGTAAAAATTCTGTAGCTTACTATTTTCAATCACATTATTTCATCCCTGCTCCTTTCAAATATTTGTAGAATAAATTGTACTCAGTTTCCTTTATGTGGTCTAATCATTCATACACAAACAGCAGCTAGACCTCGTAACGTCACAGTGTCTTCAACAACAGAGTAACCCGGGCGGTATTCACACACCTAGGTTTGCACAGGAATCATCCAGTTCATGGGCTGGGAACTGGTCTGTGAAACACGTTTCTGATGTTCATATCACTTCTACTCTCATTCACTCTTAAGCTCTCCTGTGCTCCTCTCAAAACCATTGTAATTAATTCAGGTATGATATGGAGAAGAGACTGTATCTGCAGAGCTTAAAATAATTTCCCATGCCCTCAAGTAAAAATTTTTAATGAATACTAGACTCGTTAGAGATGCCTATTGATAAAACTACACTGAATTATTGACAACAATGTACAAAACCCTTTGAGTCACATGTTACCAATAAAACATGTCAGCTAAGGATGCTAGAAGGTGAGAGAAGAGAGAAACAAATCTGGTTTATATTCTGAGTTTTCATTTAATTAAAAATAATACATTTCAGACTAGAGCAAAACAGATAATCTTGAAATTTCTGGTAAAATGTCACTTTTCATTAGCAGCAGCATGTGTGACCTGTAGTATCATACTATATTGTATCATGTACTGTCACACGATACACTGCTTGTGCTGCTACATCCCACATATTTCCATTAAAATACTTATTTTTTTATTTTCTGATTTTAAAGTTTTCCATTTTATTAGTATTTTTAAAAACATCTTTGTGTCTCTATCTGTGTAACTTTCATAAAAATGCGTATGATTCGCAAATTTCTTTTTGAGTACCGTAATTCTAGCAACTGGTGTGTGAAAAAATCGCCTTACAGCTTTCAACAGGATGCAGGATAAGCAATGACCTTTTCAAGTGAAATGCAAATTGCAAAACAATCGCAGTCATCAAATCATCCAGTGGAACAGCCATTAAGTCCGTCTTCAGTCAGACTTCCTAAGAAGTGTTTTTTGTGCATCTGGCTCGCTACCTTTTGACCTTGGTCTGCAGCCAGTTCTGCTCAGCAACCTTTACACCATGCTAGCTATTGCCTTTTCCCACCTGATCCTCATTAGAAGCAACTTTCTTCCTGTTTTGTAAAAGAAATAGGAAATCTGCTCATCCAGCCTGATGCAGTCCAAGACACTCGCTGCCAATAAAACACTCTAGCTGCAAAATGTTAGAGGAGTTGAAAAAGGCCAAGAACAACATTACAGAAAACTTATGTGATTGAAAATTAGAAAAATAATGGAACCCTGAAAATTAAACTGCGTTATGGGGCTATTGCAGCTTCTCATCTTCTCTTCCTTTTTCTTTATATACCTACTACGTGAGATGCAGTAACTTGAAATCAAGTGCTGTTTTCAAGGATAAGTATCCATAGCCTGTTGCTGTAGGCTTAACTGACCTCTTGCATAAAGTGTTGAACTTCTGCAGCTTGCAAAAATAGGGAGATCTGCGAGTGCGAAACAGCCAGCACATATACAGCTTCCCCACAAAATGACCTCCTTTATTTCTCCCTCTCCCACAGCACCACAAGGGAGTCGCCCCTCATTCCATCCGCAGCTTCCATGCAATGTTGAGCAGCCCTCTGTTCACTGCACCTCGCAGCTGCACTGCCAGCCTGCTGCCCCCCCCAGGGGCGTGGGGCCATGTTGCAGAGCCCGCAGCTGCCCCTGGAAGGTCTTGCTTGCTTCCCTCGAATTTTTTAGAGTTGCTAGGGAACAGCCTGGGATAGAAAATTAAGTGAAGTTTATCATGCAAATCAGTTTTTCCCCCCAGGGGAGGTGTAGCCTAATCACTGGATTTTGATTCTTCTGAGAGTTATAAACATTATTTGATCTTTGTAACTTCCTCATTAAAGATTTTTCAGAATATCTCTTTTAATCTCTTTTCCTAGTACAGAAAGGGAATGTACCTGAATTCTTACTTTTTTTCACATAGCCAGAATATAATTTCCTGTCCAGCTTTTCCTGTAGCAATTAATTTAGCCTGCATCACCACAGATACAATGCTGTCATGTTCCAGCTATAAAATTAAAACAAGAAGATCAATGAATACAGTTCATAGATACAGAGTAGATAACAAGAAGTAAAAGGTATTTTCATCAGCATAATTGTTTCAGTAAACACTGCATGATAGCAGAAGGACAAGTACTATAGAAAATGTCAGTTACAGTAATTACCTGAACTTTGGATAGCAGTTATGAATAACTCAGTGTTTCTGGTTGTGTGTGGGTAGTCTGTAAGATCTAAAGCATCAAAAAAACAGAAGTAAGAAAAATTATTTAGTAAAGTAAAGTATATTTAACAGATAGGGAAAAAGTACAAATTACACAGGAAAAATGTTATTCTAAATTGAGCTGGGTCTGTTACCCTATGGGGAAACAGATTGCAGGAAAAAACACTCATGAATATTTGAAACAACGAAGCATGAAGCAAAGGCGCTCGGAGAGACAGTCTTGCGCTAGCAGGGAGATGACCTGGTGGACTTCATATTATTCAAATTACATGCCTATTTAAACAGTTTATTTTAATGTTTTTCTGTCACATGCTTGCACTTTTGTTGTTACTCTTCTGGAAGAGCAGGAGTTGGTGGTGAGTGGGCACACAGCAACACCGACTCTGCCATGGCTCTGCAGGGTCCCGCTCTGCCCTGCAGGCTCTCATGCCCCAGCCTCCACCCTCACCTCCACCACACACCCCCCCACACTCTCCCAACACAAGGCTTTACCCTTCCTGCTTTCCTCTGCCTCCTCCTTTAAAGACCTGAGTTTTGTGAAACCACTGGTTAAATCAGCTTTTTCCTGTGATCCCCCAGTCCCTGACAAACCTACACCTCCACACATGCTAAGTGGCAGCTCATGACAGTGGGAATTTGCTCCACTTTATGCCTTCTCCAGCAAACCAGATCTTTTAAGGGAAAGGATCTGTTTGTTGTGCTCACCAGCTGCTTTTGCAGATGAATTTTTGCTGTATTTTGCAGCTTGAACCTTACTAAGCAGTACAGGGAAGTGTGCCCGCATGTTGTAATACCCATCAATCCCAGGTTGAGCAGCCAGGGAGCAACCCATGAGTGGTATTCAGAGCCCAGCATGGCTTTGGGGTAGCTTCACATGTAGAAAATCTGCTCACCAAGAGGTGTATGGCCTTCCACTGCCTTTTCTGGGAGCTCCTGGACAACCCTCAGCACTGCCCTGGGTCCCAGTCTGAGATGCTCAACGCTGTTACGGACTGCACAGGGCGCAGAGGTGCGTAACAGCTAGGCTTGCTGCCCCGGGGTTATGGATGGAAACACCCAGTGCTTAGACATGTAAATCCTTTGCTGAATCTAGCCTGATACCTGTCAGACACTGATATTCTTCAGAGGGAAAAAGCGTGACGGAGTGAACAGCAGTTATTATCGACGTATGCCCATTTGCCTCTTGTGTCAATGTCTGTACGTATGCACATGTATAGGTACGGATCTATCGTACACACCTCTCTATGTCCATCCCAGCTCGTCCACAAGGGCTGCTGGAACACATCTTCCAGCAAATGTGCAAGCTCACATGGTGGAGGGTTAACGGCAGGGAGGCATCCCCCTGAGAGCGGCCCGCAGCCTGTCTGCAGTGCAGGCACGTGAACGGGGAGCACATGGAAAATTAACTCGCAGCCAGTTTCAGAGCAGTACAGGTATCACATGAAGTCATGCCTTTACTGCAGGATGACAAGAGCAGAATTCATTTTCTCAGTAGGGAGCCTTCATTATAAAAAAACTAAAACCCCTTAAAAGTACTCAGACACAGCATTCACTCCCATTTGCCTAAGAAGGAAACACTGTACAGGAGAGCTCGCTGTGAACAAGATTGACTGTAAACTTCCATGCCACAAAGATAAAAATTTTATAGCTCATTAGAAGATATGCACATGGAAGATTCAGAGGAATATAAAGAAGAGTTTCTTATCATGGGGATCAGAAAATTAACTTGGCATTCAGTTAAGGGGCATTCTTAGTTCAAATTTCAAGGTAATATTTTTTTATTATTATTATCCATAAGAAATAGCATAGCACACACTAGCAAATCCCTTAGAGAAATAAACAGGTTCAGCTCAGGGCAGCAGCTAGTCTTGCTGTGTTTTCACTTTAGCTATGACTTAAGAGTGACCCACCTTATAAAAATTCTGTCTAATGACTATATTGTTTTGTGAGATATGTTCTTGATGTTGACATCCTGATAGATCCTGAAAACGAAAGTGAGAATGGCTTCCCAGATCCTTTAAGAACTAAAGAAGCAGTAATGGTGGTGGAAGCTTGAAATAGTTGTACTTGATCAGAATGTGTGGCAGCTTTGTACCAGCTGCTGTTTCCTTTCCTTTCCTTCTCTGGTTTGTTGTAAATGAACATCCACCACATTTGGATAAAGATAGAGCAGAAAAAAAGTGCTGGCTGAGCAGATTTGAAATGTCACACAAAGCACTGTAAAACCTCTGTGAGATACAACATGAGATTGTGTGTGGTGGTGCAGCTCACACAGGTACAGCCCAGGATGGCAGGGGGGGACAGCTGAGCCAGTACTTTCAGGACTCCTGCCCAGTCAGAAATCTTATAGGCCATGTCAGAAAATCCTCATAGTCATTTGTTGTTACCCATACATAACCCACCTCACTGAATATCACTCAACAATACCTGCAATAAACTCATTATTGCAATGAAGATTTGAGCCTGGGCCTATGTTTTTGCATGGTCCCCTGTTCTGATTTGCTCACTGTTTGCAGTGGAGATTTTACAAGAAACCTAGGCAAGGTCTGGTTAATTACTCTGTTGCTGAAAATATTCAGAAACATAATTAGTAATGTTACAAACAAGGTAGTGTCAATAGAAAAGTCAAGTTCTGATTATGGAGTTTGCTACGCCCTGTCAAAAACTAGTGGGTATACTCTCCAGGAGAAAATCCATAGGCTACTTCTAAAGACTATTTTTTGCATTGGAGGTAGAAATACTTAAGATAAAATCTGTTGGTAGTAAGTATCTCTGAATTTCAGATGTCTAAGTAGATTTGGAAAACTGAGTATAGTTGTTCCTGCAAGCTTTGAGCACTGACACATTTGAAAATCAGTCTATAAAAATGGCTGAAAGAGAGAATAACTGATGGGATCAGAGTACAATTGAACCTGTGGAAAAAGAAGGAGATTGCTTGTATGCCTATGTCCTTTTTTGACATTATGCGATTTTGATTTCTTTCATTTTATATACTAAATTCATTGATTATATCACATTGCAAGATAGAAATTTATCCATTTTCAAAGGACTATTAAAAATATCAAGGCAGCTGAATAATGTGTTAAAGACAGGAGGAGACCAAAACCCAATAAAAGATGAAAATGTGTGATTAAGAATTTTTAACAGGAAGTTATGAATGGTGGTTTTGTTGTTCATTTTTTTTTAAGACAAACAAATACAGGTCTCATTCATAAACTAATAAAGTGTGTAAACTATTCCAAATTGTAACATGCAGTGAGTGCAGCAGTTCAGTACACACTCCAGAGGTTACAGGGGCAAAGGAATGGTGCAGGACGTTACTGTTTCCTTCCTTAAAGTTGGTTTAAGATTACAAATTAATCTCAAAAGAGATTATGAGTATCTCAGAGAGTTAATGAGTATCTTCAAGCTGCCTGTTTCTCTTAATTGTCCAAAGGCCAGTTGATCCTGAAGTATATAAAATACTGATGCATGAAGATGAGAAGCACAGCTGAGACACCCAGCAAACAAACAGCAGACAGCAACCAAGTGCTGTGTCTGCTAGGAAAGATGCCAAAATATGTTTTCACCTTCCTTCGTCTTTTTCTGCTCTTACTTGGTTTCTCCATTATTTGTCTGGGACTCCTTTGCGTTTCCACACGTTCCTCCACATGTATATGTGGAAATAATGAGGTGGTGGTTTATTGCCTGTTATCTGTGGGGCTCTTTCTCCTTGTGACTGGCACCTTCTGGAGCACTTTCCATGAAGTCTTGAAATACAGAGGCCTCAGCAGCATCTTGATTCGAAATCCCAGCCATAGAGAGCTACGTATCAGCACCATAGACAGGTATGTGTCGCAGTACTGCTGCTGATGAATTGGGAGGGGTGTTGTTTGTAAATGTACTGTGAGAAGAAAGAAGCAATACAAGGTTTTTACAAAATTAAAAAAAAAAATATGTAGCCATGTTATTATAGTTCTATGGAGAGAACTGTAGTCTGAAACTTGATTTGCTAAAGCAAGCAGCAACGTGCAGACAGCAATTTGTGCAAGCAATACGTATGGCAAGGTATATTACAGGAAACGTAGCAGGTTGCATGGAGTGGCCCAAAGCCATGCATGGAGGGAGCAAGAGCAGCTACACCAACTTCATGGAGCTCCTGAAGGAGCATCATTAGTTCCATCTTCACAGACAATTCCAGATATGCTGCTGTGGGATATGTGCTTGTATTGCTCATTACCAGTGAGGTGTCCAGGATCTGCAGCTCCTGGTATGGTCCCTGCTGAAGTTTTCTTCTGAAATGTTCCCCGCTATTTCTGAGCAAAGTCTGATGCTTTGAGAGAGAGAGTTTCTTAAACTGGCGCTAGGCCTGACAAAAGTCTTTAACAGGGTCACTGGATACAGATTACTTTTCCTGGACTGTTGTGGAAACCACACCAGAACAACAACAATGGGTGCTCTAAAAGCACTATAAAAACAATGTTCAGCAAATTCTGGTTAGATAAGCAGAAACATGCAAAATACATTTTAAAACTGTGGAAAACAGTGCTTATTGTAATAATAATTAAATCACTAATTTAACCTGCTTCAGACAGTTATCTCTTTCTTCTTCCAAGTCGAACTTTTCTCCGGCGCTTGTTGAAATGCTCACAAGCGTTTGCAAGGCATGACTAGGAACCCTCATGGGATAGGCTTCTCCTTTTAGAATGCCATGCTTTAATAAAACATTTTACAGAAAGACAGAGGTAATGATCCCAGCTCTGCCAGCTGTTTTGTATTAACATATTACATTGATCTACATCTACTTAGGTTTCCATTTACAGTTTAAGCCTCATCTAAACTTTGGAAACATAACAGACAGAGCACCTCACCAAGCTCTCTGAGATAAATCACATTTCGCCATCATATGTTTCCTTTTGGTTCACTTTTTTCCAGGCCTGACTTCTATCCCCCCTGCTACGAAGACTGCACAGATCCTGAAAAACAGACCTTCCCACTGCCAGTTGCCTCCATGCTAAAGCAGCAAGAAGTCATCAATATCCCCCCGCCTCCATATAGTGGAGAGTTCATCAGCGACACTGACGAGCAGGAGCAGCCACCACCCTATGAATTTTCTGTGTGGCAGCTACGGCAGCAGCAAACAGCTGACCAGGACTCAAACACCGGAGGGGAGTCAGATTCTCATCCATCCATGCAAGAAAACAGCTACCAACAGGATACAGGCTGCCAAGCGACCTCAGAAAGAGCAATGCACATCAGAACATCTGAGACAGGCAGTGAGTAAAATCCTGCACCTCTGAAGCAGAGAAAATTGGAAGAAGAGGTGTGTCAGTGATCCCTAATAGCACATCACGTAGGGTGAAACTGCCCAGGAAAAGTGTTGATCATTTGTATGTTTGAGTGGAGTTGGAGGGGATACATATATATAAAGGTGCTCAGTATTTCAAAGCAGAATGAGTCTCCACAGAGGTAGAAACCTCATAAGAGGTAGCTTATGAAAGTCAACATCACTGGCAATAGGAGTTTCTTATGCTGTAATGTAAATGAGGCTTCATGCTGTTACCAATCTTAAATGCCTTGTGCCTCATAAGGAGTTCCAGCTGGAAGTTCATATTTGTGGTATTGTAACAATAGTTGATGTGGGAAACCTATTAACTCAGCTTTTGTTTGGAATTTGTAAATTATTTGCTGTAACAGATTATTTTTGTATCATATGCCTTTCAAGTTGTTTTATTTTGTTGTACTAATAGCTGGTATTTTACTATTGAATTAATGAATAAATTTTGTATTTAAAACAAATGCCATGCATTTGCTTGCATGATGCAAGGTGTCCATGATTCAGGATAAGCACACAATACAGTACACACAGTACACTTCCTCGCTGCTGAGCAGGCAGCCCTGGTTATGCCCACAGCTCCTCCACAGGATCTGGCAACTGCAGGAGGAAAAACCTTCTCTGACTCACCCCTCTGAGGTGGCCCTAAAAGCAGTTGCTTCCATTGCAGCTTACTTGAGACTGTGGGAAGTAAAAAAGGGGTCCTGTGTCCTGTTTCTGACACAAATGGCCTCGTGGTTAAGGAACAAGTACCAGAAAGAGGATGGGCTTGGACTCATCCTTCCTCTGTTACGTGTTTCCTTCCTTCCACAAAACCACGGAGGCAAATTTGCATCCAGGCCACTGTCATCTATAATTCCAGATGACAAGAAAAAATTAATTGACATTCACCCAGATTTAGACCTGCAACGCTGACTGTAGGTGGAGTTTTGGTTTTTTGTTGCAGAACCAGCGAGACAGAAAAGTTATCAGACATTCCAGATGCCCACATAAGCTAAGACAAAAACTTTAGCATTGTGGGTTGTCCTGGTTTCGGCTGGGATAGAGCTAATTTTCTTCATAGTAGCTAGCATAGTGCTGTGTTTTGGATTTAGTACCAGAAGAATGTTGATAACACACTGATGTTTTCAGCTGTTGCCAAGTAGTGCTCAGACTACTCAAGGACTTTTTGAGCTTCTCCTGCTCGCCCAGGTGCATAACAAGCTGGGAGTACAGCACAGCTAGCACAGCTAACCCAAACTGACCAAAGAGCTATTCCATACCATATAACGTCATGCTCGGGGGGGGTTAGTTAGTTCGGGCGGTCGGTCGGTCGCGGGGAGACTGCTCGTGGCTCGGAGACTGCGCGCGGCTCGGGACGGGCTGGGCATCGGTCGGCGGGTGATGAGCAATTGCATTGTGCATCATTCGTTTTGTATATTCTGTATATTCTGTTATCATTCTCATTTTTACTATTATTATTATTTTCTCTTATTAAACTGTCTTTATCTCAGCCCTCGGCTCTAACCTTTTATTTTCTTTCCAATTCCCTCCCCCATCCCACTGAGGGAGGGGAGGAGTGAGCGAGCGGCTGCGTGGTGCTGAGTTGCCAGCCGGGTTAAACCACGACAGGGTGCAGATACATTAGAAATGCAAGCCATGGTGGTGATGGCAGCAATGGCTAAGGCCAGGGAAGTGACAATGACATCAGTTTTTTCTTCCAAAGAATTTAACCCTTTATGGGAAGGACCTACAAACCTTCAGCTGATGTAAGGAGAAAGAAAAGCAGGATAAAATGGGGTGGAGATACAACAGAGAAAAGAAAATCAATTCAAGACAAGTTGAGGAAGAGAAATGTATTAAAACAATCACAGGCAAAAAAAAAAAGGGTTCCCGGAAAAGATAGAAGCTTATAGAAGATGCCATCAGCATATATTTTTCAAAGTGACTGAGAGAGGCAGCACAGCACATAGAACAGTAAAAGCCAGAGGAACACTGCACATTATTTCCAAACAGCTGAAGTGAGGATGTCCTGTGCCAAGTGTCTTGTTACAGTCTTATCTCCTAACACCACCACATCCACACCCTGCTTCACTCCAGGGCCCTGGATCCTGAAGGCTGCAGGCATTGCACAAGTATTGGTGCAAGGATC
This sequence comes from Egretta garzetta, assembly GCF_000687185.1. Lineage (NCBI taxonomy): Eukaryota > Metazoa > Chordata > Aves > Pelecaniformes > Ardeidae > Egretta > Egretta garzetta. The sequence continues at coordinate 122,455 of NW_009260011.1, forward strand.
AATCACAGCAGATGAGACTGATCAGTCAGGAGATCTCCTGTGGAAAAATGCTTGTCCTGTGCAAGTTCAGCTTTTTTTTCAAACTGCTTCATCTGTGGGTATCTAATTTTTCCACCAGCTAACTTTCAAAGCAAGCCCATGTGAGTGGGGAGTAACTGAGACTACAGGTAGCTCTGAGAACAAGCATGGAAAGAACTTTCCAGTGATCCCATGTTTTTGTTTAATGACTTACTGACTTGCAGTATGCAGGAAGCATTTTGCATATATGGAAATTGTTTTCTTCCTGTTGGATCATATGTCTGATTAGGAAGCTGAAAAGACACTTCCTGCTCTAATGTACCCTACTGCATAGACCTAAATTCAGAGGTATAGGATGCAAGGTATGGGAGGATTTCTTTCATGTAAAAGCCCCTAAGTTATATAAACCCTTCGCCTCAATGAGGCCTCCTTCTGTATTTCCTTTAGTACAGCACCTAGCCATTTCTTACGTGCTTTCTTGCATTTACTTAAGGTGAATAGAAGGTTGCTCTTGGACGAGTTTGCTATTGGAAATGAGACTCAGATTCTTTCCACATAGCCTATGGACAATCAGGTAGAGCTAAACCTCTCTTCATTTCCCCCATCCCAGGGCAGTCCTGCAGTGCCTCTTTTTAGCTCCAGCCTTCTGCAGATGTTTTGAAGTCTCAATGGATCCAGAAATGTGAAACCAAATATATCTGCATCTTCAACCTGCAGTATGGAAGAAAGTATTTGAGACGTGAAGATTATTGAGATAAGGAGAAAATTAAGGTTAGCTTCTGATATTTTATTTGATACAATCTATTTTTCAGTTTGTCTTTTCAGCTAATGAACTATTTGGCTATTAGCTTAATGAAAAATGGTGTGGTTAATTAGCTGAAAAATGTCAACAAACTTAAAGCAGCAAAAGCTTTTAAAAAATTTGCTTTTGATCAAGCTTAGTAGCATGAAGTCATCTTTGCCAGGAATAGCAGCTGTAAGTTTTATATTGAAAGGAATTTTCTTTGGAACAGAACAGGTTCTTTTGGTGCATTGACAACAATTTCCTGGCACAGGTGATTGAGGAGCCAACAAGAAGGTGTGTGGCTGTCCTGATACTTACAATACCAAAGGAAATGGGTGGGCATGTGAAGGCCTTTGCTGCATCATGAGATGGCAAATTTCAGGATCAGGGCAAAAAGTGGGACCAAAGTTAGCAGAGCAGACTTTAATCTCTTCAGAGATCGGCTTGGAAGAACCCCATGGGTTATGGCCCTGGAGATGAGTCCGGGACAGCTATTTGATTTTCAAGGATCACCTCCTTCAAGTTCAGGAATGATTCAGCCTGACGCACAAATCAAACAAAGGCAGCAGGAGGCCTGCATGGATGACCAGGGTGCTCCCGACCAAACTCAGGTATGAACAGGACATGTGGAAGCAGGGGCATGTGACCCAGGAGGAATATAGAGACACTGTCCAATCATGCAGGGCTGAGATTAGGAAAGCCACAGCTCACCTGGAGTTGAATCTGGTGAGGAATGTGAAGGGCAAGAAGAAAAGGTTCATTAGGTGAAAGAGGACATAGAAAAGGCTGAGGAGGTGCTCTGTGCCTTCTTTGCCTTCATCTTTACTGGTAAAACAAGACTTCAGGAATCCCAGAACCTCCAGACCAGAGGAAAAGTCTGGAGCTATGAAGACTTAGCCTGCGTGGAGCAGGATCGGGTTAGGGAGCACTTAAAGGAATGGGACATACACAAGTCCATAGTATGACTTGGGGTGCATGAATGGTGCTGAAGAAGCTGGGCCATGCCATTGCAAAGCCACCCTCCATTACCTTTGAAAGACTGTGCTGACTGGGAGAGATAAAATGTCACTCATGTCTTTAAGAGAAGGATGATCTGGGGAGTTACAGACTGGTCAGCCTCACCTCAGTCCCTGGGGCAGCGATGGGGCACTAATCCTGGAAACCCTTGCCAAACCCATGAAGGGCGAGAAGGTGACTGGGAGTAGTCAGCATGGATTAATGAAGGGCAAATGATGCTTAACCGATTTTATGACCTTCTACAAGAAGACTGGCTTGGATGGTGAGGGGAGAGCAGTGAATGTTGTTTGCCTCAGCTCTAGTAAGGTTTTTGACCCCATCTCTCACAACCTCTTAATAGACAAGCCGACAAGATATGATTTAGATAAGTGGCCAGTGAGGTGGATTGAAAATTGGCTGAACATCCAGACCCAGAGGGTTGTGATCACTGCCACAAATTCACCAGCAGTGGTCAATACTGGAGCCAATACCATTCAACATCTTTAACGATCTGGATGATGGGGCAGAAGGCACCCTCAGCAGTTTTGCGCATGATACAACACTAGAAGGAGCAGCTGACATGCCAGAGGGTTTTGCTGACATTTAGAGGGATGTGGATGGGCTGGAGAAATGGGCCAACAGGGACCTCATGAAGTTCAGCAAAGGGAAATACAAAGTCCTGCCCTTGGGGAGGGACAAACCCAAGCACCAATACATGCTGGGACCAGTGGGCTGGAAAGCAGCTCCACAGAGAAGGACCTAGGTCACATGCTGGACAGCAAGCTGACCACTCACGCGCAACTCACCTTCACAGCAAAGACAGCCATGGACATCCTGGGCTGCATTAGGAAAAGCATCACCAGCAGGTGGAGGGAGGTGATCCTTCCCCTCTGCACAGCACTGCTAAGATGCATCTGGAGAGCTGGGTCCAGGTCTGGGCTCCCCAGTACAAAAGAGACACAGACATACTGGAGTACCTCCAGCAAAGGGCCACGAAGATCACGGGACTGGCGCATTTGTCGTATGATCACAGAATCACAGAATCGCAAGGGTTGGAAGGGACCTTGGGAGATCATCTAGTCCAACCCCACTGCTAAAAAGGTTGTCCTAGAGCATGTTACACAGGACTTCATCCAGGTGGGCTTTGAATATCTCCAGAGAAGGAGACTCCACAACCCCCCTGGGCAGCCTGTTCCAGTGCTCTGTCACCCTCAGAGTGAAGAAGTTTTTCCTCATAGTCAACTGAAACCTCTTATGTCTCAGTTTGTACCCATGGCCCCTTGTCCTGTCGATGGGCACCACTGCAAAGAGTCTGGCTCCATCCTCATGACTTCCACCCTTAAGATATTTGTATGTGTTGATGAGATCCCCTCTCAGTCTTCTTTTCTTCAGGCTGAACAAGCCCAACTCTCAGCCTTTCCTCATAGGGGAGATGCTCCAGTCCCTTTATCATCCTAGTTGCTCTCCTCTGGACTCTTTTCTAGGAGTTCCTCATCTTTCTTGAGCCCAGTACTGGACACAGTACTCCAAGTGGGGTCTCACCAGGGCAGAGTAGAGGGGGAGGATAACCTCCCTCGACCTGCTGGCCACACTCCTCTTAATACACCCCAGAATACCATTGGCCTTCTTGGCAACAAGGGCACACTGCTGGCTCGTGGTCAGTTAGTCGTCCACCAGGACTCCCAGGTCCTTCTCGGCAGAGCTGCTTTCCAGCAGGTCAGCCCCCAGCCTGTACTGGTGCATGGGGTTCGACCTCCCCAGGTGCAGCACTCAACACTTGCCCTTGTTGAACTTCATCAGGTTCCTCTCCGCCCAACTCTCCAGCCTGTCCAGGTCGGACATGATGAGAGGCTGAGAGAGCTGGGAGCGTTTAGCCTGGAGGAGAGAAAGCTGGGGAGGGATCTTCCTGATTTCTATAAATACCTGATGGGAGAGAAAGAAGAGGACGGAGCCAGGCTCTTCTCAGCGGTGCCCAGTGACAGGACAAGAGGCAATGGGCACAAACTGAAACACATGAAATTCCATCTGAACACTCAAGGAAGTTGGGGATTTTTTTACTACGGGAGTGGTCTAACACTTCCACTTCCCAGAGAGGCTGTGGAGTCTCCACCCCTGGAGATAATCAAGGTCCTGGACATGGTCCTGGACAACATCGTCTACCTGACCCTGCTCAGATTTGAGGGATGGACTAGGTGATTCTAGTCCTGATGGACTAGATGGTCCCTTCTAACCTCAAGGATTCTGTGATCCCGTGGTTCAGGCAAGTACTGCTGCCTTCCAAATTGTGTCTGGACACAATGTGCTTCTCATCCTGCCAACAACCCTCTTACAGAAGGGCACTTCTCCCCAGGTATAATGTAATAACCATTTAGCTTTGCTGGCAGGTGAATTTGCTGGTATTTTATGACTTAGCTCAAACCACGTGGTGCTAAGGAGCAGCTGCTAGAAGGCTTTGTGGTAAAAAGCCACAACCATGCTCCTCACTGAGACTACGCCAAACTATTTGTCGCTTCTAGTCACATTGGTGCTACACTATTCTACTCTTTTCAAGTAGTGTGGTCTCAGCTCTTCTGTTTTTGTAAACTGTTAAAGTAAGCTATGTCAGTCACCAATTCATACTGCTCCAAATTTGCGCTTATTTCCTCCAGTGTAGACTATCTTATCATGACAGCAGTCATGACAATACAGTCATTAAGCAGGTATTATAGACACTTTTCTTTAATACTGTACATTATTAAATCATCCTTAGACTATGCTCCCCATCTTTATTTCCTTTTTCTCTCTCTCCCTCTCTCAAATACACTGTTGTGCTATTAGTATTCTTTTATCACATCTCTCTCTTTCCAGCTGAATCCAGTAATTTGCCCTCTCCTAAACCTCTCTGCCACCTGCTGCCTCTTTCTCTGTTCCTGGGACCCACCCAGGCTCTGTCTTGGTCATGTACCTTAAAATTGTTCTCTCTCTCACTGGTCTCTCTGAATTCCTCTTTCTCCTTTTCCTCCAGCGTGCTGGGAATATATCTTTGTATTGCTGGATACAGAAAAATCTGAGGTTTTGGGAAACTGAATTACTATCCAAGTAAATGTTAGTGCAACCACAGCTGAACAACACAGGGATCTTGCAGTTTCCAGACTTGATAAAACTGCTAATCCATCAACAGACACAGAAGGGTCTGGGTCTCTGTCATAGCACCTAGACATTACGATAAGATTAACAGTATTAATATTTTTCCCTCTGCTACATGTATGGTCTGTTTTTAGAAGCCTTCCATCTTTGTATAGGTACATATATGTTGCTCTTTTCCAAGCATTCACTTCTGATGTTAATAAGTAAAAGACATCAGGAAATGCAGCACACTTTATGAGATTATGGCTGCAGTCCTTCCCCACACACATCAGATATAAAGATACACAGTGTACTTCAGCCTTACAAAGTTTTATTCATATCTTCTTGCGGAGAAAAGTAATTAACTGGCGGAAAACACCAGTTGTTACATTTTTTCAGTATCACCACTCATCATAAAAAAGGGATGATGAGTTAGGGGCTAGGCTAGTTCTGGAAGTCTGCTGTTGGACAGCTGCTCAAACCCACACACCAACAGCCCTTTACTCCACTTCAGGAGAGACAAGACTATTGTTTCTGAAGCCCAGGACAAAGTCAGTACTGAATTTTAAGACATATCCTTTGTTCACAAAGACTGCCTTCATGAAAGCAGACTGCCATCTACTGAAGCTAGTGCTCTAGTGACTTCCTAATAAAAGCAAAAGTGCGCTGCTTCACAGTCCTGATTTGTTCCTCATGAGTCTCCCCCCCACATCTTGAAAGACACCTGGCTTCAGTACATCTTACTTTTCAAAGCGCAAGCCCAAGTCCCAGGAGCTTGGCAAATGGGACATTTAGTACTATAACTAGCTAGTTCACCATGTGATCAAAAATTATTTCATTGTCAGAGAACGTGAAAGAGATTTTACAAGTTCTTGGACTGCCTTTCAGAACGTTCTTTCATGCAGCCCAGTAATTTGAACTAGGTGTCATAATCCAGAGTATGTCCACACTTGACCATGTGTAATCCACTAGTTGGGAGCTTATTCGCCTGCACCTAGAGGAGTTTTATTAATAAGAAAAATGAAAGATTAGATAAACAAGGTTTCTGTAAAGACAAATACTCTTACATTCAAAAGTGTATGTGTGAGAATGCCATCGTCACCTCCAAAGAAAATCTGCATCAGAACTAAAGCCTTAAAACCTCTTTTGGTTTATGGGAATATTTAATGGTAAGGTAGACTACTATGTGAGAACATTAGTACCTCATTTGTTTAGAATCAATTAAGTAGATAATGTAAATGTATTAAAGGCAGTTTTATTAGGATGCTTGAAAGTGCAGTGTGTCTTGTCCACAACTATGTATTAAGACAGAAATACAGCATTATTCTTTATTGTGTACTAAGTGCCATTGCAATTTTTTGACAGAAGTGTTGAAAGAAATCAAAACAATTTCCTTTGCTGCAGTATTATATAAATTGCACTAAAATTTGACAACCACAATGAATTGAAACACACTGCAAAGAGGCAAGTTGCACAGAGCCACCTTGACAAATGATACAAGTGACCACACTGTTCCCAAGGAAGCAAAGCTTTCAAACAAGTCACATGCATAAAGTGTTTGTGTTCTTCTTCAGAGAACAGTATTGTAGCTAGAACTGCAGTTATCATTTCACAAGCAGAAAAATGCTGATGTCCATATCCCCAATATCCTTCTCAGATCGATGCGGGATGTCTCTTCTCCCTTTGCAGTCCCCAAATTTTTATTCCATGATCCACTGTTACAAAGAATCTAAAAGAAACTGCATCCAGCTGGTGAATCAGACAAGTATTTCTATTTAATTCATTAACGTTTGTTTTCATTTCCTCTTCACTACATACTTCACTTACCACTTTGTGGTATTACAAATTACATGAGTATTCCAAAGACTTAAAAAACTTCCATAATAACGCCTTCATGAAAAATTGCAGAGCTTGCAGTGTGATTACCTTTCAAACACAGTAAGTACCAATATCATCTGCTCACATGAGGAATATTGCAAAAGACGGCCAGATTCCACACCCGACATACTGCTGGAAGGACACAATCAGCTTCTATAGCACAAATGCCTCCCTTTGGAGGAAAAAAAAACAGAGTCAAAAAATCAGGAAAATCTAAAGGCACAAGTCACATTGATATGCTTTTAAGCAGGGGTAAAAAAAAAAAACATGGGATAACCCCTTCTTTGGGAGCATGTGCAAGTGTGTATACAAACTGTTGCTAGCGTGCATCTGTGAGCAATGGGAGAGACTGGAGAGGAGGAGTGGTGTCAGGTGAAGAAATACACCCTTCGCAAAGCTCGGTATACAGCCCTTGTGCCTCAGACATGCACTGTATACCTCTCTGCAAACCAACAAGAAGGTGACAAGGATCCCAAACTATATCCACCAAGCAGGTCTTTCCTTTGCAACTCTTCCCCCCTCTCTCCCCAACTGAAATTTCCCCAACCTTTATCACAGCAGGCAAAACCAAGCAGTTTCCCTTTTCCGTCACAATGCTGACAACATTTGAAGGTTAAGGCCCCTTTCTTTGGTTATATTGTTATCTGAAATTAACATATTGCAGGTAAAACAAAGAAGTCAATACACTACTGTATTTGGAGATCAATGCAAATTAATATGCTCAATATTACATTGAAATTTTCTTCCCACCCTAGCTCTATCCCCAAGAAAACTTTAAAATCATACAAGGCACAAATGGTTAACATGTTTCAGCAAGGTCCTGTCTCTTCCTTGCTGTTCCTCTTTTGGCCCTGGTTTAACAATCTTCTGTGGCTTCAGGTGATGACAGTGGGTCCCTTTCGCCCTGTCCTCTCATGAATCTGAGATATTTTCAGGGCGATTGCTATAAGAGGACTCAGCACAGCCTAAAGAGGAAGAAAAACATTGAATTACACAAAGCAGAAATATCAACAGACATATTTATAAATACATTGAATTACACAAACTAGAAATATCAACATATATTTATAAATCCCCCTTTTAACTGTAGTACTATATAGTAATAGTAAATCATTTAGTAATAAATTGGCACAGTTACAGTGTCAATATTGTCATACTTGATATAACGAAGCATCATGCTGAGCATATGTTTTGTGAAGTGTTACACTGAGTATACCTAAGCTATGGAGAAAACAGTAAAATACACCATACAGATAAATACACTATACTGATTCTATGTAACAGGAATTGTGGAGCTCTTGTGAAATCTGCTGTACAAAACAACCTAGAAATCACAAAAGTAGAATTATTTCTATTCTGATGAGTGGAAGCCATGTAGGTGAAATTTTCTTCTTATACACACTTCATCTGTGAAAGTTAGGGTCAGAAGGTACTGTAACAATTACCTTAACAGAGATCACAAAAGTATGTTTTGAGTAATTCCACCTGTAATTGTATTAAATGCGATGAATTCCAACAGAAGCAGCATGAACTCTCACGTTTCAGGTTAAACACCTTATTAAATGGACATATGCATGAAACTGCCCAGATGGGTGAGTGCACGTAACAACTATGATTGATAGTACCATATGAAACCCAAGTAAAATACAATTTTTTCAAATGGCAGCTGAATCTTCTCTCAGTTAATTAAATTATATGCAAAGATAAACTGACAGAGCTGAGGATTTGTGAAAACCTTTATCCTGGTTTTGGCTGGGATAGAGTTAATTTTCTTCATAGTAGCTAGCATAGTGCTGTGTTTTGGATTTAGTACCAGAAGAATGTTGATAACACACTGATGTTTTTAGTTGTTGCCAAGTAGTGCTCAGACTACTCAAGGACTTTTTGAGCTTCTCCTGCTCGGCCAGGTGCATAACAAGCTGGGAGTACAGCACAGCTAGCACAGCTAACCCAAACTGATCAAAGAGCTATTCCATACCATATAATGTCACGCCTGGGGGGAGTTAGTCGGTCGGTCGGTTGTGAGGAGAGTGATTGCTGCTCGGGGACTGATTGATTGCTGCTCAGGGAGTGATTGTGGCTTGGGGAGTGATCGTGGCTCGGGACAGGCTGTGCATCGATCGGCGGGTGGTGTGCATCATTCGTTTTGTATATTCTGTATATTCTGTTACCATTCTCATTATTACTATTATTATTCATTTCTCTTATTAAACTGTCTTTATCTCAAAACTCGGCCCTAACCTTTTCTTTTTCCTTCCCGATTCTCTCCCCCATCCCACTGAGGGGGTGGGGGGGAGTGAGCGAGCGGCTGCGTGGTGCTTAGTTGCCAGATGGGTTAAACCACAACAGTCCTATTTTGGCACCCAACGTGGGGCTCAAAGGGTTGAGATAACGACAGATCTGAACATGTTAAAAAGCAATTTGTGATAAGCATTCATTATATTAGTCTAATAGTTGCTGGTCACAATGTTGTTTTATTTGCTCTCAGAGTTGTTGTCCTTGTTCGTAGAGATCTTTTATATATCACCTTACCTGCTGTGCGCACTCCCTGTGCTGCTGGTTATCACTTTTCGCAAGTGGATTAAAGTTACTGTTCTGCTGTACTGTGTAATACTGGCTTATGCTATGATAAAGTTGTTAGTCATCAGATTAAGCTCATATTTTTACTCAGTATTGCTGTCACCTCTGTATTTTGGGAATCATCTATTGGGAATGATGAGTAATTATACATTTTACTTTTTATCCTCGGAGAGCCAGCCTGTGGGGGAGTCACCTTACTCCATCTTCCCCTTCTTCTCTGAGCTAATTACAACAGTTCTTGAGAATGTTGAATATCCTTGGGATGTTCAAACCAGCATGGTCCTAGTGCTAGGCCTCCTGAATATGGTTCAGTTTTTACTCAGGGTTAGACTCCTACGTAAAAGATTGATTCCTGCAACAGGCCCTGCAGCTACTCCAACCCATGCAACACCCAGTGTAGCTACTCCAGCTGTGGACTCAGGCACCGCAGCTACTCCAGCCCCAGT
>NW_009260011.1:132794-205849 GCF_000687185.1 Egretta garzetta
TATGGTATGGAATAGCTCTTTGGTCAGTTTGGGTTAGCTGTCCTAGCTGTGCTGTACTCCCAGCTTGTTATGCACCTGGCCGAGCAGGAGAAGCTCAAAAAGTCCTTGAGTAGTCTGAGCACTACTTGGCAACAACTAAAAACATCAGTGTGTTATCAACATTCTTCTGGTACTAAATCCAAAACACAGCACTATGCTAGCTACTATGAAGAAAATTAACTCTATCCCAGCCAAAATCAGGACAACCTTCTTTTCAGAGAATCATGTATTTGATTGATTACCAAACTAGTAAGGCAATTTTCTGACTCTCAAAGATTTCCCCCTGCTGCCTCTTGCAAATAAACTACATTCTGGCTTTAAACCTGTCAGGTTTAAAAATCAAATCGAACAAAATAGTAATTCTGGGGAGCTTAAATTTGCAGATACCCTTTTTATAAGCTTAATATAATCAATACTTTGAATCTATTTCAGCCACCTAACAGTTTCTGACAGTATGAGGTGTTTATTTATTCAAATGGTCAGATGGTTAAAGCAGAAGAGTGATGAGACAAACTAACTGTGCAAGCAGCGTCATGGAATAACACCACGAATGCCATTGGTGTCAAGTGAGTTTATGATCAAACTTAGATATGCACAAGTGTGAGAGTCTGACATGTTATTCTTCAAAAAGCTCCATATTTGTATATATCTATCTACTGAATAATCATTGAAGCAGAATACAAGTTCCATTAAAGTCAAACACGCTTAGAGAAGATTAATAAGTGGAGCACAAATTCGCATCTGTGGGCAAATGCTGTGCAAGTAAATATTAAAATGTGCCAATTTATAAGGTCTGGACCATATCATTCCTTCCCTCCAGCAACATGGATTAAGAAGAACTGAAAGAAGACCAAAGAATCTGAAGCCCTCTGGCACTCCCCTAAGAAATCTTTTCCTTATTTAATCTAAAAAGTACAGGAAAATTTAAAAAGCAACCCTACTGACCAGCTTCACTTGACCTTGCTTTCTTAAGCAACAAATACACCCTGAAGAAAAAAACGAAAACCAAACCAAATGCTACACAATGCTTTGAATAAAACACAAATTCAAATGAGTTTGTGACACCCATTTACATAAGCAATTTAGCTCTTTTGCCAACTAGTTCCAATTACTACTAAATATTCTGTTTGTTACAATCATGCTTCTAAAAAGAGAAAGTCCTATTTTAGTTCTGCGCTCTCACACTTCAGTTTAACTACACTTTCTTTATCCTGCAGATGTAAAAAACCCAAAAGTGCACTATCTTTGGAACAGCAAGAGTGGGGCAGAATAACAAGGAACTAGAGCTGTATATGCCTTTTAAAAACTCCTTTATCACTGCAATGAATAGTTTACATTTCAGTTGCAAAAGACAAATCCCACCCAGCAATCCCTTATAGTTAATATGACTTTAGAAAGACTTCTGTATCTTAAAGATATCTTGATTTAAAAATATTTTTCAAATGGTTCTTTTGTCTTAAGAAATTGTAAAACTTTACTATTGACATGTCAACTCAAAATGGCAATTGCAATCACTCTGTACGTTAATAACATATTTATCTCTTGGAAACTGTTTGGGACATATGGAATGTTATCCTTTAGATAAGATTTAATAACTGAAAATTAACAGAACTGACTTAAATCAGAATTTTGCTTTAGTAGTAACAGTAACCTCTAAAAAAATAACTGATAGGAATGATTATTCATACCAGGAAATACATCAAACTAGCAGGTATCTAACATAAGACAAATAAAGATCAAAAGCCCTTTGCTTGGAAATAATCTGTACCAGAGCTGTCAGAGGTACAGCGTTCCTGCTTAGCTCATGTAGCATTTTTTTCTCTCTGTGACCTTGCAAGAAAAATTTGTATGACTCCCTTCCTTCTAGTCAAGTCCTGAGATAAGATTTGCCCCATGATGCACCTGGTTTATCAAAGGCTCAGGCAAGGCCGAAATGTACCTGCTGGCAGGTTAAAAGCTCAGCATGTCTGTCTGGAGTTAGGCTTTAGAAAGTATTTTTCTCAGAATAGGTGGACAAATGCCAAGAAACACCTTGTGAAAACTACGTGTAGCACTTATGCTAGAACTTGCCAACTTTCATCAAAAATTCGTGCAGTTCTGATGCAGAATCATCTGTCTAGGCTTTGCCTGGAAAGCTCACAAATCTCTTCTCTCCAGTCTCACTCCAGCCTGCACTGAATTTCAATCTTGTTAGAAAAACTAAAAGCAGGTGACTTTTATGCAATCTAGGCATGGACATTTTCCATAGGTCTCCAATTCCCTTTTCCCAATCCAATATAAGTCTCAAAAACAAGTTGCCCCATCAGTCTCAACAGTGAAAAGAATTCTGTAGAATTTATCTGGGAAAAATAAAACAAACAAAAAAAAAAGCTCAGAGAATGGTAATACCCTCAAATGGGACCCAAACATTTTAGTGAGCACCAGGTAACTACTACCATCTTTTACAGTTCTCAAACTTTTGCTCTGTCTTCTCTTACTGTACTGATCTGCATTTTGCATTCAGCATTATGTCCACCAGTGTTACTTTGGGCTCTCTCAGCTTTACATACACCCAAGTGAATGTACAGGGTAGAACACTAGGAACACAGGGTCAGTTATTTGTATATATGTCTTTATGTGTGAAACATGAAACCCTAAATCATTAGCTCCCTGTATTCTGACATCACAGGGAGAGGTAATGGAAGGCCATTCAAATTAGGCAGTCTTAAAAGAACTTCCTACTGGGGACAAAGATCCGGCATCAATCAGCTAAACCCTGTGTGACTGTTACACAGGCACTTAGGCACCTGAACTACTAATAAACAAAATGACACTTCGGATGGTAATAATTTCAGAACAAACATTCATACCTCGTGACAGATTTCTAAGCAGAGCTGGCGCAGTACTACATGTTCCAGAAGAATTCACTTCCCTGGAACAATTACTAATGCCTCAATATTGAAGAGAGATAAAAAAGGGGGTTAGTGCAGCATGAAGTTGTCAAAGAAGGGCTATAGTTTAACTTTTGGAGCTCTGTAAAGATAGAAGATGTGCCAAGTGTTTTCCATGTCTGCATCCTCCCTCCCTAAGAACTGCTGTCAAACCCCAAATTCTTCCTCTTCAGCTGCTTGTCTACCAGATTTAGTATCACTTAAGAGTAGTTTTCCAGTTTGTAAAGGTAGCCTTGAGAAAAACATGCTTGCAGAATGCTTTGAAGTCACCAAAAGCTGTAATTGCTAGGTGGTGGTGTTATTATTCTTGTATAAATTATGATAAGCTTTGACATTTCAGGCATGGGCTAGAAATCCTTTTCTCTCCTGAAACTTAAATTCATTCTCAGTCCTTCTCTTTTTATCATTTAAACATTACACAGAAGGTTGCTCAGAGAGGTCAGGGTAACTGAGACAGCTCTCAGTCCTGGAACAAGGGCACAGAGGAATTCAGAAATAACTCCTCCTTTCTTACCTCTTCCTGCTCCCACGTAATTTTCCCTTCCTTCACATGACTCCTTAAAGCTGTTGTTGGCCCTTTGTAACCTGGGCAACACAATCACTATCACATGAACTAAGGGAAAGAAAAAGAAAGGCAGAAGAGAGGGGCAAATCCCCCAAAACATGTTTTGATGGCCTTATCTATTAGAAGGAACTCTTCCTTTGGCTGTAACATACTTCAAAAGACAAACCAATACAGTTGCAAAGCAACACTGAAGTGACGGAAGAGGCACAACAAATGGACTGAAACAACCACAAAGCGAGCTCAGCACTAAGATGACAGAGTCTGGCACCACAGCTGTACCTCCTGCAAGACTTCTGCCATAAGAGCTCAACACACAGCTCAGCTCAGCATGCCTGCTTGGCTCTTGCATTCCGAAAAACAGTAGTCTTTGCAAAGGTTTATGCTACAGCCACCCTTCCTAGAAGATCTAAGCAATGTGGATAGCCTGGTTCATTGTGGAACAAACTGGTCTGGCTCAAACACCCACAGCACTAGCGGTGTTCGCTTTATTACCATGAAGCGGCACACTTGCCCTGGGAAAAAGGAAACTGACCTCTCTACCCCTGTGCAGGGTCTGCCTGCTAACTCAAGTACAATTACAACAAAGGTCAGGAGGCCAGCTGTTCTGCCCCTAGCAATAGGGGAGGGCAGGCGTGAGGGGTGAGAAAGACAGGAGGAGAACATAAACTGAGCGGTGCCTGGAAACATCTATGTTTGCAACAGATTAGTTCTTTGCCAGTACATCCAAAGAGTTTAATGAACTCATTTCCTTCATTCATGAAATACAATTAGCATCACATGAGGTATTTTTCCTATGTAATAGGAAAACGGACTTTCCTTTCCAGTTTCAGCTAATTTAAAATTTATTCACCATACGGCTTTGGGCAGAATCAGAAGGTAAATTACCTGAATAGCACAAACATGCTGTGCTACCTCAAAGAAAATCTTATGAATTCTAATAGTAAAAGCAAAATTTTTCTGTGATTTCTCTGGACCATACTGTATGTTTTAATAGCCAACCAGAGCCATGCTAAAAGACCCAATGGTTCAAAAATAAACAGAGGCAATAATTCTATAGCAAACTGCACTTGTGCTTAGGGTTGTAAGAGTGTTTTGACAGAACAATATAGAAACCTTTAATTTTATCCCTATTAAGTGATATTGGACACAAGGACTTCTAGGTTATTGATTTCAGCTCCTTGCTCTTGGACAAACTCACACCATAAACAATCACTTTATATAATCATCATATATATATACAATCATATATAATCATAATCCTTTCATATACTGACCAGGGTCCACCTGAAAATCAGTTTGTTTTTTCCTCTGCTACTTGACATTCAAAAATTGTTCCAGAAATTCAGTCTTTGATGATCAAAACACTTTTTATCCCCATTACTTTTATTTTAATTGGTGTGCCTTTTTGGACAAAACCACAAAGAACCAACTCCTGCCCCAAAATCTTTGCTTGGCTACTGGTAATCTAATGATTCTGTAGCTGACTAGCATGCAGTTCACTAGTCTTTGGTAAAAGTAATTACAGCATTTGTGATTCACTGCATGCCACTTAAAGTGTACCTGATATAGACTGCATAGGTCTATGGCAACACCTATTTATTGTTGTTGCAATTCACATAATGAATAATAACATACTGGAAACAGAGCTAGCTAGTCCATATTCAGAACAATCCAGATGATTCACTACACTATTCCCAGGGCACTTATCCTGCAACAGCAGCACAACCACATTGTTGAAGGACACATTGGATTTACAAATAAACCAATTCAAAACAATACTGCATGATGAGTCATTTCTTTCTTGGTCTTCATATATGAAACTTCCTGTTTGAATCTTATCCAAGTTTGATAATACATCCAGGTGGCTAGACAAAGGACAAGAACATAGTAACCATGTGTCGGAATCTGTAAACAAATAATGAGTTTATCTATAAAACAAGGCTATAAATGAGCCTAAAGGTCAATAAACTCTTATTTTAGTACTTTGTGCCTGTTGAACATATCTCTGTATTTTCCATCAGTGTTAAATTTAGCAGAGAACATAACTCTATTAATTTTATAAAAAGATACATGCCAATGCATAAAGGTCCAATAGAAGTCTGTAGTTTGTTATAATTAACTGAACTTCCTGAAGTTGCTAGTTGGATGCCTATTTGACTGGTTAAACCCATCAAAACCATCTTTTTAAGCAGATCTTCCAAATTAGCTGGAAAGCAATTTTATCAAGAATACATGGTGATAAGGGGCATCAGCAGTGACAATGAGCATCAACAGAGTGGTCTTCCATTCTGAGGGGAACATTCCAGTTTCAGAAAAGCGTTGGGCATTGTTTTCAATACTTTGTTTTAGAACTAGATTGCCTCACCACTATAAATTAAGCCATTTTAAAATACTTACCCTGACTTGTTTTTAATATACTTTCCACAGAGTATGATGGTCATTTTTCTTTATTGCTCTCGATTTTCAGTCCTGTTGATACTGGCTTATAGGAAGAACTGAACTACTCATGGAAAAAAAATAGACACTCCTTATCTCCCAGGTGACCATGAAGCTGCTTCTGCCAGTTTCCAGCAGTGGATCCTTCAACAGCCAGAATTGACTGCTATTCACATTTACCTATGGCCTCAGACTTCTCATTATTGGCATATTTTACTACTTTCCCTTGGACTCTTGTGTTGTTGATAAGGTAGTTGTCTATGCTTAATTTATTCTATGTGGAAAGTATTACCAATTTATTGTATGAAAGATGCTACTAAAATAAGATTTGAGTGACCCTTACATTCATTAAAATCTGCTGTTGCACCAACAGATAAATTGGAACAAAAGGTCCTTACAAGCTTGCTTCTGTCTGGTTACAAGAATGCTCTTATGGAAGCTCTCTTTCTGAAGCAAAATACACCCTTAAAGGCAGTAAGGCCTGAAAATCAGCTCTTCCCATAAGTCTGATACAGAGTTACATAGTACTGAAACACACAAAGTATGAGGAAAGCTTCACTTGAGCACCACTCACTTGAATGGCTCCCTGGTGCCAAAATTAAAAGGCACAGCTTTGGACAGCCCCAATAACGTCTCTAAGTATGTCAGGCTTTCTTTGGGTATCAAACCAAAGTAGGGCCTACAGCTAGCACTCTCACACTAGTTGCACCTGGACGATATTGAGCATTGCTACAGATCTTTCTCCAAATTTTATTCTGGACAATGGTTCATCATAGAACAGCCCAGGTTGGAAGGGAGTTTGAAAGATCACCTGGTTCAACCTTTTGTGGGAAAGGAGTTATGGTCATCCACAGAAGTACACCACCTCTAATGTGAATGATTAATTCTGTCCACCCAAGCGAACAGTTATTTTTAAAAGAAAAGTACTTGTATGTATTGTGCTTATAATATGTCTTGTTTAACACTTAACTCAGAAAGTGCCATAATGTCATACTGGTGTTTCAGGACAATATGCATGTCTCAGCATGCATATTGGAAAGTGTGGTTGAGATTTCTGCTTATCTGTGGAAGATTCACCATCAGCAGTTACACTGTCAAAGAGTACAGACACAAACCAGAAAAACTTGAAAACTGCTGAAAAGTTGGCTGACTAATTTTGGAAAAGGCTTTGTCTGAAAGGAAAGGGGAAAAAAGAAGGATGTGATATGAGGCAACTCAAGTTTGAGTTACCACAATGATTCCATAAAATGGCACTGTACCTTCCAATATAAATGAGTTGTCTATCAAGACAGAGACATTTATTTCTTGTGAAAAAGAGACAAAAAGATGTCTCAAGATACTCTTGCCTTTCATTTCAGGTATTGACTGGAATTGTCACCAGGCAAAAACATGGAGCAATGCAAAGCACTCATCTCCCACTTGTCTATGTAAACAATGAAAACAAAGTACTGGAAGGAGGTAGTCCAATAAGCAGAAGCAACCAAGTAAGCAGCCAATCATCAAATAATACTGTATCTTCATTCATGACATAAGAAGCATGGAAGAGAGTTTTTCCTGATCAGTTGTTTCAGGCAGAGTGCAATGATACAGAAGCTACATGTAGTCATCTACTCAATTACAAAGATCAAATACATTTAAAGAAAAATAAGCATTTATCCCAAATGTAACAATTTCCTTGTATACTATATATATGTATATACTTTACATACTTGTTTAGGTCAGTGGTCTTTGAATAACTGGTCACTTATGAATCTGTTGACTATGCCCCTATTACTGAAAGTAAATAGGAAACAAGGTACTTAAAACTTCAAAACTGTCACAGCTCTTCTGGATGTACACGTGTCAGTATGAATCTCAAAGCAAACTAAACAATAAAGGAATTAGAGTATCAGGAAGACTATGCCACCCCTCCCTAGCAATGCTGTTTTCTGAAAAAGGAGTTCGCTATTCACTCTCTTGCATGTATTCCACTGAAGATTATCACATGTTCTCCTGAAAAATGTTTAGCTATTTTTATACTAACATAAGGATCTCCTGAAATCAAATTTATATACTCCCTTTAAATCCACCACCCGCCTGAGGGATACAATCTATGACCTTGCATGTCCTAATGCCCTTATGTCACTGTCAATGTATCCAGCCAGGAAAGAGGAGCAGTGGGAACTGTTCAATGGTATACAATGAGAAACCAGAGAAAGAATTTGTTGTATTAACTGAGATGAAATTGCTATTTGTCCCAGATTTTGTGCACATGGCAAGAGACAAGGAGGGTCTGTGTACTCTGTATTTCCTGAGGCTGGCTGGATGTTAAAATGTCTGTCTGGACTGCACAAATGCAGGAAAGTCCCTGCAACGTTTCAAGGAAACCACGTTTCTGTTCACTAGTGAATACCCTGGATAAACAGCCAAAAGTGTAGCAATCTGACAGGCTCTGGTAGATGTATTTCCTATACCCTTCCAGCCTTTTTTCTGTCCCCAGAAATAACAGACACTTTTGGTGTCTAGAATAGACCAGACTCTGAAAGCCCTGAGGGCAGTGATAAGCCTCACTGGCCCTACCCAGTCTCCCCCAAGGACTCCCCCTGCACCCTGCCCATGGGCTCACATGGCCAATTTCAGCCTGCCCCAGGGGTGTTAGTCCCTGCCTGAGCTATGCCATTAGGAGTGCTTGTCTCCAGACTCATCTGTGGCTCTGTTGCCTGGGTGGACTTCAGACCTCTGCTATAGGTAGCTTCTCTGCCTGAAGGACTGCTCGGATGTACGTTGTAGCTTGTGTCCCATTCTGATTTTGACCCTGACTCCTGGATGGACCCACACTGTTGCCTTGTCTCCAGCCCTATCTCTGGTCCCATCTCCTGTTGCTCCAGGTGGACCCTGAACCTGACCCATTACTTGCCTTGTCTGGGATGGTTGATGGAGCTTGTTACCAAAGCCTTGCTCTGCCCGCTCCACTTCCCTGCTACGGGACTGTCCCCTTGGACAATGAGAGCACTGCCTGTGCTATAGCTGCTCTGGGTGCCTGGTTCCTATCACCTTGTGTAGCAACCCCACTCTTGCTGCTCCTTGGACACAGTCTATGTTGCTGGTGAGGTCACTAGGCCTTGTGGTGGACTTCATGCACCTCTCTCAAGCAAATCCATGCAGAACAGAGATGAAATGTAACAGTATGGCAGCATATTCCTCATTTTCTGAGGATAACCTCTGCTGCCTCAGTCTAGTCTCTTCACAAGTGGAAAATTCACTGAGAACATTCGCTGTTCTCCACTCATTTCAAAAAACAAGTGTTAAATACTGGGCATTGATTGTAGGTTCCTTTAGGAGACACACAAGCTTAAACTCTGCCAGCATGTCACTTCTCTCACATTGGGTACCTTGTAACAAGTAGAACAATCCATTGATGCAAAAGGATTCCATTTTAAAAGGCACATTCTCATTTGTAATTAAATAGTCAAAAGTTTGGCCAGATCAATGCTGCAAGTATATACTCTATTGTTTTTGTTGGGATTCGTTAGAAGGAAAACATGTTAAGGTCACACTTTGTGTGTCACATATCACAAGGTTACTGTAAGTCCATTCCAAACCTCTAAAATGAACTCCTCGTCTATTTCTTACCGTGACTTATTTTCATCTCATCTATGCCTTGCCTGCATAACACAAAGAACCATACTGAAAATGGTCTGCTTAATTGCAACTGACAAAAAATTTGTGCTGTAATGAAATTTGTTATAGCTATGGTGCATTGACCTCGGCTGGCTGCCAGATGCCCACCAAGCTGCTCTATCACTCCCCCTCCATTCTTCACTGACCTTGGTGTCTGCGTAGTTGTTCCTCCCACATACTCTCACTCCTCCCTCCTTGCTGCTCTTGCACAGCATTTTTTACCCTTCTTAAATCTGTTATCACAGAGAGGCTATGAACATCACTGATGGGCTCAGCTTTGGCCATCTAGGAGCCAGCTGAAACTCACTCTGTTCAACACGGGGGCAGCTTCTGGCGTCTTGTCACAGAAGCAACCCCTGAAGCTCCCCCACTACCAAAACCTTGCCATGTAAACCCAATACAGTGGCAAGTGCAAATGGGGTTGTAGCAGTGTTCTTCCTTGGTCAAAATGCATTTATGACCCTGCTAGCTACCTAAACCTCAATGCACAGAAAAACAAAATTTAAAAAAAACTCTGTTAGAGGCTTAACATTGTAAGTATTCTACCCAAGGAGTTACTGAGGATGCAGACTGTTACTTTAAGAAAACAAAAATTAATAGATCATATCTGCAGGAATGGAGTCTGCAACATTTCTGGAAAAACTGAAGCACTTTTCATGACTGATAGACAATTGTTTAATAGCATAAGAAGAAACTAGCTAAATTTATGATGGGAATTTGGTGAAAAAAAAGTCAAACATTTACCCAGGGATCAAATGCATTTGACAGCTTTTATGTTTTGGGAAATTTGCATTTGCATTCCAGTCATGAAAATATAACTACATGGGACTTCAAACTACAGGGTTTTGATTTTGTACAAGTCAACTGCTTATCCTCTTCCATGAAACATCCTTAGTCCTCTCTTGCTGTATATCACGGCATGAAGGTGTTTTACTGGGAAAAATCTGAGAGTTTGAAATGTGATTTATATTATGAATTGTTTTAGGCATCTGCTGGAATATATTGCAACTTGCCCTCAACATTCACTCTTCCTAAGAAAGAGTCTGGTTATAATATGAGATAATTCTCAGACAGCTGCAAGTCTTTCCCTTACAAGGAATCCCTACATTGTTTAGAGTCTGGCATCATATTTCCTAACTGTACTCTCATCTTGAGGAATCCCTGGGATGCCGTAACTAAGTGATCTCCAGATAACCTACCTGAAAAAAAAAAAAATTCTTTTTTAAAATATTATTCTGTAACTTAGATTTCAACACTTGCAAAGCAATGAGTGAAAAATTAAAAGTAGCATGGTTTCCCTTAATAGACTAAAATTCATTGCCCAGCATTTATCACCAGGCTTCTCAACCCTTGACAATCCTGCGTGTTAGATATTACAGCATAAACATATATTAAAACAGCTGGTCCTGCTTCAAAACATGTACAGTCACATGATTAGGAAAATCATCCACACACAGTGTAAACAGGGGTCAAAGTGCTGTGTATTCCTTCTAATTAAAGGTTAAAACCTGTAGCCATTGCTATCACAAAGGAAGTGCATTGCTTATTGACTTATTACAATGCTATTGCATTACCTGTGGTTCCTTATTGTGTTGGCTAGGATCCTTTTCATAACTCTCTGCATAGATCCGGAGAGTAGCTCTCACATGGCTAGAAGCACTCATTCTGAAGATAAGCCTGGAAGCATCTGAAAAAATAATCCGCAGCCCCTATGGGAGAAGAAGGAGCAGCATACATGTAAGGCGGCAGTACCTTTACAAATCACGGTCCCCTGCTTTAAAACAAAAAGTGAAAAGAAGAGTCATTGCATGCAATTCCTAAAAAACTTTGGACAACCCATTTATTACTCTTTTTTCCCCCCTCTAAAGACTAGAAATGATCTTGTGTATTCCCTCCCACTCCTTATAACAAAGATTCTCTCACGGCTTTTTTTATTTTCTTTAGCTGATTTGTTCTTGTTCTGTGTGGCAGAGCACAAAATCAATGTCCTGAGAAATAGTTACAAGATCAGCAAGGATCAGTGGCCTAAGAAATAGCTACAGGATCCCAGGATCAAAACCCAGTTGTCAGTAGTGAACACAAAAGGTAGGATCAGTTGCTACCCCTCAAAGACCAACCATCAATATCTGATTACAAGAATTTCAACAAGAGTCTGTAGTACAACTTGGGAAACTTAAGGTGTTAATTAATTTCAAGTACACTAATTAAATCACATTAACTGTGTGTAGAATAAAAATGATTTATTATTAATGAACCGTGAATTTGCTCTTTGGTCCCATCTTCACCCCTTTTTTCTTTCCTCCACCCCCTTTCATACTGTATATGTGAATGCATTCTTCTCCAGACCACAGACCATGTACTTGGATCCACAGTGAACTTGCTGTACAGGAAGGCCACTAAGGCCAAAGGACTAAACTGCACAGTTAAATAGTTGCAGTGTTTCAATACCCTAGCAATTCTGCACTAATACGCAGTCTAATTCCCTTTCTGTAAATGGTAGCCTTAGGCTAAGTGCCACTTCTGCTATGCCACTGAACTTTATTTCCCCTTTTAGTCCTGCTGTTGCCAACTGTCTAGTGCATAAACTTGCTACTTTTGTTTAAGGGACAGTAAAACATTAAAAATGAGAGAAGATAATTAAGAGAAAAGCCTTTTATTCTTCCAGTTTATCAGCAGCTTGAGAAGACACTGACGTTAGCAATACAGTGCTCCAATATTCTACAGCTTAAGTAGAAACCTTTGTTTCCTCAGGTATATGCGAAAACGTCTTTAGCACTGTTGTCTGAAAAGCTGATTCGTGGCCTGGTGTGCAATAAGTCAATTGTCACACAGCACCATCTAAAGCATCGTTTGGTTGATAATCACAGAATCCTAGAATGGTTTGGGTTGGAAGGGACCTGTGAAGGTCATCTAGTCCAACCTCCTCTGCAATGACAGGGACATCTTCAACTCAGTCAGGTTGCTCAGAGCCCAGTCCAACCTAACCTCAAACATTTCCAGGCATGGGGCATCTGCCACCTCTCTGGGCAACCTGTGCCAGTGTTTCACCACCCTCACTGAAAAAAAAATTCTTCCTTATATCTAGTCTGAATCTACCCTCTTTCAGTTTAAAAGCATCAGCCCTTGTCCTAACACTATAGGCCCTATTAAAAAGTTTGTCTCTATCTTTCTTACAATCCCACTTTAAGTACTGAAAGGCCACAGTCAGGTCTCCCCACAGCCTTCTCTTCTCCAGGCTGAACAACCCCAACTCTCTCAGCCTGTCCTCACAGGAGAGGTGCTCCACCCCTCATATCATTTTTGTGGCCCTCCTCTGGACCTGCCTCAACAGGTCCATGTCTTTCCTGGATAATGCCCATTAACACTAGAAAATACACAACAGAAAAATATCCCACATGGATAAAGGGTTGGATTAGATGGCCTAAGAGAGATTTTCCATCTTTAGCTTTGGTGATACCATGAAACTTTTTTAGCTGCTAGTATGGCATTATATATTAATTTTAACATGTGTCAGCAATGTAAATTTATCTAGTAGTCTCAGTATGTACAGCGTAAGTGTCGAATAGAAATAGTTTACATTCAGAAGATTGAGGTTTAGAATCTGGTTTTCTAATATTTGCTATTAAGCCAACTTTGTAATGAGATGGTTGAATTGATGCTGATGAGAGTTTTGCCATTGATTTAAATGGAATCAAGATTTCATTTTGGATGCCTGGAATTATACAGGCAGTTTATTATGATCTGACCCTGTGAACAAGGGGTTGTCTCTTGCTGATTGCTCATTACACTTAACTTCATGACAGTGAAAAGAAAGCAGATATAAATTGAAGAGTTTCACATTTCTGAGTATAGTTTGTTTCGTATGGTTGTCAAACCCAGGACCAGCAGCTCAAAGTATGGAACATTAATATCAATCAACTTTAAGAGAGAAGGAAGGGTGTCTAACACATCTGCACAAAATGGAAGTGTGAGCATCAGAGTATGTGCATGTCTTCCTCTCCAAAGACTAAACGGGCATTTTACATGCTCCTGCCAGGCCTAGCAACTCAGAAAACACATGACTAGCAAGACCACTTGAATACTCTTCTACATGCTCCATGTTCATCTGACAATAATAACATAACACATTGTTACTTGGTTTAGCACATCTGAAGTCTCACCACTCATTAAATTAAGGTCTTGGGAATAAAAAGGATTTGTAAACACTCCTCGTAACTCTTCCCATAACTTTACACCAAACTACAGCATCTGTAGCCAGTTTGACATTACAGTTAATGGCACTTGGGGTGTTTATGCAACATATATAGACACAGGACCAGCATTCAGTTCACTATACTCTTTCTGAGCTTATTATTTTATTCATTTTGCATTTCTCAGGGGCACATGGCTGACAGTATTGATTTTTACACACACATCATGGCAGCTAATATTTTTCTGTAAGACTAGGATCCCTGCCACACAGCTGAAAATACTCTAAAAGGGAATTACAGAGACGCAGTGGCTGTAGCCCTTAAAAACAACAATCCTAAGCGCCAGGGAGAAATCATGTTAGGGAAACAATGGCCTTTAGAGTTGGACTGTCAAAGTCAACTTTTAAAGTCATGGTATTTGTGGCTGGAGATTAAGTTTAACTCATTTTTCAGAGAGCCCAGCAGTAAAAAATCTGACTTTTGACTCTTATTTGGAAACAAGCGATTTAAGCATTAGCAAAGCTTTTCACTCAGGAAGGCCACAGAAATTAATGACAGCTATTAAATTTTTGTATTCCTCACTGTTTTCCGTAAATTTTACCTAAAAGCAGTAAGTTACAAACGTTTGTTAAAACAAAAAGTCCCAGCCAAATACACTATTACCAAATAAATACGAAAAAACATTGCCTGGAGAATAACCTTTGATTCTGCATCTTGCGAAAGGACAAAACCAAACAGGTTTTCCCTGCTTGTTACAGAATACCCAGTCTAACATATAAAAGTTTTCCTTTTTGACATTTTCGAGCTTTTGTGGTCACCAAGGTCAAAGCCGGGTGGTGAAGTTGCAAGCAGCCTACTTAATGTTTGTCATGACAGTATTTTTCCACCTGACATAAGCTCCATCAATTTAAAGCCACATATTTGGTATTTCTTATATAGGTGTCAATTCCACGAAAGGTAACATTTTATATGCAGAACTTATAAACCAATGCAAGCAGAAAAGAAAAAAGAGTAACACACCGAAAAGTCCATAGGACAGGACAACTTCCAGTTTTAATAAAATAGGACACACTATTTGTCACTAACAAGACTAATGTTTTCTTATGGGAACAGATAATTTTTTTTTTTCTGGGAGGAAGCAGATGAAAAAGTTCAGTACAGCTCCCACACTGAACATCTGCAGATATTTATTTTAGGCAAATTGGGCCAGCTAATGGATATTAATGGGCTGTGCGGAAACTCTGAAACAAAATTATGTTCCCTGGTTAACAGACTGGCTTTGAAGCTGATGTGATGGAGATAGAGCTTCAAAGGGATTTCTCTCTTTGACATGACAATCCAGTTAAACAGCCTACTGATGTACTAGTATCTCGGAAAACTAAACCTACTGGATATTGTACTATGTAGTTTCGTTTCCAGTGGTTTGGGGTTTTTTTCAGTTATCAATTTCATATTTAAATAAATAATATTAAATTAGCATAATAAGTTAGCATGAACAAGACTAAGCAGCAAACTTCAAGCAAAATACCTTAAGATTTCAAAAAACATTATTAAAGCTTAATGGCAGGGAGTAGCACCAGTAGAAAATCTAACCTAGCAGCAATATATTAGGCACAAAGACATATACGTAAATTAGGAGCATGTAAAATGGCTATACTTTTACTTCAAAATACTGCAATTATCACAATTTTTATTTGCTCCTCTACAGGCCCTTGAGTGTCCCCTAGGCACAGCAGGTCACAGTTGCTACTCTGACTGGAAATACCTTCATGCTGACACACGACTGAATTATCATTCGAAATAGAGAAGAATTTTTGCCTTATCTCTGGAGAGTTACCTGAAATAACTTTTTTCCAACTTTTCCGTTGCCTGTTTCCTGACTCTTGCTCAAACTGAAATGCAAAAAAACCAAGACTACCGGCAGAGCCCTCAGCATCCCAAATCTAATGAAAGAGCAAGAAAACAACTTTTAATAGCAGACCTCCAGAGTTTTATTCTGTGGCTCTCAGAATGCTTCATTAAGGAGCTCAAAGTTAAGCATTATAGTGGGCAACTTACTTCTCATCATTCTAATTCAAATTTCACACAAAAATGCAACTGGTCCCATTTCTGGCTCGCAGGATCCTCATGCGCAGCACTGTTAGGTGTTCACGTGCGCAAAGGCTAGCACAACAGGAATTTAAAAATGAAACCAGTCTTCAAGAGCAGCAGAACATTTAATTTAATTTTATGCCTCATTGCTGCACTGTGATAAACAATATTAATGGGTTTCAATAGTCTGAATTAGAAGATACAGTCATGTAGCCATCTTCTCATTCATGAGACACAGTGCAGCTACACTAAATATAAACCTCTCTCCCTTACCTACTGGGGAACAAAACTTTGAACAAGTTCCTGAAAACATAGCAGGAAAATCTGCATGAAACTCATGACAGTCAGAAAAAGGCATCTGCATTTACATGAAAAGTAAGCTACCTGAAGAAAATGGCACCAGAGAACTGTCATTTCATTTGCATGGATCAATGCCCACTCTTACTTTATTGTTCTTGGAGAATCCCACTAAGTTTGCAGGCACGTGGAGCTAGGAATGTGTCCTTGCCAAAAGACAAACTAGTTGAACTGCACTCTCAACAAATACGTGCTTCTCCCTTTGAAAAGACATGCTTTCTGGTTTTATGGGCTCCCTTTCAGAGTCCATCTGAAAACAGGCCAAGTCGTGTTTCTCTGCTTGTGTTACATGGTGGTATGATTAGCAATTATATTCCAATTTAGGACAAGGGCTTTGGATGAAAACTAAGGGAAAGAAAAGCACACAGAAAATTCACAAGCTGTTTTTTAAAAGTACAAGGGCCACAAGGCTGACATGCCTGTAATTTTCCAGTGGACTTGGATATGAGAATATCCCCATATCTTGTTTCAGCAGTAATAGGCACAAAGTGAGTAGCTCAGTGGCAGGTGGGCTGCTTGCATTTTCTGGATGCAGTGATGAATGGAAACTATAAAGACTCTGAACAGAAAGGCATGACAATAGTTTTAATGGCTTGTAATATCATTTGCTAGGGTCTGGTCAGGTCAAGTAATTTACAAATCAGAGAAACTAGGACAATAAAAATAAACAGCCTAAAATCAAAACACATTTTAATATGAGTCATAGCTCATATTCAGGATGCTTAAATATACATTTACACCTGGCAAAAGTACATGGTTAGTTTTGAGCACATCATGAATTTCACAACACTGAAGGCTCAGTTTGAACCGCAGGTCTTGATAGCTAAGGAATCCCATTATGGACACATTCCAGAAGGGATACAGAACCAGTCATGTGGGCTAAAGAAGTCAAACGTGCCCACATATGGTACAATCCACTCAAGTCTTCTGCATGCTGTTGGCTACAACAGATATTGTGCTTTCATTATGCAAACCCTGTGGGTCACCAAAGGCAAGAAAATTTTAACTTTTGTGGTATTGTATAGCAAGTGGAGATTTCAGACAGAAAATAGAAAAAGGAAAGACTGTCTTTCTACATGACACTTTATGTTGTTCAACATTCTCTCTCTCTCTCTCCTACTTCCTCCAGATATGCACAGCAAGTGCAAGCTACACCAGAGGTGGATTATCTTATCCAGACTGAGCTACTCTTAAGTAGGACTTTGTGGTATCTATCAGGGCAAAGAAAACACCATCCCATACATAAATGGAGAGACTTGCCAGCTGAACATTAGAAACAACACGGTTAGAGACAATATGACAGTTGCAAAACTTTGCTACTCCATCACTGCAGCCATACCTGTCTTTTGGTCACAGTGCCATCCACAGGATCTATGTACTCAAAGCTGTCTGTTCTTTCCACACTGTAGATATTGTTACCCACAGCAAATTGCTGATGGCTGAACGATTTGTCAGTGATCAAAGCTTCCAGGTCTCTCATTATGAAATATGCTGTTCTGGGTTCCAGTGCTTCATAATCAAACCTTGCAAATACATAAAAAAAAGTAGAACCAAAAAGTAAGTCTCTTACAGATAAGAAAACAGTTCTGCTTTCACAGAACTCAATATATTCACAATTAGCAATTTACTGCTTACTTCAAAAATCAGAGGTGGGCCACTGAAGTACTGATTGCAAGTTAGACCAGCACACGCATGCAAGTCCTGTACAATCTGACCATTATGTCTGTGCACCACTGTTCTACACTGGCGACCTGACTCAGACTCAACAGAAATCATTTAGAAAATGCACCGTTTCTACAGTAGCATAGAAAACATCATCGATACACAGCTAGCTTTCTGAGATTAAGTAAACCATCAGTGCAGTGCTCAACAGCCGAGTGAAACAGAGAAAACTTTGCTAGAAGTTTTGAGGAACAGCTGCGTGCAAAAGACCTTACAGATATGTGAACTTCTCTGGATTAAGCCTATTCTGATGGAAAGACAGAGGCAGAAGCTAAGATGTAAATGACAGTTAGAGTTCACCCTTTCGAGACCTTAACAAAAATGAGTAAATGTTTGGATCTTTGGAGGAGTTCTCCTGAATTAAAAGTAGCCATAGTTCCTGTTCTCACTAAAACCCTGCCACACAGAAGCACATACAAAAACAAATGTAGGAGTAAATCTTGCTGGGATTTTGATTTTTTTTCAACACCACCTAACAAGCTATGCCTACAGATTCCACAAGTTAATAAGTCAAATCTTTCTGCCATTTGGTATCAGAAAATTCAATTACTCATATACTAGAAGTGACATATACACACTGCTCCTTCAATAAGTAAATAACTTCTGCTGCCACTTACTCATCAGAAAAAACCTGCCTACAGAACAGTGGCAATCTGTGGCAGATTTTCATTCATGCACGCCCAAAAGCAGGTGAGCACAGCTAACAAGCCATGGTTGTAGCAGAATTGTTCTATCAACTGCATAAGTTCCTGTGCCCTTTCCTTATTTTTCTCACCTGCAGTAGTAGTGCCGGCCAAATTTTGTCCAGTGATCCCTGACAATCTCCTCCACGCTCTGCTTTCGAGCTGCTAGGATTGAAAGCCAAACTAGCACAGCCCATAATCCATCTTTCTCTCGAAGGTGATCAGACCCTAAAAAGACATACATAAAACACATTATTTGGTATCACTGCAAATCAGAAAACAAGGTAAAGAGGCCGGGCAAATGTCTCATTTAACTTTGTATGTCATGTAACAGTAATCAACAGTACTAACCTCGGCAACTCTGGTATCTTACAGATGGACAACCAGAGCTAATATTTAAAATGTGATTTATTTATATATGGCAAAGTCAGTACTCCTAAGGTTAGAAAGATGCACAAGTATTTGAACATAAATGGTAGTAGTAGGAAAACATTTTTAGTCATGATTCCTGCCCACTGACATACAGGGTGTTTTCACACCTCTGGTACTGTTTCGCAGAACTGGGCTAGATATACAAACCCTGGCCATGAGCCAGCGTGTTCTGAGTTATGTGAGTTAGCATCTCCTTGTCTCTGCAGACATTCACCTGTAAAGCTGCAGAGGAAGAATTTTCCCATTTCATGAAAAATGAAGATTTCCAGAACGTTCACGACCTCCCATCAGGATGAAAAACAATAGCCTGAAAAAAAGGTTCTGGAAAAAAAAAAAACCTAAACCAGACAATAGTACTTTTTCCCCTTTCTATATTTCTCCATAGCATTCAGTGGTAAAGATGTTTGGATGCTCAGATCTAAATCCCTTCCTAGGTTTATATTTATGAAGAGATAAATTGATCCAAGAATGGAGACTAAGAACAGTTTTGGAATACCCCACACAATTTAGCACATACTTTCAATATATGGGAGGCACAAGTTCAAGCCTCTTATCTGAATTCAAAAGATACTTGATCTTGATTCAAAAGACTTGACCTTGCACTTCCCATGTTCAAAGCCAAAATGCCAACTTGGAGTAATAGGTTGCTCTGCAATAGACATGTAATGTATCTTAACCAGAAATATTTCTATGCAGTTAAGCTTTGCCTGTTAAAACTGGAATGGATCAGTCACCGAAAAGTTTCAATAACATCAGTATTTTCTAACAAAAGACTGTTTCATGGGAAGGTTCTTGGTCATCTCAGCAAGGGCTCTCTCCTTTTGCATAATTTAGAACAAGCTTTTGTGGCAATATGTATCTATACCAGATTACCAAAAGATCACAAGGAAGCATGCATGAGAATTATCACAAAGAATTAACACATCTGACACTCAGCAGATACTGATGACAACTACTAAGCCAATAGGCTCAAGAATCTTGAAGAGACATCAAATATGTAGCCATTGCTCTGGCATAATAATACTAGATTTGGTTAAAGTTTGTTACCTGCAACCTTCTAATTTTCTGTCTAGTCACACATTATTGAAGCCCTGAGTACAAAGCAAGTGCAGTAATTCACAAGTTTTGCTTCCTCCATGAATCAGGAAGGCAACCAGCTGCACTATCTGTGCCCTTAGAACATAGAAAATCCTCCAGAGAGGAATTTAAAAAGTCTTGCATTTTGTTTTATGAAATATCCTCCTTCCTCAAGCACAAAAATCTTGTGGCAGCCAGAGTGCTTTGCAGTGCTGTGGTTTTACATAACAGCCTGCAAGGTCTACACAGTCATCTGTCAAAACGGCTGTGTTTTGCTACTGCCAGAGGACACGGTTCCCATAATCTAAATTGATTCACTGAAGCTGTTAATCCTGCGAAAAACTGTCAACAGAAAATTAATGACATATAAGGAAAACAGCAAGACATGCAGAGAGCCACTGTGATTCCTAGGGTTCAGTCTCGACATCCATCTTCCAGTCACTGCTGCTGCCTTGGACTGGCAGTCCCTCTTCCTGGGAGACAGCAACAGTCACCATAGCAGCTGCTATTCACACACATTTGCGAAGAGCCCATCGTCCTGGGCCCGCCACAGCTCTGCCTCCCACTTAAGTCTTCTTGCGTTATGTTCAACCCTGGGGATGTAGACCTCCAACACCCTGAATCGAACATTAAGCAAGTTAGCTACCATAGAGTTAGCTAAACGCGAATTACTATTTCAGCACAACATCAGAGTTGTATGGGAATGATTACTGAAGACTTGTGAAGAGGAAAAAAAACTTAGATGAAGATTATGTTTGCATCTTTGAGTAAGGTAATGCAGAAAACAAGGACACTGAATACGGTAAATCAATTTAAGAGCTGAGACAGATGGTAACATTCTTTTGCATTTGCAAAGTAGCTGTCATGATAGTAAGAATACTTCCTGCCTGCCACTTTTTACCAGCCTGATCTGTAATCTGTGAGCTCTCTGCAACAAGGGCAGTCTCCTACTAAAATGGCCAGAGCTATGGGCTGGTCCTTGAGCAGCTGCTGTAAGAAGAATCATAGAATCACAGAATCATTTGGTTGGAAAAGACCTTTAAGATCACTGAGTCCAACTGTACCTGTCCACTACTCCACCAAGAGCGACAGCTCACTCTGTTCCCTGCTCCAGAGTCATGGGAGTTGTAAGAGCATGGAGTGCTAACTAATCAGAAGGAAAAGGGCAGGGTTATTTATGAGCTCTCATTGCTTTGCAAATAGCTGCAGATACGAAAGAATACCAAATGCCTCTCCACAGGAAGCTAGCCTTCGGACAATCAGGTCCTCACCTTTTCTATTCCCTTGATAACTCACTAGATCAGCTGAAGCATGCCTTCCACAAGAAACACCAGCAATATGGCCGACAGATAATAAAGCCAGCTTACCCATAGGCAAAGCAGATGGCATGGTCACAATCATTGTTATTGCACCCAAGAGTCTGCTCCCAGGTAATGGTGCAGGTTTCTGCCACAGCCACCAAAACAGAGACCCAGAACAGAGCTGTCACCTCCCACCCATCATTCCTCTGGTAGCAGCAGGAAAAGTCATCAGGTCACCATAGAGGCTGGGGGTTCCTGGGGACTGGGAGCACCGAGGGCTCCCCCGGGGTTGCAGGGCAGGGCCCGGCAGCCAGGCCGCATCCCACTGCCCCAGCCAGGAGCTGGGCAGCCAGGGGGCACTGGGCAGCCCCAGCCCCAGGCATCGGGCACCTCCCTGGGGATGGGCTGAGGCCAGGCCAGGATGTGGGATCATGGGCAGGCCTGGCTCGGAGAGCCCATGGCCAGGCAGGGCAGGGCAGTGGGGAGCTGGACACCGGCCCTGCCGCAGCATCACTGGGGTAGGGGCTGACAGCCCTGGGGGCTGACATGGGGTCCTGGGCCATTGGCAGGGCGAGGGAGCCCCAGGGGTCTGGGTAGGGCCCTGGTAACAGCAAGGTCACCCCACCATGGCTGTTCCTTTCCTTCTTCACCTGCTTGCCTCTCCTTTCAGCCACTCATCCTTAGCACTGAACAATTCCATTTCACCTAAAAAGTCACCTCTTTTGCTGGTATTACCAGCAACTTAAATGGCTTAAGTGTCTCAACAGACACAAGCAAGAAGTGGAGATATGGCATTGAGCTAAACACCTCAGCGATTTGTTCCAATGTAAACACTCGTTTATTCTCCTGTTGTGTAACCCAACAAACAGTACAGAGAGAGGCACAGCATTCATTCAGCAAAATGGTCTATACATCACGACATCTGTGCAATGGTCTGAACTGAACACCAAAGAAGAGATGAGTTTTGATTTGACAAACACTTCCAGTATGTTTCATTGAACCAAAATGGTCCAGTGAAACATGGACAGAAGAATTTTTGGAAAGCTCTCTGTTGTGCTCTGAGCCTTGTTCTGGCATGGCTTAAGGTCATAAATCTCTATGAAGAGGGATAAGCGTATACATGTATCATTCTTCCAATCCATTTAGCAGTTTTAGCGTGTGCTGTGTCCTTGTGTGTCCTTCAGGAGGACATACAGATTGTTGTTTCTCTGGAAAGAGAAAGCATTGGAAGAAAACAATCCAAAGGCAAAAGCCTGGATAGATATGCTGGAAACAACCCAACCGTTCCAGAATCAAAAGTCACTGATGAAAAACGCTAGCCTGATGTGAGTACAGGGACAACAACCCTGTGAGCCCAAGAAGTGTCTCAGTGTCATTATTCCTAATAGGAAGAAACTGACAACTGGGATTTCTCAGAACTTGTTTATTCCACCTCTTTTATTTCACCAGTGTATCCATCAACTGGGTTACTATATGCACATACATTGTTCTATTTATTGCCCATCTTTCTTTTAGCAAATTAAAATCTATTACTGCAACTTTGTTAGTCAACTCTGTTTTTCACTGACTGTACTGTTGTCTGTAGGTGGTTTTGCTTGCTCTCTCTCACGCTCATTCCTACTGCCCAGCTGACACGGTAGAAACTCTAGGGAGGGAGCTCGTTCTGCTGCCTCAGCTCAGCTAACACCATTCTTCTTTGCTTTACGGATCCCATATCTGCTGCTGTGGATCTGCAGAGGCAGAGCTGCCCTGTGCAAAGAAAGGATCAAGTAAAAGATGCCTTGCAACTATTTATTCCTGGGATTGACATGCTAATAGTCCTCCTTGCCTGCTGAGGGCTCTCAGCAACCTCAGGATAATTCTCAGTGATACTTCTAATTGAAACATCCAAGGCATTAATGAATTCCAGATTGTTTAAGGAGCTGAAGCAGAGAGACAACAGAACAGAGGAGTCAACAAATATTGTTCTGATTATCCTGTTATATTTGATTTGCCATCGGTAAGGGAAATTGCATAGCTGCAACTACTTCAACAACTTATTTTTGAGTTAATTTGTCACATATTTCTCCATATAACAGTAGCAAAAGTTATTTTTTACAACCACAACATTCAATTGCTACAGCTGGACTGTAAACAATTTGGAAAAACTCTCAGAGCATTTTCCCATTCATAAAGAAGTACTCAGCTTAAACAGGCCTAAACTGAAGTCAAGTCTTGAGAGGCAGTAGCCTGAGAAACAAAGTAAGATCATACAAAAATGTTCATATTATGATTTTTCTCATACTGGAAAGCTGTTGGGCATGCAGGCTGTCTTTTGCATGTCTAACTTATTCTGTATCTGAGATTTCCAATTCTGCTAGAGACAGTGAGCCCTGAGGGTCATATGCATGAAGAAAATGTAATTGCTTTCCCCTAAATTAGTCATCTCTGTCTACCATATTGCATTCTGTAAATGTGATTTTAAAACAAAAATCTGACTGAAGCAAGTATACAAACTCGTGGTAAAGCATTTTGTTTGCACAGACTTTGAGTCTTACAAATTTATCATCCAGCAATCTGAAATTTGACAATACTTCAGGGAAATGGAGATTTAGAGGCATTCTAATCTGTTCCTTTATTCAAGTTAATGAGATTATTTTATGTTTGTGTTGCTGTAACAGATACCAGCAAACAGCTCTTTTAAGGCTTTCATCCATTTCAGCAGCAACACATTTTTATATTCTCCACTAGCTCTTTTTCTATGTATCTTGCAGGAGAAGGTGGCTGATGTTAATAGCATCAGGAAATTCGGAGATAAAGCATGCAAATTCATTAAAGGTGTAGCAATTACTGAAGGGGCTTAAACTGCAGAAAGATAAATCAGCCACATAGCTCTCTTAATCCTGATTAATAGTTTGCTGATGAAACTTAGAAACTAATTGCTGCTGCTGACGCCCTTCTCTGAACTGTGTCCTGGGCATTAGTCATAGAACCAGAAAGCTACTAACCTCATCTGACAAGCTCTCCACACTGCTACAAAAATGGAAGAAGTTTTTAAAGCATTGGTTGAGCTCCAAGATCAGCTGCCAGAAAACAAGTCTGGGAAATACAGCCCTATGGGATGTTTTCAAAATCTTTTGTCCTTTTATAGCAGAAACTTTGCTTTTATTTACTTGCCAGAGCAAAATCCCTTATGTTACAAAATCCGGGCACTGTATTATTTGGAAATCCCAGCTGAGCTGGATTACCTGGATACACAAGCAATCGGTCTCCAGTGCTGTTCAGTTAGTTTGACGATAGCATGCGGATCTGTAAAACCCCATTCTCTTGCACAGAACAGCAAGTTTCCCACTCTGATCAGCTATATGGTACATTTCTTAAAATATTCCATGCTGAAAGCCCAAGAAGTGCCAAGTTTCATTCCCTAAATAGATATGATTGAGGGGAAAGCTGTAAAATTGATTCAAATGCCTAATACTGGCAGAAACTTGTGAGGGTCACACAGCTCAAGACATTACTTAAAGATTCACAGTAAGGTAAATATTTACTGCTAAAAACAGCTCACATTGCTGAAGTATTGGTCATCTACGGACCAGACTGCATTTTACACATAAACCTCCTGGCATATGAGGTATTTTCAGGCAGCTGAATTGAACTGAAAGACAATAAGGAAACTGAGGCAGGGAGAAAAACAAACAAGGCATCACAGTCATCGCATAATTGCCCTTTAGGCACGGTCACGATTCATTTAGACAGCAACTACACACGCACTGAGGAATTTAAACCCAGTGCTCAAGTTGTCTGGCTGCCTAGGGGATTGAATCTTCAGGATCCAGATTAGCCTTTAGATAGCATTGGCTTACATGGGAGGTCAGAGGTCTTTCTCCACTGAAATGCAGGTACAACAAAGCTCATCTGACCAGTACGTGTGGGGATGCACAGATTAAAAATTGCTGCAGAGCAGCTCTCCATGCTGCCCAGCAACATGTTGTTCAATCACCCTTAGAACTCACAGGAGACAGAATTTATCAGGAATCCAAAGAATTAATGATAGGATGGGAGAACCAGATGCAGATCACCTTATGAAAATACCTATTCAAAAGATACATTCAAGGCAATACAAGTCTGTGCCAGTCACAGCAATTAAGACAAGGCATCCAGGTTGCTAATCATGGGACATTGGCTCCCATTCACAACAGAAAGAAAATAAACATTCTTTATTAATTTAAATTCCCTTACTTTATACAGGTAGACAAGCAAAGAAATCTAACACATTTTTGGTTCTTCTATCATAGTCCATTCAGATACTTACAGACAGTTAATAACAGGCTAAGACATAAAGTGGCATGTCTACAGCTTAAAGGTATCCTCATTTGTAAAAGGCAGCATTCTGCTCTAATTGACCTTAACCAACAGACTTAATACTAGACTTTTAACTCAATCAAAGCAAAATGAAATTTGTAACCAAGTTTTACTGCATAATAAATTATTTTCTATGAAAAGCTGTAGCCAATGAATTATACACCAAAATAAAGAACTCAATGGAACTCAGATCAAAATAGAGAATAAATTATTAGCCAGGCAAATGGTTAAGTTATTCTGATACATGCTCATTCAAAAACACTTGCAACATAACCCTGCTAATAAATAAAAAGAAGTAAGAATTTCTGTGCCAGAATCCAGGAAACAAAAATTCAGTTTTTCTCATAAACCAAAACCACATTTGTGCAGATCTACAGACTAGCTATTTTAATTGTTTGCTCTAATGCTTCCTGTCAGTACTGAATTCACGAGGGCTCAGATTTCTCTTTCATTCTTCATTCTATTGTTTGACTGGTTCTTGGGACAGATAAGGGAGAAATACTTAAGAGAAAACATAGACGCTGACATGTAACTGAATTTCTTCTATTGATGATTTTATCTGAGTTTTGCTAAAGGTGATGTTCCAAAAAAGGGATGCCTGCAACAGGTTTGATTAGATGCACCACTAGACATACCAATCCTCATACTTTATACACTGAATCACATTAGGAAAAACCATGTTGTTTTTCAATACAGGCAAAATCCCTCCAAATGCTGCCGCAGTCTGTGAAGACTATTCCAGTGGCACCAGTGAGACCTTTTTGCATTGTGTTCAAGTCAGAAGAGAGTGCCAGGCATCTCCAAAAGCTGTCTGGGCAGTGGTATGACTGCCTATGGCTTCTGATTGTCTACCTTCCCCATTTTTCATAACTCAAGGTACGGGACACCAGAGTTGCAAGAAGACCCTTCAAGCTGTGAACAACTGATAGTTTTCGGTTCCAGCACAAGACAGAGTTAATTTGATGATTCTTTTGGCTTTGACTTGAGGCACCCAGGAAAATTAAAAGTTGTCATTAGAAGTCTGTGGAAAGTTTTGATTACGTATCACTTACCAGTGCCAAAGCTCTCCTCTCCACAAAGCGAGCAACGTCCAGAGTCCATAAGATTGGAAAAATATCTCCATCCTGCTGGTGTCTCATACACAGGAACCTTCATTAGTTTTGCCACTCTGGAAAAGACACAATAAAATATCACACAATTAAGCAGTGCTTTTTTTCCATAAGGCCTGAGATCAGTTGAGGAATATTCTAGGTCTCACTCCATCTCCTGACAGCTGGGCTACAAAGTTAAAACAAACACAAACCCAAAACCAAAACAGAGCAGATCCACAGCATCATTCAAAACCGATCCTTGTCTCAGAACCTGACTTCAGCCAAAACCCAGGTATGTTTATGCACTAACTATAGTATTTTGGAAAATGTAGGATCTCAGGTCAGTAGGTTTTACCAGTATCTTTCTCTCATTACTGAGCAACAGTTATATCTAGAGAGACAAAGTTTTGTTATACTTTGTTATAACATATACTGTATGTTATATAATATTTTAGTGAAAGTTAAAGCACCACGTTGAAGTACCTTCCTTTACAAAACACAGGTAGCCAAGACCAATATGCTTGAAAGACACCTTTACTTCTATTCACGTGTTCAAAGCCAAGGCAATACAGGAATGTTGCCATGATCCTCCTCTAAAAAAGCTTTCCTAGTCTCAACCTGAGTCTGAACTTACTTTCCCTGTCTATTCTGATGCACCTATATGAAATACTCCCACCAGCTGGCTGACCTGTCAGTGTTTTCAAGAATCAAAATAAACCACCATATAAGCTGGATGTGCTTTCCCTTCCCCTGGTTGTTAACTGGTAATTATTCCTGTTACAAACTGTAATGAAAAAATCTTTTCTTGGACTAAAAAACAAGAAAGAAAAAACAAATCCTCTAAGGAACCCAATACAAAGCTAGGATTTACGCGGAATGAATATTACCGTTCTTTTTGTTTCTAATTATATTTGCTTGCTTTCATTTTGTGCCTAGGATTTTCAGTGCCAACTGGTTTTTAATATGAAAAATAAGAATTGAGATACTCTTCCTTTCCTTTCTTTCTTTCTCTCTCTTTCTTTTTCTTTCTTTCTTCCTTCCTTCCCTCCTTTCTTCCTTCCTTCCTTCATTCCTTTTTCTTTTCCTCCTGATCTCCTCTGCTGTTCCCAGATGCAACAGAAAGGACCTGCTTTTTCCTGCTTTTCTGCTGGTTATTGTAAACTTAAAACAAGATCTGTCCCATTGTTTGTGACCCATGGAGGGAGAGTGAAGTCGTCCTGCCATTGTGTGAAGCGGTAAAGACTCTGTGGTCACAGAGAAGTGTGGTGTCACCTGCAGGTGGCTGCTGGGAATGGCTATGATGGGGACCTTGAAATGCTTTGATTGATTTTTTATTGTGACTGAAAAGGACCTTACAATCTCTCTAAAATTGCTGCAGCAATCACACCCAACAAACATTTCCTAAATTCGACCCCCACAGAAGAATACTTGACATGAGACAACTTACGTCATTTTAACTGCAGTCAAGCCCAGGCAAAGCAGATCAATCACAGCAGGATTCAGCGCACTGAACAAAATCCACCTAGAAGTTAACCTGTCAAGGTGAAAGCAGGCACCTCCCTGCTCAACAGAGAGACATCTGTTTTCAGATGGCCCATCAATCTGTCTTAAAGTAGGAGTGCAAGGTAGATGGGACAAACTGTCCAAATATGCAAATACTGACCCATTCAAAACCTGGTACGCAAATGTACCTAAATGACAGTTCAGCCCCTAAGTATTCTCTCTGAAATCTTTAAATTGTTCATCAGCACTGGTATTAAGTCTCCAAATCCACTCATTTTTAGGTAAAAAATATCCATTGCTATCTAAGTCTCCTATTCAGCCTAGGTTTTCATTTTTGTACTTACATATTACAACTAAAAAGAGTGGTTTTGAAATGAGATAGTGTAAGAATTGCTGAGACTTACTTGAAAAGTGCTAAAGAGATACCTGGAGAAAAACGTATCATCAAAATGTTTAATCCTAAACTCAGTTTTCATGTCTCTAGTTTAAAGGTAGAGGCAAGCATATGCCTCCTTATCTTTATACAGCACTAACTATATTATTGGCCCTGAGAAACACTGCTGCATAAGGGAGGTTATACAGTGCAGAGCTGAACAGGTTTCTGGCTAGCTCTGCAAAAAATCAAGAACATAGAACGATTTAATCTCTGTGTGACAGTAACTGCACACTGGGAACAGGACCATGCTGCCAAAAACTAGAAAACAACAGAAAACAATGGCTAACATGCTGGAAGAGCAAAACCAATTCTCTTGAGAGCCCAACAATACAGCAGGGATATTTCTGCTTTCAGAAAAGTTACCATATCCTGGTACTGGTTTTGGAGAAGGAAATCCTTTCCCTTTCACTTTTCTGTTTTCCACTAGTCTAGGGACAAACAGCTTTGGATGGACCTAGCCTGACCAGCATGAAAGGCTTCCAGGGGCTGTAATGGTTTTCAGATATTTCTGTGCACTAGACTAGCACTGAAGAAACAGGCGTTGATTCTGCTGGCACTGGGCTTAATTTAAACTAAGCCTTTCAAACAAACAAACAAATATAGTATACATATAAACATATACGTACAAAGTTTATAGTGAAATATTATAGTGAATATTAAAATATAGTGAATTGTCCCTTGTGATATTTTTTGTTCTTGGCTCTTTAAGATTTTAACAGAGTAAATAAGTAGAAGCACACTGAAAATTAAGCATACTCTTTTTTAATTGCCATTTTACTGAACTAAATAATCATCACTAGAAATCTCAATAAATGCAGAATGTGCCTTTATGCAACCTATAGACATTTAAGGTGAATGATCACCCCACAAAACAAGAGAGGGGGTCCCGCAGGGAGACGCAAAAAATTCTCAAAGCTGCAGACTCAGAGAAATAATGTGCTGCATCAGTTCAAACAAATAACAATGCAAACTACAGGAAAATACCCTCAGAGGAAGGAAACTAGTATTTTGTAACTGGGAAATTACTAGATCTTCAAAGCCAGGGAAAAGCAGAGATTAAATGTGGGAAGGGGGGGAGGATTTTTAATGCTCCTACATCTTCATCTTCATAAACAAGTAATATGACTAGAATGACTTCAGTGACTTTACATTCACCAGTATGCTTTCTTGTAGACAAAATGACAAAACCAGATCTTTCAGTCACTGCTACACCACATAGACAGATTTTTTTTTTAAAAAAGTGCCAACTGAAACAGACGGGTAGCATCCCTTGTGGGCCAAAATTTGGAAATTAGTTTCTGTGTACTACTGAAGATTTCCAGCACTACCTAACGCAGCATATGACTTCATGACAAGCTTGAAAGATACTAAGGAAATATTTTATTCTGCTAGGTAAATAAATGCTTAGGGTGAGGGTTTCTGGAACATGTAATTCTGCAAGAACAATTGCTGATGAGTCACGGTAACGGTTTTTGGTTTATCTATAATAAATCACAGATCCATTAATTACAATCTATGGTGGGTTTAGCAATGTACCTTCACAGGACAGTTCAACCAAGTCTGTATTATGTATGCATAGCTTTTTAAGTTTCTCTTCTTTCTGCACATTTACACAGATTCTCTAAATTTAGCAACTTAGAAATGGGAAGTCAAGTGGTTACCACAGAGATTTTGTTGTCCATATGAGATCTCTTGGTCAGACAGGATACTACTTCTCCCAGAGTTTTGGAACTGGTGCTGTAAAGTGCTGTTTTACATCCTGCACAGGTCTCACTCATCAGAGTAAATTTTGTATGTCTCATATATACGAGATATGTATATCATCAATAAGATACTGATACAGTAGTGTTCCCGTAAGGGCAATACCTCAGCCTCTGAGTTCTCTGGGTGAAGGTGTTACCTGTCAAAAGGCCCAGATTGATGGTTGGAATATACTTCCAGAGCAATTCAAAATAAAAACTGGAAAAAAATACGCCATATGCATACATTCGTTTTCCTAGTCTATTTGAAGTAAAGGCCTTCTATTTATGCCTAACCATGCAGTTGATCTACCTGTGTTTATATGTCCCATGAGTATGAACTGTGTGGAAGGAATACAACGAACTGTGGACCTTCTGGGTTTTGTCACCTCGGACATTTAATGGGACTGACTTCAAACAGTATTCTTGCTTGCCTTCTTTCAGCGTTAAGTGCTCACTACATCAATGAAACTACAAAATAAAGTTTCTTCTGTCTGTGTGTAGCACTAATCAGCTCTTGCTAGACTGGGAAACGGGGTACTTACACTTCAACCTTAGTTATTCTGCCCATATCAGACCTAAGGGTATTTATGTTCCCAGTGTGCTGAAATACTAACTAAGGAGAAGAAAAAAAATCAAAGAAGAGTGGACTGTACTTTCTGCAATTACACACATTTACTTAAAACTATATTTTATTAATTTAATAAAAAGCAGGAGCAACTGTTTGTAAATGGGGAGATAATAAAGTGAGTTAAATAAGAATATAAATTATTGTAAGGTTAT
The DNA here is from genome assembly GCF_000687185.1 of Egretta garzetta. Lineage (NCBI taxonomy): Eukaryota > Metazoa > Chordata > Aves > Pelecaniformes > Ardeidae > Egretta > Egretta garzetta. Next base: position 164,171 of record NW_009260011.1, read on the forward strand.
ATAGTTAAATTTACCCTCCTACTATACAACTTCACTCTCATTTTTATTTTGAGGAGCTAGTCCCACACTACCTATACTGACCACCCACTTTTTATTAAAACCTAAGGAGAACACATACAACACAACCATAAGAAGAAGTGTGAGTCATTTCATCACTAGAAAACAGAATTATTGGAGAGTTTAGTACCCACAGAGAACTGTTAAGCCAATTCTTGAACTCTACGATGTCTCACCAAAGCATCAGCTAGCCAGTTCATAATAAAGGTAATAATGAGCATAATAATCATCTTCATAATGAAGAGCAAAATTTTGGGAAATTTCCTCTCTCTCAAAAAAAAAAAAAAAAAATTAAAAGCTAATTCTAAATTGCTTTTGAAAGCCTTAACAGACTAATGTGGAAAACTTACCAATTCTGCACTAGGCAAGTGGACTACTTACTGTACAGCTGCACATCTGAATAACCCAGATCATTTTCCTTACACTTCATAGCCATATGCATGTCACCTAACTAGGAAAACAGAGGGTACAGGACTCCCGATAGCCCAAATAATTTTCCTGGAAATTACAGTCAAGATATTATCCTACTTAAACTGTGTAAAAAGATAACTTTCCATTGAAAAAAAATAGTCTTTTATTTAAAAAGGTTAAAGGAATATCCTTGTGATACCTTTCTTTCAGTTTTCCACGCAGTGGAGATAACAAACTGTTTTTCACAGCTGAGCTAATACAGCAAAGTGGTCCTTGAGGGTATCTCCCAGCCACTGTGGTTTTGCACTAGCTAAACACCATTGACTTCAGCAGAATTACCCTGACTTACATCAACAGAAGTCAGAGGGAAGTTTGCTACAACCTATTCTCTAAAATGCCACAAAAAGTCCTGGTGAATACACATCATTCGGATACAACAAATGGCCTGCAGCTAGCTGGCTTTCCTGTGCCCAGTGAAACTTTTATAACTTCTGAGAATAGATCAGTCAATCAAACAAAATTATCCTGCCACAGTCGTGGCGCCCGTTCACTGCAAAGATAAAGGTCACAACACTGGGGGAAGGGCTTTTTTTGACAGGTCTCATGAACTGTTGTACATGGCCGGCTAGAGTCGTGCATTGTAGGTGAAATGCTGGCTAGGGTAAACTGCAGCATCACATTCATTCCGGAGTCTCAACTTGGATGAGGATGGAGAAACTAATGGAAGAGTCACTAAAGAAGCAGCTATTGCACGTCCTTGCCTCTCTTGTCTTCTGCCACCTGTAGGTATCAGCAGCACATGTGAAAGATGCTCACGGACATTTGGGTGAGCAGCCTTCAAAACACAGACTGGTGTTTCATGGACACTTTTGTTTTCAATCCTACTCCTCTCTGTGGAGCTAGTGCTGAGGCAGACAAAGTGCTGTAATTTAGAGAACAACAAGCCTGATTTTGCAGAAGGCTAAGCACTCTCGGGCCCTAATGAACAGGAATTGAAGGAATCTGTGGGACAGACATGTGGGCCACTGAAAGACAGTGCGTGGTAGCAGTATTTCACAAGAGACCAAACCTCTGTAACGGTTTCTTTCAGTTACTGGCTATAGAAGAAAAAGGTTTTACGCTGGGTCTTCTAAATCTCTATTTAAGCCACTGAAGTAGACTGTGTTATCTAATCTCTAGCTGGAAAGAGCCTCATTTGATTTAAGGCCTGAAGCATATTTTATTTTAAAGACAAGACTATGGTTTGACTGAAACTAAGAAAACCAGTTTTTTCTTCCCACTTCTGTAGTCTTTCTTCATGCAAAGACTAAAAAAAACCTCAATTAAGGATCTGCATCTGATGTATCAGGAAAAGCATTTCTTTAGCTGAAAATAACAGTCTTCACACAGTCTAACCTTGGCATACAAATGTGATTTATTTGATATTTTACTGCCTGAGATGCTTCAAAATTTTTCTAACACTCTGGACACTTCTGAGATCAAATCAACTGACTTACGTTTGCCTACATCAATTTTTCCATCTTTTTATTAGAGATCCTGCTTTTGCTGCTCTCTAACCATATAGAGATTGCCTTGATAGACTTACTTAAGTGTACTTGCAACCAGACCTAAAATTTCATAGGTTCATTCTTCTATAGTACTGAGATAACATTGAGGATTGAACTCCTATCATGCTGCCACAGTTTCTTTTCCATCTGATCATTTGCATTAGTTATCTCATTCAAAAATAAATTTTTGTTTTAAACCTTATTGAAAAATTAGAGACAATATTCATTGCTTTTTTAGTCACTGAGTCCCTATCCCATTCTCACTGCATAATGTTTCCCACTTGTTCTTTCTGTGGTCTCTTCTTGTTGATGCTGAAGAGCTCTTTGCTACTTCATTTCTCAACTTTGGAAGTCTAATTCAGCTCAACTTTGGTCAGTTTCCTCTTCATTTTTATTATTTGTCAAGATGCAGGAGCCATGAACTAAAACTTCTCACTTCAGCCTCATCTGTAAGTCTCTCCTTCTTTTTAACTGTGCAACTCCAACAGCCTGTAAGAAATTCACAGCAGTAGCAATGACAGCACCAGCACTGGCACCAGCTATAATGTGAAATGGATGTTCTGCTTCTGGATGTTTTCACTCTGCCTGCACCACCTTCCCTTAAAAGGCTTCAACCGCGTATTGTGCGAGGAGCAGAACTAAAACAACGGTCACCCCCCCTTATATGGTCAAGTATTACAGTGTTACTCCTTCCCAGTCTTTAATTTATTAAGCAAAAAGCAGTGGAATGCTAAGCCCCCCCCACAACACAGATAACCAGGACATATCACTAAGATAAGATGTAAACTGCCAAGGCTAGGAGAGAGGCTGTCAGGAGCACAAGGCAAAAAAAAATAGTAGACAGCAAGTTCCTTTTCCTTCTGCTTTCTAGTATGCTACATCTCACAGAGAAAGATCATAGTAACAGAAATCAATAAACAAAAGGCAACTGAAGACACTTTAGCTACAAAGGATCTAAAAATATTTGGCTTTTTTGGTTTTGCTTCCCCCCCACCCCTGCAAAGTTTTAACTCTAAAATACTTCCACAGGTGGACTAAAGGTACACCAAATCAAGGTCTGACGTCCAGGGGTAGTTTCTGTCTTGAAAACCGCTAACTTCAGGTGGATTTTTTTCAGCTGACTATAGTTCTGAGGACAGTTATGCATTGCTAATAGCTGCAGAAATCATCTCCAGTCGAATTCTATTCAGGACAATTTGAATTCCCTTTCCATCAATGGAGCCTCCTGGCACTCACACAACGTAACTGCGGTCCCAGCTAATTGTTCCAATATTCTCTCCTGCCTCTCAGTCTCACACTGGCCTTTCCCCGTGTTTGAAATCCTTCAACATCAACACCTAAAAATTATCCCAGCAGAAAGGCAAAGTGCTATAAACACATCCTACCTTGCTCATGCCTTGTAACACACAGCAACCACGCATACTAGAAACTTATTTGAGCTGCATGGAACACATTCATGCTCAGCACAATCACCACTATACTCCAAGGACATGAACTATTGCATGCTTGGCTTTAAATTCCTAAAACAAACAATTTTAAAACTTAGTATCTCCCTTTGGGCCCTTCAAGTTTGTTGGACTTTTTCTGTCTCCTGTAGGAGCAGACTTGAAACGGCCTGCACCATCACAAGGATAGTTAAAACACTCTTGGGGAACTGAAGGCTCCCAAACACACAGACACCGTGGGGCCCCACAGTTATTTACACTCCTTGTTGCCACCTATAGGCCACGGTGTGAACACACAGCTCAGTGTTTCATACCATCAAGTTTTCCTGCACTCTAATAAATCGAATGTTACAAGCACCCTGTGCAACACACCAAAAAGATGGCACTTTTTAAAGTACTTGGAGACACTCTACAAAATCACGACAAACTAATTTCTGTCCCGATACCAACAGGCAACTTTCTGACTCAATCCCAGGGGGTAAAAGTAAATTCACATGCCTAACTTCATAGCCAGCTACAGAGCCAGGGGAGCACCGCAGGACTGAAATGCGTCTGTACGCAGGCCAGCAGCTGCAGCCCAGCTCTGCTTCAGATCTCTGAGAAAGGGCCACAGAATGCCTCTGCCTCTGCCCTGCTCTTTGGGGAGTAAGTGGACAAAGTAAAAATAGCCAGCACGGCTCCTTGCTGAGTCTGCCTTTGCTTTCAAAACTAATGTGATAATCCTGTCCACCGCGGGCAAGAGGTGCAAGGATACTTTTTATGGACACTGTACTTGAGCCTAGTCTCCCTAATTTGCTGTGGAGTGAATGGCCACTGGTGCAGAATTCACTGGTGAAAGGGGATGGTAAATGCACTTTTCACAAATACATGAAGCAGATGGCATGCCAAGCCGGCATTTTTCACCCCATATTTGCAGGTGATGCAAGTAGAGTATTGTCATAGTGATTGATCAAGATACAAAGTTACTGCCAATGTTAAAACTATCAATACCATATAAGTTACATACATGTTATCACAGTGAGACTGTTACCATCCCCAATTTGTGGGCACTATGAGGCATTAAAGAATCTTTTACTGACAAGTTAAATCACTTCTAAGACGTTGCACTGGATGAGACCTCCTACACAGGCTTAGGTTCTAAGGCCTTGAGTACAGCTTTGGCTAATAAATTCCTCTCTGAAGTCTGGGTGATAACACAGAGTCCTAGCAATGAGATTCCATGGCAGAAAAAGTCATCTGAAGAGCTAGGTGCTTAATTAAATTTAATTGACGTTTGTGGATATAGAAACTAAGAACTTTCCTTCTTTTCAAGGAAATACTGCATTAAAGAAATCCCACCATGAAAAGCTGGACTTTGTCAGAAGCCTCTCCTTCAGATGGGAAACTGGCCCATGATGCTACATCTGTTTCTGCTCAGCCAGACTACCATGGTATGGACCGTGCTGTCAGCATGAAAGCACTGTAGCTCAGACTACAAAACACACAATTCTTTGCAGTGTCCAGAAAAAAAACCTAAATCTCCTCTGGCAGCTTTTAAAAAAATCTCATCACTTTGACAGATTTTAGCATGGAGCAGATGCTCAGAAAAGAATCACAAATGGATACAACTGCTAGACGCTAGACATCTGCACAGTAATAAACTGAATAAATACTGAGTCAATGTTGTTTGCTATGAGTAGAGGTACTAAGAAGCACTTTCTTGAAATTGCTTTTAACATTGGAACTCACCTGTAATGAATACATTAGTAGGTCAAGAGAAAAATAAATACTTCCTGACTTTTTTTAAAAGAAAAATTAATTTCATCATAATGAGAAATCTTTAATTCCAGAAGTAGCATTTGTGCTCTTATTTCAGGCAGTGAAACCAGGTTTTACATGAATTCACATGTAACTGCTAGAAATTATTCTCAGTTACCTTTTACTAGGAATTAGTTCAGTGTAAAATTCTGTTACCAAACCATTAGTAATTTTACCCTTTTGAACTCCTCACATGGCCAATGCTTCCCTTTTCTTTCTCTCCCATTGAATGATACAAGTCAGAATGAACCCACCATGTTTAAAACTAATGCAGACTGTCAACCCAAATGCCTATATCTGGACTGAGTTTGCTAAGAGCAAGAGTTTATTCTAAGTACAGTATTTATACTAGTGTCCTTCTCTGCTGCGTGTGAGGGAAAACACAGACTTGATGGGATGAGAAAAAACAAGAAAGGAGACCAGGAACAAGTCTGCAGCATTTCTCAGGTGCAGCTCCACAAAATTCGTAGCCCAGATTTTTATGAGAGGAGAGGACTAGAGTGGTTTAAGGCCTGCTGGACACCCACTGACCTTAGGCAGCTCTGAAGGTGCAAATGACAGTAAAGCATACACCATATTGTGCAGCTGAGCATGGTTCAGGGATCTATAACCTCATGATGGGCAGCAGTCTGGTCCCATCAGAGTGGCACTGTACCCCCATTTGTTGGTCTCCTTCACAGGCCGGGTTTGGTGCTTTGCTGGCACGAACACACAGGCAGTGGGACCCTAGATAGCACCTCCGCACTGCTCTGTACTGTACCATGTAGGAATATGGGCTTATCCAGACTTCCATGAAAAACACTGCACTGTGTGAAGTGGGCGTGATTCAGGCTTTGCAGAATTAGTGCACTGTGTTTTCCTTAGCTGAAGTAGTAGCAGTGTTCAGAATGTTTACAAGCTTTATATGATTTCAAGCTACAGTACTGTCTGTGGACACGCAACCCGGCCTTCTGAGTTGTGTTTCTCCTACCCCTTCCACTTCCACATTGTATTGTGTCTTTTCAGCCCTGCTCCAGCATGCCACCCATGCTGAGATTTACAAAGAGAAGCAACCTAGGAGGTTCGTGCTAGAGGATGCTGACTCAGTCACAGCACAACTTCAACTTCTGCTTTACAGGACAAGAGTGTTTTATACAAGGGCTCAGTGCCAAAAAGTAATAATGATAGTACATAATAAAATGGGGGAAAAGATAGAACATTAAAATAATGGAAAAACTAGTTTTTGTGCAAAAATTCTTTTTTCTATACTCTACATTAATTTTTTAAAATAAACTTTTACAAAAGGCTTTCATATTTCCATTCAAAGCTCTGGGGGTTTTCATGAGTCCAGAAGTTAAGTGTGCTTAAGCATTTTCCTGAACTGGTGCCAAGAGGCAAAAGTCAACTATTTTGCTTTATTAAATATTAGGCACCCAATATAAAGCAAGACTAGTTATGTGTACTGTAAGACCTGTTTCCAAGAAATCTGCCAACAAATCCAGTACCTTGCAGACAGAAATACTGCTCCTTATGAAGAGAAAAAAAATTGATGCCAAGGTGGATAGGTCTGTGTAAATAAAGATAAGTTGGAAGGTTTATTGTTTTAAAGGGAGTGAAGAAATAACTTCAAAGTGCAAAAATGGACGTGTTCACCCTCTTGCTTCTGATTTCTCTTCATTGTGTACATCTGTACAGAAAAACAGGATGCTACGGACACACCCTATAAAGAAGCCCAACGATCCTTTAGTGTAACTAAAACTAGCTGAGATGTTTGTCTGTGCTGAGACTATAAATTGCATGTGTTCCTCCTGCCTAGCCCCTGCAGACCCCTTCTTTTTCTTTAACCAGAAGTACCAATAAGAAAATTCCGTCTTTTATATGACTTTATTTAACCTTGTACTCAAGGACCATCAAACAGATTAGCTTGACCAGGTACCAGTCATCACTAACAAACGAATTGTAGCTGAGACAGACTCCAAAGCTCACAGGAGGAAGGCCAGTTTGTCAGATCCCCATGGGGGAAGAAAACCTTCTGGAATAAACAGTCACTGAATGTTAAGAAGTTGTTTTGTTTCGCTGAGTCTCTGCCCATATAGATTCAACGCACTCATGGTGACTTTCCAGCAGTCTTGTAAGTCACAGGGTGGTGTTTAAAAGATCCTAAAGACAGCTGGTTAAATAAGGAGCATGTCAAACAGCTCTCCTTAAATTGGGGCATGAGCAACAGGCACAGGAGGAACTCAGTAGACTCCTTGCCCATTTTATCTCAGGTATGGGAATACTCTTAGGCATGCCAAAGCATTGCCAAGACGCTCATCCATTCATTAGTAACAAAATTTTAATAAGCTGAATGATCCTTGTGAAGATTTTCCAAAAAGATATTGTCAGGCTTTCCACAACCCTCCCCAGTGAAACAAAGAATTGACTTATCAGGTACAAATAACAAAGTGCTCTGAAAACATATGACATGTGGAGCTTGATTCACTCTGCATTTGATGGTGGCTGTAAGGATAGAAAAGGAAGGGTCTGACAGCTTAGTTTAAGCTGCAGATAAATACTATTACAGTAAACTCAGCAGGACATTCTACCAATAATTCATTCCAGTGAGTTACAAGAACTTAAATTCACTCTTTTATTATGCTGGCTGAGCAATACCCTTCACAAAGACAATTTTTGCAAAGCAGCAAAGTCAGAATTAAACTGGATGAGGGGCACACAGCTCACAGACTGGTAACAGTAAGATCCTAGCATTGGCAAAAGCAAGCATCAATCAGGCCTCTTAAGCATTTCTAAATGATGGGAGAAAGAGCAAAACAAACCATGTTTGTACAGAGTTTTGACAAAGAGAGCTTTAGATGTACCTGATGGGGAGCTGATTCATTTGAACAAGAGGAAGTCATCTTACAGATCTACCAGCTCACAGTAGGCCTCCTGAGAATATACAGACTCATATGATTTTAGATCATGATTTCTTGTGTTTCTAAAGAACAACTAACCAAGATTTAGGTAACTAGTCGGGGTGTAGAATTAGCTCTTGATTCTGGAAGACTCAAGAACCAAGAGCTGGTGTGGACCAGTGCAGAAGGGCTGATGACCAATGCTGCCTGGTGCACAGAGGAGTTAACCTTATGATCCCATCATGGCCAGTCTTCCCTAAGAAACCAGTCTTCACATGAGAAGAATGATACCGAGAAAAATGCGACACTGGATGATTGCACTGGTAAAACAATCCAGCAGACTGCCCCAGGATTGAGTGCTCAGCCAGTCAGGAGCTGCTGCTGAAGAACTTAATTCTCCAATTTACAAATAGATCTATGACTAAGCTAATTTCCTAACACAACCCAGCAGTAAGTGTATGAAGACATTTGCTTTATCTATAGAATTCCTCTCTGGAATCACAGAAAGATTCTGCAGGCCAGTCAAACTACCTGTAATGCGTGCACATTGACATTAAGTAAGGAAGCTCTCTAGCATACTGCAGGAAACTCATAGCATGCTGTGAGTCTACCCATTACAGGAACAGTAAGAGTTACTGTGGAAAAAAAGATAGGGAGTGGCACCTTTAGCATGCCAGCTGGGAGTCTATCCATAGACAAGAGTGCTGTTAATCTTGGGCAGGGGGAAAGCAAATTTTGCCACAGTATTGTGGCGTTTGGTGGTAGAAAATAGCCAAAGTGTGGGGTTGCTCTCCCACTCTTTCTAGATGGAAAGTACACAGTAAAAGTTAAAAGGAAATGTGAAAAACTTGAACAAAATGGAAACAAGGAGCAAACAACAGACAGGGTGCTGAAAATCCCTTAAACAATATGAATTACCATGATTATGGATGTCTCTTAGCCTAGACTACCTATAATGATGAATAATGTTTATGATATTTCATTAAAAGGACGTACCGGAGTACTAGGAAGATGCTGCTGGGCTTCGGTAGAGATGGAAATAAATACCTTCTAGAGCACACATGGACAGAGCACAGGCTCCCATGGTGCTGTAGTCCTACACATACAACACCTGACATTCATATTACCAAACGAAATAAACAAAAAAGGGCAGTCCTTTAAGGAAATTTACAGACTGTGGCTCAGTCCACACTGTAACATTTTGGCAATCTCGCGATGTGGTTTTAGTGGTAATAAATGCTACTTGGATAGCAAAACCCTAATGAGTTTCATCAACAACAAAGCCCATACTTCTCAGAAATTCAGATGAGTGACATAACTCATATAATTGATGAAAACATGAACATTCTCACTGGTCTCACAGACCACAGCTAGGGCAAAAAACTATTTATGCATTACAGTCACCAGCTACATATGTGGGAAATTAGTCTTTTTCTCTTTTATGTAACACACACACCCCATGTATAATGTGCAAGTTCATGAAAATGCCATTACTGCCTTTGAACTCTACATTTCCAGGAACACAAACTTATGAGTTTGAAAACTTCTAACAAGAAGAATTAAAGTAACTAATGTTGTTTTCAACTGTTTCTCTTGGTTACAAATGTTTTGGAAAGCTTTGCACAAGATGCAGTTTGTGTAACTTGTTCTTATCATGGTGGTGTTTTCTTCAGTGTGTGGGATGCTAACAGGTGGACTCATCATGATGCACCACACCAAATGCTGTTCTCATGTTGCTTTAGTCATCAGCTCAAGATTCAAATCCAAAATGCATAACTTCGCACCCTCTTTTGTAAATGTTTCAAGAGTCGACTCCAAAGGATGTATAAGCTTCAGGACAGAGTGCCTGTGACTCCCTGCCTCGTGAAAACTTCATTGCTCCCTTCACACAAGCTCTCCCAGACTGACTAGAAACAGCTGTTGATAGACACAGTTATCTGGATACGGCTGTGCTAAAAGTAAGGATAAAGCAAGAGACAAAAGCTGCTTTGCTAAAGACAACCAGCAAACACGAGCATTTCTACGAGTATACAATGAGGGAGAGATGTGCTTTGGCAGCAACATATCCCAACAGAATTCTGTCTTTCACGTAATAAAACCAGTTGGCACAGTGCTCAAGAGTCCCTGTGAGGTGAAATTAGAATCACAGAATCACAGAATATCTCAAGTTGGACGGGACCCATAAGGATCATCAAGTCCAACTCCCTGCTCCTCACAGGACTACCTAAAACTAAACCATATGACTAAGAGCGTCATCCAGACGCTCCTTGAACTCTGATACGCTTGGTGCCGCTGCCACTTCCCCGAGGAGCCTCTTCCAGTGACAAATTGCACACATATGTACTGTAGATCCACACAGAATCCTAGGTTTGATTGCAGAGTTCATAGTACTAATGAAGAAAAGCCCAACTATCTGGCAACCATGTGGCCGTGCTCTCCAGATGTACTGCAGTAATCCCTAAGGTTATTCATGCCCTTCCTGGCTGAGACACAAGAATCGCTTTTCATTAGTATTTCATTTCACTACATTCATATGCCTATAGAGTAAGTTAACTCCTCCTTGTCAGTAAATTAAAGAACGAAGGGAACGGATAGCGATCAGGTATGACGACTTCTAGCATTTTTGGTGAACTTCTACAAAACAAATGTAAACTAAGCTTATTTTAGCCTCTAAATTCTGCCATGGCTCACCAGAAGAAATACTAAGCCTTGTTCTAGGAAAGATACCATCCACTTTTTATGACCGCAGCTGACTGTATTAGATAGCCTATGTCTGTCCCGTTCTCAACACTATGGCCTGTGACTAGTTAAGCTCTGCGAGCAAAGGCAGGTTTTTTGGTATATAAATACAGAAAACCAGATGTCACTGCTACACTGTAGTATGCTGCATTAACACCCGGCTTTGTTACTGGCTTCCTGAAGAAGGCAGGTATGAGGACAACCTTCTTAATGCATGGAAAGAATAGAAACAAACAAAAAGACTCAGGTTGTTTAAAGCAAGCCAGTCCCTAGAAAAGGAAATTCACCTACCAATGTAAGACACACCTGAGCAAAAAACTACACTAATGAATCTCAGTAGTGGACTTTGTCCCATTAAGCATTTGGCAAAAACTTCATAGTTAGTGCAGCAATAAAATGCCAGAAAGGTCTGTAACGTATGCATACTATGGGAAAAAAACCCAAAGCTTGAACAAGGAACAATCAACACTCAAAGCTTCCACACCTCCCCACCCTCAAACAGGGACATTTTCTGTTCTAGCCTTGAGTCCTGCACAGTCACTGTTGCATACAAAACCTGTGAGCTTTCCAGCAATAAAAACAGTCTACAAAGGCAAGGGGGAAACGTTTGGTAAGTTCCCTTATTCTATAGAAACTGTCAGGGAGATTTTATTCTACCAGAAAAGAGAAGAGATGTAATAAATGGAGAAAAGGGAGAGGTATTCTTACATCCTTCTGCAACTACTTACTGAGGTGAACCTCAGTAAGGTCATCACTAGTGACTGGCAAGACCTCTGGTCTTTTACAACAAATGCAATAATCCAGTGAACTAAAGCACAGGGAAAAAAATCTCCATTAACTCAGGAGTACACGTGGCCCATATTCATTAGGCTTTTTAGGCTTATTACAATGAAGTCAGCTGGTTCAAAAGGCACTGTGCCTATGCTCATTGACAAAGATGAAAAACAGGTATGAATATAACCACAACATGTGGTACAAAACTCTGTATTGACAGCGATTCAAATTGGTGCTTCAGTACTCTTGAATTGTCTGAATGGTAGAGAAATAATAGCTTTAGGTACATATCAGAAGTTGCTGGTTACTTCCACAGACACTTCTTCACCTCCCAAGTGCTGTAATACTACATCCATCCTCTCATGCAGAGTCAGCAGGATAGCTCAGAAAATGATTAAGAAAAAAACAGTGCGGTTCCTCCAGCTGGATAATTCCTTGGTTTAGAAGAAAATCAAAAGGTATATAAGCTAAGGCAACATCAAGCTTTCCTGTACATCACTTTGCCGTTAATCATGGTAACTACAAGACTGCAAGAATGCAGGCAGGCTCAACAGTCTTGGTAGCATGAGGACTCTCCAGCAAAAGTCTCTTCATAGGGCCACAGCATTATAAAATAATTCTGAAGTGACCATGGGAGGTCTCTAGTTCAATCTACTGACCAAAGCAGGGTCAGCGATGAGATAAGATGAGGTTGCTCATGGCTTTATCCAGTTGGACATTGAACAACTTCCTTGTTTCAAATTATTATCATTGCCTCTTGTCCCCCAACCATGCATAGCTGTGAAGTGCCCTGGCTCCACCTTTTTGACAGCCTCTCTGTAGGTACAGGTGGCTGCTGCTAGGTGCCACCAAAGCCACCCTTCTCTAGGCTGAACAAACCCTCTTCCCCCACCACGCCTTGTAGGGCCTGTGCTCCAGCCCCCTTCTGTCTGATGCTCTGCTGAGCTCACCCCACTTTATTGCTGTCCTTCCTGTAGTGGGGATCCCCAAACCAGAGACAGCATCTGAAAGTGGTTTCACGTGTGCTGAGCAGAGAATAACCACTTCCCCACCTTCTGGGCCATACCTTTATTCATACAGCCCAGGGTGCTGCTGGTCTTCTTCAATTCCAGGGCACACAACTGGCCCTTGCCCAGCTCACTGCCCACCAGGGCCCCGGGCTGTCTCTGCAGAGCTGCTCCTCAGCCCCTCTGTCACCAGCCTGCATCACTGTAGGGCTCTGCCTCTTCAGAGGCAGGATTCAGTTAGTTCTTGCTGAATTTCATCACGTCCTTGTCCATCCATTCCTCACAGCCATCCAGGTTCCCCTGACTGGCAGCTCTGCCCTCCAGCATACCAACAGGTACCCCCCAATTTGGTGTCCTCTGCAAACTTGGTTAGAGTGCCCTCTATCCCCTCCTCCAGGCCACTGATAAAGATGTTAAACAGGACAGGTCATGGAGCAGTACCCCATTTTTTAGCAGGTCATTAACCAATGGCCCTTGAGCCTGATCACCAAACCAGATTTTTACCTATCTAGTTGTCCACCCATCCAAATCATAAAGTCCTGAGTTGGATACAAGAATAATGTGGGACACGGTGTCCAAAGCCTTGGTAAAATGGAAGTAAATGACATCTGCTGCTAGCCCTAACTTCATCAACAGGTTCAATCATTTTACCAGCCAGGCAATCAGGTTGGTTAGACGTGATTTATTCTAGTAGCTTCCAAATGATACCATTTAGATCTGGATTTCCTTCCTTATGCTAGTTCTGCTTTTTCTCTCTTGCAAACTGTTTTGTGGATTTTAGAGAGTGAGAATTAGTAAGTGTTCTGTGTGCTTGCAATACTTGGCTGGGAAGGAAAAGGAAGAAGCAGTTTCACAACTTTATGGTAGTGTTCATAGAGAAAATTAAAAAGGAAGAAGAAACTACAATATGCCATAGAAATAGGCTGATACTACAGAATCAAAGAATGGTTGAGGTTGGAAAGATCTTGGGCCTCTTTCATTTCCCCACAAAAGAAATCAGACGACAATGTTTCTTATTCTCCAAAATTAATCTGACGATTCAAGAGACTACGACTTAAAGTAAGATCTGCTCTAACAGGACTCTCAAACTTCTTCAGATAATGTTAAGTACCCTGGCTCTGTCACAGTCTTATGGATATCTTCTTCAAAACACCCAGAATGTAAAGAACAATTTCCTCTCTTCTTAATTTGTAAACAATCTAAATTATTTAGCAGAAGATTATACTTCAATACACATAAGAAGCAGAATTTTAAACACACTGTTTTGAAATTCTGTGCCAGAAAGGTTTTATTTGAAATCAGCAGGGAGCCTTCTCCATGTAGGTCCCCCATTTACAAAAAATCCTTTGATGGGAAACAGGAAGCCTTCTCCATGAAGGTCACCCATTTACAAAAAATCCTTTGATGGGAGAGGTTGCTCTTGGGCTGATACCAGCTGTGCTCTCCAGCACAGGCAAAACATGTTCAGACACGCTAATCCACGTGGGAGTCTTTCTCGGTTGAGGCATAAAATAAGACTGCGTAAGCCCTTGAAAGAAAAGGGCCCTTTATTTTAAACTTTCTTTCAGCAGTCACAAAGTCTTCTGTAACTGAGTTGCTGTAAACTTCCTCAGATTGTTTCAATTAAAATGCTTTTGGACTTTTTTATCAGGACATTTGTAGGAATTCCTGTTCTTTATTCATAGCCATATACTTTTTGAGATATAAAACAGATGCAGGACTAAGAAAACACGGAGTTTCTGTTACCCAACATCTGTCTATTGCACCGTGCAAGGCCTGCTCAGAATGTTTTGCAAAAAGTTTATTTTTCTCAGGTAGTTTTTCACATATGGCATAGTAAGCGCAGACAAAAGTCTGTTGTTTGTGAGAACTGCAAATAAGCATATTTCTTAACAAGAGTCAATCAAATTTACAGAATATATTTATGTCCCACCAAGCACCAAATCTTGCTCTCTCTAACTTTGGCAGACAAACTGACCTCATTTACAGCTTAAAGCTCATTTACATTTAAAGCTTAAGCTGGAAACAAAGCATAGTTTTCAACTCATCTTTTCCTTTTAAATGAAGAGAGCTTTCAGTGCAGCTTTCTGAATGCAGTCCTGTAAGCTGCACATTGCACAACCAATGAACCTGCTCATTTTAGGCTAAGTAGCTATACCTGTCCACTCCAGGCACAGGCCAGAACGCAACTAACTATGAAAGAGAGTGCAAGTTGTATGTTGTGTAAGTCTGTTCTGCAGCCTGCCATTCTTAACAGGGATGGGTTGCCTTCAGGCTCAGAACTGGCCAGTGAAGCCCTCTCAGACCCAAAAACTATGTTGTGTGCCACATAAAAGGAGGTGAGCCACAGGACTGCTTAACCTCTCTTGCTTTCATCCATAAAGAAGAACACAGAGTTTTCTACCGGTATTTCATAGGACACCGACGTGTTTTCTGTCCTTTTCTTCACAAGCAATGCAATGCAGCCACTGAAGAACACAAGATGCAGTATCAACTAATTCTCTTGGAAAGTTCAAAAGTATGCAATACCTTGAAAGAGGTTCATTCTCATCTTTGGCTGAGAAAGTATCTGTGAGTCTGACTGCTGCTTTCCTGAAAAGTGTTCAGAATAAACACTTACCCTACATACATGCAAAATGTGGCCTGCCATGACCACAGTGGGCAGCATGTTTTCATCGGTGCAGGCTAGGATACTGAAACACTGGATAGCCAAGAATACAGTGGGCTTGCAACAATATTATTGTTGCACACTATACTAAAGCACACCAAATAAGGCATCAAAGAAAACACAAAGAAGACAAAGACAGGTCCTTAAAGATATCCTTGAAAATATTTGTAGTGATCAATCACCTTCACTGCTTGAAAAACATTCAGGGATGAAGAATAGCAGCTAGATTACATGCACAACGTAGAAATAAAACTAAGAGGCACAGCTAATGGAAGGACATCAATGTCTTGTAGTGAGAGCTGTTTCTTGCTCACAAATCCTTCAAAAAATGTTGTATCAGTGTAATTAAAACATTTAGCTGCATAACATATTTAAAGGTGATACAGCAAAACTACCATTCTTAACCAGATATACAGAAGACATATATGGCTATTTTTAGTATTGCAATGTTATTTAAAAAGTTACAAATCCTGAACAAATTTCCCATCACAGTGCTCAACAACTTTGTATTAAGCTTCAAAGACGTGAAATTATATTCATGAAGGTTTTATGCAGTTGTCCTTCTGCAGCATTCCAGAACACAACTTGTCCTTGCTCCATCTAATTTAAAAACCACTAGTATGTGGCATGGACTCAGTTTGACAGAGGTGTCTTAAAAAATTCACAGCAAGCCTATTCCAGATAAGAGGAAGTGAGACTGACTTATCCTATTGAAGGAAGATAAAAAAGAGGTCATGACTAGCGTAACTTGAACAAATCGCAGTCACAGAGTGAATACAGTATCAACCATGTAGAAAGATATATTTATAACTTAGAGGAGTCTTTATGTTGAAAGAAACCCTTACAACTCAACAGTAAAGGATGTCCATGTAGAGAAAGAAATGTATAGCGCCTATCCTGCTTCTGGTACAAACTTCTTCATTAAAACAGATGATCAACAATACAGAAGAAAATCAGATGGTTGTAAAATGGTTGCAAAGAAACAATAAGCTACAGATTCAGAAGAAAAGACAGACAAAAAAATCCATGCAGGATTTGTAAACTAAGAATTCAACAAAATAATCACAAAGACACAAGTGGAATGTGGTCTGCTCTTCTCCATGGCCAGAGGTGTATGTTTCTGTAACTGTTACTGCTTATGAAATAAAAGGCCCCATCCATTAATTAATCCAAAAACTTTTGTCACTGTTTACAGAGGAAAGACTAAGCTTTATAGGAAGAAGCAGCAGTACTTACATTGGACAATACAACCCTCAACAAAAACATGTAGGAAGGGTCCAGTGCTTCAAGAGGGAAAAAGGTCTCCTTGGGTCTGCATTCCCTGGTTGAGACCTGGGTTTAGACCATTGACTCCTAACAGCACTGTCCTTGTTGGCAGCAGGCCCTGGGAATCACTTGCAGAGGAACAGTCAGCCCTTCTTTCTTCACCTTCCCATCAACCTATATCAGTTTTTGTGCAAAGCTTGACTTTGACGTATCACAGTACACACTAGCCCATTATTCAAGCCTCATGATGCCCTTGAAGTTTCCTTCTATTATAACTGTGTTTTAAATGACAAAGAGAAATGTTCATTATTTGTTAGTGGAGATAATTTGCTTCTCTAGTGTTTCCGTGTAGGAGTGAGAGACAAAAGCAAACTGACCTAAGCTGAGAACGAAGAGAGGATGTCTTATTGAGCAGTTCCTACCAAACAGCCAACTCCTTCTTTGTTTACTAATTCTCACAATGAGATTAAAACTCCTGGAGCAGTGTTGCTGCTCTCCAAGCAGGAAGAGAGAGCAACCCCCCTGGATAATAATGAGTAAGCAGAAATACAGCCTTTGTCATAACTGGGCAAACTTTGCCAGGTAGCTGGGCAAAATAATTTTAAGAAGACAGTTAGCTGAATTAGCATTTTTCATCCTGTCTTTGTGTCATTCACTGCTGCTTATAATGTTTGGGGTTCCTGTCTGAAAGAAACAACCATAAAGAGCCACTTAAGCAAAGCTTCCTGCTGTGCTTCAGACAAATTGAACCAGCACTGTGAATTTAAGAGTTTCTTGCTGCCAGGCTCAGCCTCCTTCCTGTATCCAAGACAGCTTGTTTAGAGCTCATCACATCTCTGCCCTTCACTGCATGAGGACATTTCTTTAAACAACCCAGAACAGACACTCTCACTGCAGGCCCCCTTAAAACCTGCCTCTACCTGACCAGACAGTAAATGGACAATCAGCAGACAGAACAGAGATGTGTCAAACTTGAATTAAAAGATGGGCTACCAGATGTAAAGTGGCAGGGTGCTGCGTGGCAACGTACTCAGCTTTGCTCAGGGTAAGTACAATTGGAGCACCTACATGCCCTTGAAATGACCTGGCTGCAGAAACAAGGTATTGGATAATGCTAGCCCCAGGGGTATAGTCTCAACAATCCTCTTTTCCCATACCAACTTGACTATTTTCCATTCCCACCCAGCTCCATAATTCCTACAGAAACAATTTTTACTCACCCTTGTGAGTCTCCTTTTGTAGACCATTAGCTAACATCTCAGTATTTCATTTCCTTTACTGTTATGCAAACATCAGATAAATCCGAATACAAGGATATGAAAAAAGAATAGTTTGTTGAACAGGGTACATGGCTTCGCATTCCCCACAAGAAAAAGAATACCAACCTAAGGGTACAAACCGCCAGGGAATTGAAGTCTGGAGATGTACTGCCACAATCCTGTTGATGTTGGAGCATATTAAAGCAGATGTTTCCTGTCAAATGTTACACTCTCCCTACAGTACATACTAGTATATTCCAGCAGTCACTTCAGGCAAACACATGTAAATGTTAAACATCTTGAGTGAATTATCTCATAATCCACTACTCCATTTGCTAATTCCTAAGCAACATTTAGTGTCCTCTGGATTATTCCTTCCTTCTGTTTAATAATTCCCCGTGAAAAACTATTAAACAATACATCATCATGCACACAAGTGAAAAAGATTTTCTAACTCCTTTATTTCAAGTACTATAAATGAATTTTTTTCATAGCTAAGAAAAAGCTCTAGTACAATGATTTAGGCTAAACTGTGGCCACACAATACGGGTGCACCATAAGAAGAGGTGGTTTTCATTTGCTCTCTAGCATAGAGTCCAGGAGAGAGGCCCATGACCTCAAAAGACAGTAGTCAAGTGGACAGGAATTGATCCAATTCCCTCACATGACAGCTACTCTTATTACCAAGGCCCAGAAGTGGGCCAAAAGAGAGTTGGGTACACTACAACATGAAGATTGATTCTGTAGACCAAATTACATCTTTCAGACAATAGCTGGGCTCTGACAACCAAAAAAGTGTTATCCCAGAGACACTGTGATGACACCATCAAATACAATGAAGTATTTCTACCAGAATTCATCTTTCTCTCATGAAAAAAAATTTAGGGATGTTCGCATACAAGATCCTTTTGACCACTGTTATCTCTGTTTCCAATTTTTTTATGGAGGAGTGATTGTATTATTAAATCCTAGTTAGTTGTGCTTGAAGTTATCATCTCATAACTTCTTCAGGAAGACTAACAAGTAGGATATAAGTTTCTTCTATTTTCCTAGGCACTATTTCTGCTATCCTACTGCACCTACTATTACAAATGTTGCCATGTCCTTTTCAACCATCTTTATACAGTTTCTCTATTTCTAGTGTTAGAACAACAAAATACAGAAAATAAGAAATATCAGCACTCAACAGCACAGTAGAAATCTTTAAGTGCTCTGTTTATTAAGGGTGCTTTCCCTCCCTCGTTAATCAAGCATTGTTCTTATTCTTGTCCATACTATTATATGATGTAAATAACAGTTGGCCTGAAAGTCCTTTTCCTTTATTTATTTCTTCTAATTCACTCACAAAAAAGACTTTTCAAAGTATTTTTAAATAACCATTCCCATGGCACTGAATGGTACTGCACATGCATTAAAGACCAGATTATGACTAACTTAAGCTGTCATACTTCAAGATTAAATCTAGTGAGGTAAGCAGGACGTGCCTAAGAAACCCATGGTTGTAGACTGGTATGAATAAGAACAAAACTTACCACTTAATCTTTGTATATAAGAAGGTCTGCTATGCATCTAATACCTCACACGGAATAAATGCTGATTTCAATGAATGACAGTCTAGATATGAGATAAATATATTTAAGTATTTAAGGGATTTGTTTTAGATGATGTACTGAGTGCATGTGGCAGGCATTGCCAGCGGGAGGCTGCAGGGGCAGCCTCTGTGTGGAGAGGCTGGGGCTGCCCCATGCCAGACACAGTCAGTTCCATGCAGCTCCAACAGACCCACCACAGGGCATGGCTCAGCCCAGCAGCCAAGCTGGTGGCCCCTCTGGGAAAACATGCTTTAAAAGGGCAAAAAGCTGCCCAGCAGTGAGGACTGATGAACAGCCCTGTGAACAGCAAGGTCAGAGAAGAGGGAGAGGGAGGAAGAGCTGCTCCAAGTGCTGGAGCAGACATTACCCTGCAGCCCATGGAGAGAACCATTGTGGAGCAGATTGATTATTTCCTGACAGGAAATGCAGCTGGGGGAGAGCCCACACTGGGCCAAATTTTTTCCTGAAGGACTGCAGCCCATGAGCAGAGCCCGTGCTGGAGCAGGGGAACAGTGTGAGGCAGAAGAAGTGGCAGAGGGGAGCTGTTATAGACCAACCCCAACCCCATTGCTTAGGGTGGAGGAGGCCGAAGAATGATGGAGCGAGGCTGAGCCTGGGGGAAAAGGACTAGGGGGAAGGTGTTGGTTTAATCTGTAGGTTTTCTGTTTCTCACTATCCAAATCTATTTTAATTGGCAAGATACTAATTTTTTTCAAGCTGAATCTTTTGCCCATGACAGTAGTTGGCAAGTGATCTCCCTGTCTTTATCTCAGCCCCATGAGATTTTTCATCCTATTTCCCCTCCCTGTCCTGTTGAGGAGCAGGACTGAGAGAGTGGTTGAGTCAATGTCTGCTAGCCAGCCAGCCAAGGTCAACCCACCATAAATATTTAGATGCCTATTTTGATGTCCATTTTAAAAGCTTCTAACAAAATCTTTAGCGTTGGTATAACTACAAATAGTTGCAAAGAAGGCAAAAGCCAAGCAGTTTTGGGAAGTTATGCTAACAGGATATGTTACAGCTAACACCAAATGACAATCTGTTAACATTTCACTCAAAACTTTTCACTTATTCCATTAAAATCACTATTGGGAAGTTCATTAGGATTTATTTCATTAAGTCATTTTGAACAATATCCACAAACTTTCACTGTCAGATATTTCACTCACCTTAACAATTCATACTTTCTACTACAACTGGCATTACATAACCCAGGAGTCTTCTTCTAAAGACAAGAGTGAGGTAAGGGATGAGTGGAAGTCTGAAGCAAGGAAGACCTACCCTCAGCAGAGGAGCAATACATTGGGGAATGCTTAACTACACACACACAAGTCCATGAGGTCTCAGGTGCTGACAGTCATTTCAAGGCCACCCTCTGTTATCTTCAAAAGGTTGTGGCAACTGAGGGAGCCTTCTAAGCACTGTAAGCAAGCATAACCACTCATATCTTCAAGGGTGGCAAGGAAGAACATCTAGAGAACTACAAACCAGTCAGTCTCCCCTTAATCCCTGGGAAGGTGATGGAGCGACTAATCTGGAAATAATTTTCAAACTAGTAGTCAGCACAGATTTATGAAGAGGAAATCATGACTGACCAACCCGAGAGTCTTCTACAGTGAAGTGACTGGCTCAGAGAGTAAGGGAAGAGCAGTGAACGTTGTCTATCTTGACTTCAGCAAGGCTTTCAACTCTCTCTCCCATTATATCCTCACAAAAGGATGAAACATAGAACAGATGACCTCAATAGGCTGGAGAAAATTGCATACAGGAACCTCATGAAAGTCAATACAGCACAATGCCACCAAGCCCTGCAAACAGGGAGGAATAATCCCTGGCACCAGTACATACTGGGGGCCAACAGCTGGATAGCAGCTCTTCAGAAAAGGACCTGAGGTCCTGATAGACCATGAGTTGACCATATAAGCCAGCAATAAACCCTTACGGCAAAGAAGGCCAACAACATCCTGGGTAGCATTGTAAGAGCATTGCCAGCAGATGGAGGGAGTTGAGCCTTCCTCACTACTCAGCACTAGTGAGACAAACTCTGGGGTCCTGAGGCCAGTTCTGGACCTATTGGAGCAGCTCTGGAAAAGGGCCACAAATTTGACTAAGGTATTGGAGCACCTGTCTTACTAGGAGACACTGAGAGAGACGGGCTTGCTGAGCCTCAAAGAGAGAAGGTATGGGGGGCAAATCTTGTCAATGTGCATAAATACCCAATGAGGGGTGGGGGGAGTAATGAAGGCAGAGCCAGACTCTTCTAATGGTGGCTAGTAACAGGACAAGACACAATGGCCACAAACTGAAATTTAGGAAATTTTGTTTCTACTTACGAAGAAACTTTTCTACTCTGAGAGTGGTGAAATACTGGCACAGGTTGCCCAGAAAGACTGTGGAGTCTCTCTCCATCCTCGGAGCTACTCGAAACCCAAGTGGACACTGCTCTTAGCAACCCATTCTAGTTGACTCTGCTTTGAATTGGGGTGTTGGACTAGATGATGTCCAGGCATCCTTTCCAGCCCTCACCATTCTGTGATTATTTCCTTCTTTTCTGTCAGAATTAATAGTCACAGCAGAGTTTTAATTTTTAATATTTTCTTTCCAGTCCATGAGCTTGAAGCATGAGCTTTATAGGTAGATATACAAAAGTGTTCTGTGATGGTTGTCCCTGGACCACATAAGACAAGTGCATTAGAAATTAATAAAAGGGATCAAGAAACAAAAAAAAGCAATAGACTTAAGCCATACTCTACTAAGTGGTAACCTGAAACCTACTGCAGGACTTAAGCAAGCAGTGTTACCCATTCTTTTCTGAATGTTCTACTCAGAGCAGGAAATATTTTCCTTACTGATTTTATTATATTGGAGGTGAGACATGTAGCAGCAAACACAGAAAGGATGCTGTCCCTCTGGTTTTTTTTTTTTTCTTGCAAGTTGGCTAGTTAATCCATGGGAATGGAGTCATGAATGCATTACACACACTGTCCCACTGTAAGTTTTCACTGACACTAGTGGAACTGTCCCTTATGTTTACAGATACATGAAACTGGAATTCAGTTCAACATGAAACCTATACTGAGAATCAACCCCTCTGTTAGCCACTCCTTCAAGCAATATATTGGATTTCAGACAATGACATCCTATGATTTTACTGAAAAATACCTCTTATAGATAGCCATCTTTCCTGGAAGTTCAGGCTTCACTGGGAATCCTGGAAGACACGATGGCTCAATAACTCATGCAATAAACCTCTGAGGAAGGTGTTTATTATACTCCTTACTGTGTTCCAATCCATGTAGCCAGTCAATATATAGGAAAAGTGACTTGCTTAAGATGAACGACTGACTGTGATTTCAGCTCTAAGCTGGGCTCTTCAGTGAGTGAATTCAGCACTGGCACTTATAAGTTAAGCAGGTTACATAATTTTGGCCACCAAAGCAAAAGAATCTCTGGACAACATTATGGCATTTTTACAGGAAATTAAAATTCAGGTATTTTGGATTGTCATGTGTGTAAATGAGACACAAACCAAAAGGGGCCAACTTTGAAAACATGTAAATTTTAAATCTTCATGAAAACAGACAACCACAAAATGAAAGCAAAAAAATTCAAGCATCCTGGATGCAGACTGGAAACTTCATAACAATAAATATTTGTAAGAATGGCTGGAAAAATATTTACATTTTTCCATCATAATAAATTTCTCAGTTTTATTTAATAATCAGACTTTGCTCCACAGAACTAAATAAGGCAGTAATCACCATGAGACAATCTGTGCTCCAGAAGGTCAAGTAAACATTGTCAAGAACATAATTCAAATAGTCACAGTGTTATTGAAAGGGACTTTGGTACATTCATACTTTCTGACATATTTACTGAACTTCAAGAAAAGAAGATAGACAAACATATTTAAATGTCGCTTTCTTCAAGTCTTACAGTAATATCCTGGGTTTTACATGCAAAATGAACCTCTCTTTATTTTATACAGTATTTCAATATAATAGTGGCTTTCACTTAAACAACAAAATTTTTTTATCTCTAAGCAGAATAAACAAAATACAGCAAACCCTGACCTAACAGGATTTCCTTAAATTCAACCATCTACCTACAAGTAAGGAGTATTTCCCTGAAGACTCTGTCAAGCATTAGAGGAAGCTGCTAGCTGTGAATTTAGTAACTTTCAGAAATTTCCTGAATAGGGAAGCACCTTAATATCCTTGCTTTTCAAAGAGCAATAAACCTTTTCACATAAGCTACATTTCACTTCCAAATTACTGTTTCCTGATTAGACACATCTAGCGGGGGCAGCGGATATTTCTTGTGTTAGTAAAGCTATGCAACCGGATCAACACTAAGACACAATAGACTCAGTGAATGCTCTTTCCTCACAGAATATGTAAGGCAATAATACTTAGGCTAATCCTCTTATGCCAGTATGTACAGGAAATTTAGGCCTGGATGAGACTTGTTCAAAATTCAGTTACTAACACAGGATGCACATTCAGCAAATCAGAGCAGACTGGACTTGTCAGAAATAGCTTTAGGTATACTTTTAACCTGCCTTCAAACTGGGAACGGATTTCATGACTGCCTGCAGTCCCTCCTGGGACTTTTTGTATCATAATAGATTATATATTTCAATGGCTTAAAATAAGCAGGGGGTTTTGTTTGGGTTTTTTTTAATGCTTATTCAGTACTGAATTAGAACTGAATTAGTACTGAATGAGTACTTCCATGACTTTTATAAGAAGGGCTGCTAGATTAGACTGTAATCCATTATTTAGTAAGAAAAAGAGTAAAGTTATTTGGAAAAGGGATTAACAGTCAGGTGTTTTTACTTTCAAAAAGATTTAATCTATTTATTTCTCTTCCAGGCTGAATTAAACTGTTTTCATCCAAGTAAAGCTTGGTAAAATTAGTCTAGGTAAGATCAAAATATCAACAAAACTAGTTAAAACAATAAAGCACATAAAGATGGTGAAAAACAGGAAGCTTTTATCAAAAGACTTCACAATTTTGAAATTCCTATATAGTACAAAACAGAGAGATAACTAATGCAATGACCAAGGTGATACAAATACATGCTTCATCTTACTTGTCCAAGGCTGTGCTGGTAGGCATGCTCCTGCCAAATCCTCGGACACCCATCTGACAAAAGTATGGAATGCAAGACAGATTGGCAGCAATTATAGCCAATGAATCCGATGCGTTAACAAAGAAACCATTTTGGCCAAGGATCATGTAGCGGTCCTGGAGGAGAAAAGAAATTCAAAAAAGCATCTTAAATGTCATGCTTTGGGGAGTGGTAATTGCTTTTATTAGATCCGCTGTAGGTAGGGAAAAAAAGAACAGGCTTTGGGTTACTCGCATCCCTCTTCAGGCAGAATAATTTATTGGCATCATCCTGGCAGGTTTATAGTCTCGCTATCACAGCATCACTCCCTCCAGCCTCGCAAGTCAAAGCTCCAGATCAGTCCCAAGCTTCTGGAGAATCTTTTTGCCAATGACACACACTATATGCGGAGTAGGAGGGTGTTTTGTGTTTACCAACAACAGAAAACAGCTTCTCTTCATAACCTTTTCATCTTTCTCCCACCCTGTCAGGACAGAAATTTGTTTGTGTAATACTCCGCTGTTTATAATGCTGATAATAAGACATAAAAAAATTAAAACAAAGATTATGATTCAGTGCTTTACTTAGCTAAAAATCCCTCAATTTACAATGTTAGCCAAAAAGGACTTAGTTACTACTTACTGTGACAAGTCCATATTATCTATATAGGCTGTCTCTTCCTAACCAGGGAATAAGAGCTTTACACCAGTATGAGATAAAACTAGCCTAATATTTAAAGAATTCTCATTCTGCATTCAAATTCTGCTTGATTGGCAGTCATCTGCAGAGACAAATTACAACATATGTGTCTGATTTATGGGTTGCAAATGCTATCATCTGTACCTGAAAGCAGTATCACTTTCAGCTTCAAGGGCTTACTGAAAAGCAAATAAATTATACTTACATGTCCCATATCTGACCCCAGACAAAACAACTATGGTGAAACCTCCAGACAGATCAAAATACTTACTCCGTCAGCATCAAAAGCAGCTCCAAATCCATACTCGCCACCTCTCATAGCCTCCAGCAAGGCAGTTGCGTATGTTAAATTGGGATCAGGAGGCTGTCCACCAAAATCCTCCAGAGGAATACAGTTTATGGCAGAATTTGCAGGAGCTCCCAATTCATCACACAGGATTCTTCTCACATAAGGTCCCATAACTGCAAAAACAGAAATCTGCCATGCAGTCACAAAAGCGTATGCTTGACATTCAAATTTTTCACAGCACCGTGGAGACTTGATACAAAACATACTTTCAGCAATTCTATACGTCTGTCCTAGCAACAAAAACCAAACTATTATTTCACAGAGGACTATGTGATTGTCCCCCCAGTAAATAATAAACCGGAAATTCAGCATTAAAAATTTCCCACTAGCGGAAGTGAAAAAGTAATCACCAAATGGTGAAAGATGCGAGTTTTATTCATCCATTATTAAGTAAAAAAAAAATCATACACATAGAGGGTTTTTTCTCACTAGAATAAAAATAAGATGCTATTCTATGTGTCCTGGGATGTAAACAACAGTTTAACACATAACAGCAAGGAAAGTAAGCAGTAGGGGAATACAAATGGGAAATAAACTTATCTCAACATTCCAATTCATGTCAAAATTACTACAGGTTTGTCCACCAAAGAATTTTACCACATTTTAGTTATTACCATGTAGATAATAAAAACCTTCTCAAAACTAATTCCAAAATAAATTCTTTATTTTGTTAAATATATGGCCAACTAAGACCCCAGCTCATGCTATTATGTATCGTTATTATTATATGCAATTGGCGACTGAACGGACCCTAGCAACTGACTGAGCTCTCTGCATCCCTGAGGCAGGTGTGGACTGGTCACTCAAGAGGTAAAAAATTTGTGAGTGATTGCTCGCTCACTCGTGCTTTCTCTGTCTCCTACCTTACTCCCAAACCTTGCTAACTGGAGCTACTGTAACCTGAGGTAAACCTATGTGAGAAACTTGTATTCAAGAAACTTTAGACGCTAATTCTGTAAAATATATAGTACAATGATTCGGGTTCTTACCAAAAGTAATTACTCTTTTCTGTGACAGTGCTACACTATCAATGTCTACAAGCATAAAAGTGTATTCCAGAAGTGCAGAGCTAAAACAAACTTTGGAAGACAGTTTGTCCACATACACATGTGGTCCTCTCTAACTCTCACTACATTGTGGCTGGTGACTTACTTTTGGCTAATGCATCTCATCCAGAAAGTCTTTTGATCTGATGCCACCAAGAGAAGGAGCAATCTTTGGTAGATTGCTCCAGTGGTTATTCACTGCTACCCATAAACATGTGAGCTACATTTTAATGTGAATTTGTCTGGCCTCAACTTCTCACTATTGATTCTTTTTGGTATTTTGGGGAACAGAAGACTTGAGAAATAATTTTTCTGCAGAAAAAAAAATCTTTCTCTGTTGTATAAACAAATATTCTAGTTACACTTACTGTGTGTGTACTATGTACTATAGTGGGGCTATCTCTCCACCAAGATACAAAGTCATAAAGCCAATTCTCTATTACCTTGTAAATAAAAAACCTCAGTCCTTTAAAATTTTTGTTATGCATCAGTTTTTCTAACCCTGAGCCAGACTATGCATCTTTTCGACCACGTGTAAAATTTTTCAACACTCAGTTATAGATCTGGACATCAGAGCTCTACAGACTATTTGAGTAACATTCTCTTCAGTACTGTACGTGACAGGAGGCAGTGCCTTCCTCATTGCTCCCTCTGCATTGTTCAAGGACACCACCTGCTCTTTTGCCACAGCTTGACAAAACTGGGTGTTCACACAGACTGTATGCCCACTATAATCTTTTGAACAGCAACTATTACACTCTACTAGATAAAATGCTTTACAAAAGCTTTGTAAGTCTATCCAGCTCCCTTTATTGGTCTGTTTTTGTAATCCCATTAAAGAATGAAACCTGGTTTGTTTGATGGAATTTGTTTTCCATAAGATAATGTTGAACAGCATTACTATCCTTCAAGCCATTACCTGTAGAAATCTTTATTTTTTCATGATGTAGCCTAAGATAGATTTCATGCTGATCTATGTTTCCCCAAGTGACACAGCTTATAATTTTTTAATATTGGCACAAATTTGGTCCCCTTGCTGTCTCTGTTGCACCCAGTACACTGAATTTTTTTAACAGTTAACCTTAGTGAGACAGAGGTCTCAGCCAATTCTTTAGGGACCCTTGGGTGCAATTTATTCAGACTTAACTAATTTTATACCATTTAGAATTTACTCTTAGTAGAGGCTGCCTTGTAACCTCCTCGGTAACTGCACACTGTAACATACTTCATCACCCTCTCATGGCAAGATTACCTCATCCTGCTTGCTTCCAAATGCAGAAAGAGAACATTTATTGGACACATATGCCTTCACTTCTTTATCAAGAAAGATAAACCTCTTTGCCTAGTACGGGACATAACCCATTGTTAAAAGACTGCCTTTCTTACTAGTATAATGTTCAAATGCTTTCTTATTACCCTTAACCTTAGTAAGAAGTCTGACTTCTATACACTGTACCTTTATTGGGAAACTATTGCAGTGTACCATCTTTATTGGGAAGCTATTGCAGTGTACCTACAATTTTATCCTGATAGCCACTTAAGTTCATACCTCCATTCATGGCATCAATCCTTATTTTAATCTGGTTGGGTCCAGTCAGCAAATTTCTGATTGCACTGAAGTCAAAGATACTTCGAAGTAGATTGAGGTAGATATCCACAGAATCCACAATTTCCACTAGAAAAATTAGGTAGAAAAAGATCACTACAGTTCACACGTGGGAAAATATTGCTTTCCGCACACTTTCACCAGCCATGTACCTCAACTAAAATCAGAGCATGCAACCTCTGCATAATATGGATTTGCTGTGAAGCCCAATAAAGACGAAGTCAAAGACCTAATGATTTCAGTGTGGCTACCGTCAAGCTTTAAGCCTTGCAAAGGTCAACAGTTTTGCCTGCTAAAGGACTGCAAAGATAATGTAAGTTGACAGTTCCTATTTCACAGAAAACATTCATGAGAGCACATTATATCAAAGTAAACTCTTTATTTATCATTCACTAAATCGCTGAACAACTTTTCAAGCTCAACAGGTTTATTCTCAGAGGATGGAAGACGTCCATGCTGAGTTGAAGCCACACATTCTATTCTTCCATGTGACAGCAGTATCTACCTGCATCTTTCCATCAGGAGAGACATACAGCCTATTCTTCTCGATTTTGGCACCTGAAATGTCTGTCTCCAGTTCGTTGTCAATCTACCACTATGCTTTTGCATTTTATATCTCACTGATTCAGGAAAGTTAGGCTCAGATAAAACATCTGTTTTTTCCTGAGTTCTTGCTAATTTGAATTCTACATTCATAAAAGCAGAGCACTACAATTTTTCTACTTCTTTTGCATGTAAAACCTTAAACTAAAATGAATTAACAAAAGGGAGTCTGTCATAATGAAAGCAGTGACCAAACAACTGTCAAAAGCCATGCTTCTCCATCATCTTAAAACAAATTACTTGTATTACTTGTCCTGATTAAATTACAAAGCATATGTTACACAAATACCTTTTTATCTGGTCAAATGAGTATCTTAAAATATTTTTGTTACAAGTTAAATTATTACTTAGAATATCAGGCAGTTTTCCTCAGAAAGACTGACCTCGCCCTAATGCTCTTCTTTAGGATAACATGACAATGACACAGACATCTTTTGAGCCTGAGAAAAACACTTAGAACAGATTGCAACAATACACTTGAATGGAGAAACAAAAAAAGACGGTTCTCAAGGCTGAAAAACAACCTGTAAAACCTATCCGAAAATTAGTTAATTCTATAGTATCTGTTGAAAGTCTCAAGGATTCACTAAAATTACACTACTGCGCATCTTCTATGCCCTGCTCCTAACAATGTTTAAGGAAGCTCTAAGCTTTACACACATGAATAAATGCCTCAACTTTAGTGGAGCTGCTCACACATGTTAAGATAAAGTGCAGGTAGGATTAAAGTCTAAAAATTATTTTAGCTCCTGCCAAAGCCAATTGGTTTACTCTCAGTTGCTTCAACACCTCTGCAGCCTTGATTCACACAATTTAGTTCATATAACTGAGAAAGCAGAAGTTTTAAATACATCAGATAGTATCTTAAAATACTTTTGATTCTATTATTTTCATTCTTCCTGTATTCAGACCTGTGTAAACTTTATTTATTCATGCCAATTACATTTCTTCAGTAGGGATCCCTGGCAGCTGTACTGTCCCAGGATGATGTATTCTGGGAAGAGATGATTGGGAAATTATTTTTCCTTAGAAAAACATTCAAGAAAAATTGCAATTCTTTTAAATCTATTTTTATGCTACCTGTAGGGGGGGAAGCAGTATCTCATTTTCATTTAGAAAAATACAATTCAGAGAGACTAAAAAGTTTAAAAAGCAAAATTTAAAACTGTGGCAATCATATGACTCCAGAGTGGTGCTAGAGCTGAATTTTCTTTGCTTTTTGTCTGCCTAAAAAGCCAAACATGTTCTTTGCAATCAAAAAAATCATAATTTAAGGGATTTTTAATCAAAAGCTTTACTTAGCAAAATTTACTGTGTCTCAAAAGGTAATATTTTGGTGGAAAATAAACTGGCTTTAATTCTAGGGCATTGGGAATGAGGAAGAGTTCCTGAGGCCACACAGAGTTTCATCATATTTGAAATATTGTCTGGACCCCTTCCTTTGCTTTTGACTCCTTCAGGACAAAATGGCTGTGTTAGCTCATTTTAAATTGAGCGTAGGCATAAAAGTATTCACATGCTTAAAATTAAACATGCGCTTAAGCACTCCCTTTACATTTGGAGTCACTGGATGTATAGCGCCTTACACATCTCTCAACTTTTCAGAAAGTGTGAGCAAAGAATGAATAAACTGAGACTCTCACAAACTCTTTTGTCTTTTGTTAGACTTCCATAAGAAAACCATTCCCAGTCCAAAAATGTTTGTGTTCAGTGTTTAACTACTAGCAAGCCTATGCACATACATTTGGCAAAGTTATTTGGCTAAATGATGAGGCCTGAAGCACTTCAAGTCCGTAACTCAGCTTCTTTATGTGCAAAAGAAACACAACACTTACCTATACTGCCTAATACTTTGAGAACTTGTAGCTAAGAATTAAAGTTCTGTTTAAATAATTACCCATTATCATTCTGCAGCAATTCTAATGTTCAGAATAAATGGACGTAGCATGCATAAAAGCACACATTGATACCTCGGAAAGGCTTGAATTTGTTCTCCAGATCAAATTCTTGTCTTCCTAGGCGTGATAAATCAACTCTGAGATCAGGACAAATGGCATATTCCTCCAAGGTTTTGCTGATTTGATAGATTTTATCTGAAACCATATCTGGTGCAGGTCCTATAAGAAAGAATAATGTTGTGGGTTATTTTTTTTAAATGAAGGTTCCCTACTAAAAAAGTGAGTGCTAGAGCACTTTTTTTTTTTTTTAATATATTGGAGTTGTTATGGAATAAACCCAAACAAAGAACTATAGTAAATAAGGTCTTTTCTTCCAGTGTAACACACTTTTAAAACATTTTTTTGAAAAAATACAACATGGAAATACAGTACTTTATTTGCAACATTTTCATTCACATAGAGTATTTAAATCAATCATTATCTACGGCAGGGGGCATGAGGGAATCAGAAAACCCACAGCCATCTTTCTTTGGGTTTATTGGTCAAAGACTGCCATTTTTTACCCTACATGGAATCTCCACACAGCTATTAAAGGAAAGCCTGTTCTTCAGCAGTAATTCCTGGTGCTTCATAGGGCTTTCTACAAATGTACGCTTGTGAAGGTTAGACATCTTTGTATTTCACTTTCTTTCATTAAACATAATTATAATTTTTAAAAGTCTTACCAGTTAGACAATGGTGACAATGGTGACTCTTGCAGTTTTCCTCCAATGGCTTAATGAAATGTATCTTTGTTAGAATTGAAAATACTTGAATTGCTTAACAAGCGATTATGATGTGGAACAGTTACGTCATTCAGAAACAGAAACCACATCTTACTTGTGCATTACTTTTATTGCAAAATCCTGAAGGTTGGTTCTATTTTTAGAGATTTACTGCCAATCAAATAAAAGTTGTAGGCTTGATGCAAAAATTACCAGATGAGCTATACCATATGTAGTGCAACAGTTGAGTCTGAGTTACAACAAAAGTCCTTTCTGGCTTATCTGACTCTTCATTGCTTACATTAAAGCCACACTTCCACTCTGAAAAATGACTTCCTTTATTCTCTTTTACATGCTCTCTTTCCTAATCCAAAGCCTCTGTCTTTTCTGTGCTAATTTCCCTCTCCTCTAGCAGAGCTGCTTTATTCAGCGCAGCTTTGCCACGTAAATTAGCTTGTTCCATCTTAGATGCAGTCTACCAGATGGTCCAAGGCAATACAGTAAGTAACAGTCACTTAACTCTTCATTTGGCTTAGAAAATGACTTCTTACTCATCTAATCCAAACCCATCCAAGGGGTGAGGACAGGTTTCATTACCTCCAGATCATCCTTGATAGATGGATGTATTGTCTACTGGTTTTTCCAGCTAAGGAAATCCCACAGTGACACTCTGCGTTCTCTCCTACAGCTACAGAAACCAACCACTTCTGCCTGACCTGGATCTGCAAGACAGACTGAGCAAGAATGCAGAGCAACAATAGCCTTCCCTAGGAGCCTGTCATGGTGCCTAACCATTCTCTTAGTTCAAAAGCCCTGTCTAATACTTAACCCACATTTTCTCAGCTGCAACTTAAACCAACTACTTTTCACTACATCCCTACCGGCTATCATAAATAATTGAACCTTTTGACCTGTGCTTGAGGAGTGTTTCATATTTAAAGCTTAATAACCTGCTTGAATTTTCTTTAAAAAGGCAAAGTACACTAAAAAGAATGCCCCGCCAACAGTTATCCATTTATCAAACAGATTTTAGGTGTACATGGTATTTTGAAGTTTATAGAGTGCTAATGCATCTAATGGTTTGGCTCTGGTATGTTTGTGCCGTGACCCTGGCTTCTCACTCTCTGACCTTCCACAGTCCCTTTAATCTCTCTGGGATTCAAGCCTATTCTGTTTATAAAATCACACTGGTTTAACCACGAACATTTTTCAGTTAAACAAGGGATAAGGGACAAGCATACCCTTCTCAAGTTCCCCCACCTTCAAAATGGGGAAGGAAGCATTATTTTAAAAGCACTTTCAGTTTTTTCAGATGGAAAGCACTCTGCATGCGTGAGGTATGCAAGGTGACAGCAATTGTCACCATGTCACCATGTCACAGATCTGTAACATAAAACGCACATAATGTATAATGTACCTACACGCGTTACCTTGCCGATTCTGGAAAACAAGACATTAGCTATATACACAAATTCCGTTATTCAACAGTGGAATTGCGTTACTTGAAATGGTACAACCCTCTCCCTGGGTAAGAGCAGTTATTTCCTGGGTAAACATGAGAAGTGCTTTCTTCCATACAAGACAATGAGTTATACTGCTTATGGCACTTCTGAAATTACACACTTTAAAGTAAATGCCAAGGCAAGTAACACAGATATATGAGCAAAACAGAGCTCCCTCATAGGCATCTTTATAAAAGGATCAGAACTGTTACAGTGATCTGGCAGACTACATAAAATGCTATAAAAATGGGATGACAAACCTCTTTTTTATAGAAAACTTAGAGCTACCACAAGGACTTCAGTGCATATTTAATGCTTATTGTACAGACCCATGTAAACAAATACACTCCTATTACTGAAAAAATAAGATATGCATATGTTCTTCATAGCTTTAACAGAATAAATGAAAAACACATAGTTAAAGTCAGCTAGTTATCCTTGTCAGCATATTTTCGTCATACTGAGATGCAATATTATAATGTGTTATTAAAAAAAACCAACATACCTCCATTGGCAACCTCAAACTTGACTCCAAACTCTCCTCCAGGTCCCCCAGGACTGTGGCTAGCTGTTAGAATAATTCCTCCAGCTGCTTTGATCTTTCGGATGATACATGAAACAGCAGGTGTGGATAAGATACCATTCTGTCCAATAACCAATCTGCCAATCTAGGTGGAAAAGGAAGTCAAAGCAGTCTGAATGGTACTGAACTTTTGAAAATCAATAAACATACACACGCACACATATAGGTATACATGTATAGGGTAAAAATCATAAGGTCCTAATATGGAACCTGTTCTTTAGCAGAGAAATATATGTGCTATAGTTTGTTGCATCTTAACCTGGAGAGCTGACAAAAAATATTGTGCCCTGGCACATTTAACCCCAGTGGCCTGTGTACTGACAGTAAAGCAAGTGCACAGCCATGGTAGTGATTTGCAAAGCTCCGAAGCATAGCACTGGGCTATGATCCTGATATCAAACCTTTCCAGGTAGTCCCACAAACTAGCAAATCCCCTCAGACATCAATATAGTTTAGGGCTGACCATGTGGATGCAGTTTCCAGGACTGGGGCTTTAATGAGCGTAAAGAGCACAGCAAGCAAATTGCCTTTCATGGAGCGGCCTTTCAGTGCAATCACAAACACCACTACATACTAGGACCTGCAGTCTCTGTGAGTCACATCTCTATTACCAAGACACCCTTGGATGTCCTGCCCTATAGAAAATATTGCTCCTCCTCCAGCCATCAGTGACTCCTTGGCTGTTCCAGATGAAGAGGGCATGTTTCTCAGGGCACCACTGAACAGGGGAAGTTCCCACCATTCTTAAACTAAAAAAAGCTTTCAGGTGGTGTTATTAAAACACTGACTCAATGTGTTTGGTATTATGTGCAGTTCCACAGCAAGGTTCCAATTTCAAAACCTTGCCTTCATTCCCTACATAGATACTGCAGTTTCAGCTCAACATAAATAACCTAGAAGCCAACCAGAAATGTATTTACAAAGAAACATGAAAGAGTTCCAGTTCTTAGGAAACAGGCAGGGACAAAAAAAAAAAGGGGGGAAAAGGATATTGCCAAAGTTTGGGGGTTTTTACTATCTTCACTTTAAAAAAAAAACAACACAACAAAGCAAACCAAAAAAACCACCTACCATCACTGAGTAGTAGTTTGGGAAGGGTGGGAGGAGGGAGGGAGGGAGAGAGGGAGAGTCCCTCCCAGTCCCCATCTAAAAGCAGACTGGGAGTTCAACCCCAGATTCCCTTCCCTAGTTGGAGGGGGATTTGATAGCTCTACTGTCTGTGTGGCAAAGCAACAGCACGGGAGGTGTAACTACCTGCTGCCTTTCCCTAAAAAGAGGTGTTTCTTCATATATAGATGACCTTCTTCTGGGTCCAACGTTTGTGCGAGGCACTTAATGCTTATTTTGAAGTGGGATGCAAAATAATTTCAGAAAAGCAAAGGATTAAAGATGATTTATTTAGCCTGGTTTTGTGAACTATTATAACAAAAAACCAAAAGTTTTCTACACTAAAATTATCAACTTCTAAAGTAAGCACAAATTTCTTTTTTGCTAACCCTCACAAAGCTCAAACCATGGTTAGCCATTTCTCTTTCACTGAGAATTACAACATCTGCTTTCATATTTTAAAAAAATTGTGCAGAACAACGCATTCTATTAACTGAGATTTCTACCTCGAGATCTGATGATAGGATGATTGTTTGTCTACCTGGTTCTCTTTTCACAGTTTTTGCAGGTAATTTTGAAGCCTACGGATTGTTGATAGAAAGCAGGAAAGCTATCAAAATTATAAGTACAGTCCAAGGAAAATCTTCACAATTCATTTGACAGGCTCTTGCTACTATTGGGAAAACTTTAAAAGTTAAGAAACAAAAAATTTTGGTTTCTCACTTTTCTACTATAGCAAAAATATTTTCCAGGGAAAACCAGTATCCTTTCCAGGAGAAAAGATGCAAATCAGCAGAATCAGATTATTTTAAAGCAGCGCTTCCACTGACATGGTCAGTTGGTGAGGGTGGAGTGTATAGTGTGCAGTTAACACATATACCACACAGCTTAACCACATTTCTGCTCACTTCAGTGGTACTGAACAATTTTACTTCCTATTTAACCCTAACAACACAGTTTCATTAACCTACGACTGAATAATTAAGAGCAATACCATCTGAGAGGGGGATCTCATCAACACATACAAATATCTTAAGGGCGGATGTCACGAGGACGCAGCCAGACTCTTCTCAGTGGTGCCCAGCGACAGGACAAGGGGCAATGGACACAAACTGAAGCATAAGAGGTTTCAGATGAACATGAAGAAGAACAACTTTACTTTGAGGGTGACAGAACAGGCTGCCCAGGGGGGGTTGTGGAGTCTCCTTCTCTGGAGATATTCAAAGCCCGCCTGGATGACGTCCTGTGCAACCTGCTCTGGGTGAACCTCCTTTAGCAGGAGGGTTGAACTGGATGATCTCCGGAGGTCCCTTCCAACCCTTGCCATTCTGTGATTCTGAGATTCCTTCTTATAGAACCTGATGCCAACTATAACACAAATACCTTTGATTATTTGTGGAACAAAACATACCAGGGAATACAGTTTTCCTTGAAGAACAGATTAGATGTTATGCTAGTGCACTGTGACAGCATTTACTTGTGAGACTCTGTATCACTTTCTGACTTTATGTCTCTCCTGCCTTCCCACTCTTGCTTCTCCCTGAAAGTAAAACTAAACAGTAATTTACAGCAATGTGTATTTGTAAATCTATCAATTTATCATAATTTACAGACCTTAGGAGCATGAGTAAAGGTGTATTTCCTCCAATCTGAGCTG
This sequence comes from Egretta garzetta, assembly GCF_000687185.1. Taxonomy (NCBI): domain Eukaryota; kingdom Metazoa; phylum Chordata; class Aves; order Pelecaniformes; family Ardeidae; genus Egretta; species Egretta garzetta. Next base: position 200,536 of record NW_009260011.1, read on the forward strand.
CAAGCCAAGTGAAGCAGCTGATCAAATGTTCTTTCACTGGTTACAGAACAAAATTGGTATCTCTTTTACTGATCAGACTTCTTCACATATATGTAATCATCTTCTTCTTTTAAAACTCTTTTAAATCTCCAAATGCTACATTTACATTTTCTTTACTCAACTGTTTTGAATACTAAACTACTTCAAAAATAATCTTTGGTACAATCCTACTTTTTACCACAGAAATGCAATTCCTACATTGTGGAACAAGGAAAACTTTTTTTTTTTTTTTTAAAAAAAAAAGCAGAAGTGTTTCCAATTGTGGGCTGACCACTGACAGACACACTTTCACCTCAGAAAATACATAGGGTAAAACTCCATCCATCAGGAAAGGCACTGAAACCACTAGCAGCTCCAGCACATGACTTCACATACTTTTGGAATCAAGCTCAAGAAAGAAAACTTCCCCTTGGCCAGATAATTTACTGTTTTATTTAAGCCAGTGCCATGTAAATAATGTGAAAGAGAAAGAGAGATTTTTTCAAATTGTTCTGAATTTGAGTGTGTCCTTTTATGGCTTCTTTTCAGTCCATGAAGTGGCTTTTGAACAACACGCCATGTCTTGCAAGACTGTTGTATTTATGCTGTCATTTAATCACTATTGCCAGTTGTACTGAAGCATTAGAAAAAACACAGAATGTTGGGAAATAGACTTTAACAAACTCTCTTCCAGTCTATACAACAGTCTACCCATGTACCTTTATTACGGAAAGAAAAGCATGATGAAAATATATATTGAAAATGTTTGGTTTAAATATTGCCTCTCCCTTTTCTAAACTATGAAGCATGTAGAAAGCTAGAGCAATGACTCAATCTTCCAAATACAGCTGTCAGAAATGGGTGCCAGGTCTTAAAACAGTTTTGTGTACGGGTAAGCAAAAGGAAGATGACAGGAATTACATTTTGCAAAATGCTTGAAAAGAACGACACTGAATCTATCTTGAGGTACTCAAGTATAAATGCACATACACTTGCATACAGGCTTACCATGATCACATGTTCTCTGTACTTACAAATCTCAGCTAGTGAGGTTTATATTTTTGCCTTCATGCACACCAAAACTGTTTTTTAAAAGTAAGCAAAATACAAAGATTATTCAGAATGCACAAATTACCTGACACTCTCTCTTCACCATATTTTCATATTTTTCCTGTTCAACAGATGTTGCACAAACCAGTTTTCCCATTTTTCTGGATGCCAATACTAAAATTCACTTTGCCTTCAGCGTCTGTCACCAGGCCATTATTTCTATACTACTTAGAAATATTATTCATTATACTAATTTCTGTATTATAGAAATACTGCAATACTTGATATTCTAAATTAAGGGTGACAAAAGTGAAATTACAAGAATGATACACAGATATTTTACTTGCAGTGACTACTGCAAAGAGCTTCACCTTCCATGAAGGTCTTTGGTGCTTTTACGAAACTCCCTGAGGTCAGTGCAGACCTTAGAAGTGTACACATGCTACCCATCTTCCCCTGCTCTCTTCATTTTGGTGGCAAGAATGCACAACCTCATCCTCTCTCGGCCCAGAAGCTGTCCATTTTGTCTCTGAACCAAATACTAAACTGACCTTTAATTAATTTTAAGTAATGAACACTCAGATTTACAGACTTTTCACAACCTGGGCTAAAACAGTAACCAAATAATGTCCATGTAACTGACTCACAATTAAAGTTCCAGTAATATCCTTCTGAAAATCTTGGACAGTTTCATAGCATGGAAAGATTATCTCTGGAATTCAAAAACTTGCATGGCTACGAGATCACAGGCATGTAATGTCTCTTCTAATACTGTGCCCCTACGCCGTGCCACATTCTATTTTGTCACTCCACTTTTAGTAGCAACAGCAGAAACAAAGACCATGATCCTCAGCAAACTGTTAACATCTGAAAGCAGAGTCACCCTAATTTACAAGAACATTTTTATGCAATATTACCACTTGCAGCTGTGCATTTTCAGACGATTCAGTTGATTATCATGGACTCACTTAATGCTTTTTTTAATTATTTTTCCCCAGTAATCTCTCACATGCCTCAGTCAATTAAACCTGAAAGAACATGAAGCAAGCACATTATACCCTGGACAGCATGGGGCTGTGCCTTCCTGTCTTTTACTACAGTATCCTAAAGATGACTGAGCACCACGTCCGACATAGACAGGTCCAGGGAGGGAGCCCAAGATTTGCATGGAAGACCATGGAAAATAAAACCAATACGGTATTATAGAGAAGACAGCTGGAAAACTCTTTGCCATCTCAAACTTCTACCGCATTACTAGCAACACTCCATGATCCCTCTAGGATGTTGCTATGACTTTCCATACTCAGAGTATGATCATCAGCTTCTGATCTGCCACTGAGACTCCCACATAGCAGCTTCTCGTTTAAACCTATCCTAAACTTTGCATCAAAAATGAGACACCACATCCAGACGACAGTCTAATGGAATACTTGCATTTAATCTGCAGTGGAACTGTATTATAAACGACAGAGCCTTTTACCTCAGTTCTTCCAGGCATTAAGGTACAAGGACACGACTCCTGACAGGACACAGGTGAGAAGGGAAATAGAGCCTCAGATACTCTACTACCACCCCTCTTTGCAAAACTGCTTGTTGCAACCCAGAACGGTACAGGACCTCTGTCTGGCTCTCCTCACACTCCCCCACCCTCCCATGACAGGCAGCCCCTCACCCAAATGTGCTTGCTACAGCCCCAGCTGTGTGACCCGTCAAAGGGTGACCCTGGGTTAGCCACCTTCAGGGCTGAAGAGGAAGATCTGGTGCAGCGTGTGCCGATTACAGCTGCAGAGCACGGAGCAGCCCGCAGCTGCTGCCACCAGTGGAAGCCTAGGCAGGCGATAGCTGCGGAGCCTGTACCTGCAACCCCAAACTGGAGGGCATGAGCCAGATGAGAAGATGAGAAGGCAGCAGGGCAAGCGCTGGCAGCTGACCGGGCAGGGGGCCTCATCTCATTCCTTGTACTGGGGCCCATGCCAACTGTGTTAGGCTGTTAACGCGGGGGGAATGCGGGGTGAGTCACCAAATTAGAACAAGGGGAACCTAGCAACTCTAAAGGGCAATACATTTACAGCTGATAATAGAAAATCCCTTTTATTTTTGTACTCAGCAGGCACAATTAACCATAACACTCAGAATGCATCTTCCAGGAAGAAGATTCAAGTTCAGTTTATCAGCACTACGTGGCGATCCCTCTCCTGGCACTCTGGGGCAGATAAAGGTTTTGAATGCAACTTCAAGGCTTTCAGGCATCTCAGCCGATCCTGCCTAACCCAGCTGGCTTCTTCCCCTGTGATACTGGCTACAAGCCTTCTAACAACATCAACCCCATCCAAAGGGAGAGATCTCCGCCCTTGGGAGTATTCCCTTTCTCTCCCCCTACTAACATAGCACAGCACTAAACAGTGCCTTCAAGGAGGTTTAGATATTTGCCCAGCAGGTGCATCTTAACAGCCAAAGAATAAAACATACAGATGGTATTCACAAAGCAAATGTGAGGCTTATGCAGCTTGAAAGAAAACAGGGGTGAGGGTGAGCAGGGTGAGGATGGTAATGAGGGGATGGAGCATTAGCACATGGAAACGGGAAGCCTTTTCAGTACCAGTAGCACCCCACCAGCTGGCCTGCTGAATTTGTGAGGACTGTGTCATTAATAAGAGTATCGTGCTTGAATTCAGATATTTGTGGGAACTGTGAGCAGAAAAGCTTAGGTTTTGGCTTCAGAAAACACTAGGGAGAAACCGTGTTTCCAAGAAACTTGCAGTAACTTAAGAAAGGGGAAGCACTACTACAGCAAGGTGCCAGAAACATGTCAAACTGGGAATCTCCCAAGGTCAAAAAAGACCTGATCTTCAGGGAAAATGGAACAAATTTTGGAATGTGATAGAACGAGCAGGAAGGAGGCAAACTGACAGTAAAAATTAGTCAGGAAGGAGTCCTGAATACAGCATAACCTGGTTGACTGAATCCTAAACTTCTTGTCTTCCCCAGCACCTCAGTCCTTGTGCTCACCTTGTGGCTGTAACTCACTCTGTAGCTCCTACCAGCGTGCAAGGGCAGGCAAGGACCTCGGCCTCAGCAGGGCAGCTCTTGCTGCAGGGCTCTCGCTTTAGCTGTTGCTGCGCTTTAACCCGCCTGGTCAGCACATACAATTCCAGCAGCGAGGCTTTCTCCACTGAGCTACGTGGGGAAGGGGCTAGGGAGCAGCACTCCTCCGGGCCCCGTCCTGCCTTCCTCGCGATGCCCACACACCAGCCCGCTCCCGCTGCTCTGCGCTCGCTTCCCTGCACGCTCACCCACCGCCGCTGTGGATGGAACAGCACCGCGCTACCCTCGCCAGCATCCCCAACTTCACCAGTGTTCCCCCTGACAGCCCTCCTCGTACCATGGACCACAGAAGCTCTGGCATCTACCGAGCTCCTCCGTGAACAGTGAGTTTGCAAAAGCGAGCTGGTAGCCAGACACAGCCAGTCTCTCTGAAACCTCAGGTATCACTCAGTGTCTGCTTGGTAGTATCAGCGTGGTGAGAAGGTGCTTTAGAAATTAATTTTAAATACTCATTATTTATTCCAGGCTGGCTAGTCCATATAGCTTGCATGTGACAATAAATCAGCAGGGGAAATTCAGACACGTTCGGAGGTCCGTTTCGAAGTTGAACGATCTCCTGGTTATAAAACAGGGCTGCATTTAAAGAATGGAGCTTTTGAAAAAAATTAAGAAAAAGCAAATTCACTACAAAAAAAACCCCCAAACCTATAAAATTATATTGCTTCTTCTGCCAGATCTGGAGAATCAATCTAGCCATCGTAACGAGAGGTAGCAGCTTCAACACTGCTTTGAAGTAGGAACTTCAAGCCTGCGCTAGCTGGTAATCCCAGCCTTCCGTACACATACACCGACACACAAAAGTGCATCTATTTATCAGAAGACATCGTTTTTCTTCCCGATTTCTTTCCCATCTTCAAAACTGCACAAGACAGGCTGTAACCCATCTGACGGCAGAGGCGTTCGCCACTGTCCCCTTTGTGCGTTTCCTAACTTGTTCGCAAGTGAACAACAGAGACGAACGATTATGTTCTTAGGACGCAAGCTAAATGCTCAATTCCTCTTGCTTCAACAACACCATTTTACTTGGACATGTTTAAAAGAGGCTGAGCAGCAGATAAGCGTCTTACACCTTAGTTTCCCACATACTTATTTTTAACCCCGCTACGGCTCCTCCTGCAGCCAACCGCCTTTTCCAGCTCCC